>NC_080596.1:76150573-76450573 GCF_027887145.1 Ammospiza caudacuta
CCTGCCTTTTGCTTCTCCTCCTTGTAGCCAGGGCTCCAGTCAGTAACCAGACTTGCAGTCCGAAGGCAGAACAAGGGAGGAGAGGGCGACCTTGGGCAAGGCACCGTCCCTCAGGGTACAGATCCTTCAGAGACACTTGTGCATGCACACAGCTGGCTCCACACACACAGCAGCTGCTCCCAGGCACAGCTCCTGGCCCACAAGAGCCCTGGCAGCCTCCTCCGTGCAAGGCCTGCCACTTCAGGCCTCGAATCAGGGAACCACAGAATGGTTTGGGTGTGGAGTTTTCTGGGTCCCCCATTGTTGGGAGGAATGATGAATCTGACTCCATGTTCTTAGAAGGCTAATTTATTATTTTATTATCTATAATATATTAAAGAATGCTATATTAAAACTATACTAACCTATACTAAAGAATAGATAAAGGATACAGACAGAAGGTTAAAAGATATTAATGAAAACTTGTGACTCCTTCCAGAGTCCTGACACAGCCCGACTGTGATTGGTCATTAAGTTAAAACAATTCACATGAAACAATCACCTGTTGGATAAACAATCTCCAACCACATTCCAAAGCAGCAAAACACAGGAGAAGCAAATGAGGTAATATTTTTTTCCTTTTTCTCTGAGGCTTCTCAGCTTTCCAGGAGAAAACTCCTGGGCAAGGGGATTTTTCAGAAAATGTGACAGTGACAGTTTGGGTTGGAAGAGACCTCAGAGGATCATCCAGTTCCACTCCAACAAGACTGGGTTGGTTCCAACTAAACCCAGCTGGACCTGAGGGCACAGCTGACCCATTGCCCTGGTGGTCACAGCAGCACTGAGGATGCTTCCTTCCCAAGGAGCAAACAAGTGAATAAAAGGAAAAAAAGTAAAGTCAGAGTTGCTAAGCCCTTGAAGAAACAGTCTGAGCCATTTCTTGCCTGTTTCAAAATGAAGGCAGGTATTTCTCTAAGGCAGGTCCCATTTCACTCCCAAAGTCACACAATTCAGACAACATAAAGCAAGAAAAACAAGAAGACATTTCAACATCACGAGCATAGTGATAACACCATGAGGAAACCAGGCAGGTTCTTTAACACCTCTCTCCAACTCATACAAACAGATATGGTCATAAATCAATCTAACACAGAGAAAGGATAAAGTGGCAGTGGTTTGCTGCCATCTTTTATTTCTCCAGCACACTTTGAGCCAAACCCATGTTTTGGAGTCAAAACCTGCCACCTAGAGAGCAAAACAGCAAATGGAAAGGAGCAGGCTGGGAGGCTGGTGGGGTTTTCTAAAGCAGCTATCTCACAATGTTACAGACGTGCTGGAAGCTATAAATTTGCTGTGCTGCCTTTTACAGCAACAAAACAGGTTTTAAGAGACCCTCAATTATGTATCTGCACAGCACAGACATCGTTACAGGATTCTGCTCCTGCTCCCAGCACCAACACTGCTCTGTGGTTGCTCATTACAGCACAGAAACACAGGTTTACTCCCAGTCCTAGAAATTTATGTGGCCTTGTAAACAGGGAGGCATCTCTTGCCTTTTCTTTTGAGATCATGCAACTGCTGCAGAAATAAAGTCAGATTTAATGAGAGCTTTTGGATGTTCTGAGTGGTAGAGAATTGTCTGGGTCTGAGTCCTGTGAGTGAGCTATGGCTGGTCAGCAGGTCCAACAAATGTCAGGGGGGACCTGGAGCTACCAAAAAAAAAAAACCCCAGAAAACAAACAAACAAAAAAACCCACACACAGGCCAAAAAAAAACAAAACAAAAAAAAAAACAAAACAAAAAAAAAAAAAAAAAAACCAAACAAACCAAACCAGCAAATGACCCCATGCAACAAAAAAAACCAAACACACCATACACACACACATCAAACAACAAACCACAACCCTGGTGCTGTTGTCATCTGACTGCAAAAGTCTCATGCCTTCTCAATGATTTCTCATGGGGATCTCCTCACAGCCCAACCCACAAACTCCATCTCTCCTCACCCAGCTAACCCACTCTTTTGTAGCACTCATCCTCACTGGACACAGCTGTGGCCTGTTAAGGGCAGGCCTGTTCCTAATCTTTGGTGATTAGCACAGCTGCAACTCCTCAGGTGTGAGATTTCCTTCTGCACTACCTTTATTTTCTTATATTCTATCCCTCCACATGGTGCAACTCTGAGCAATCTCCCTGAGGTTTTTAACTTGAGCAAAACTCTCAGATTCCACTTCTAGGAAAATATCTTGTTTGTACCTCAAGTTCAAGTGGGACAAGCTGACAAATTCCTTTAGAAAATTGAAAGAGTTGCAGAATTTCTGAGTCAAGAAGTTTTCCAAAATTGCTGGCATTCATTTCAGGTCAATTCAACACTAAACCAGACTCACAGATACACAAGGAGAGAGAACATCCTGAAGTAACCTCTCCCTAACAAAGGAACCTAGCAGGTTCTAATTCCTGTATCATGGAATCACCTCCATCACACATTCAGTCCCAGGGCTCTGTGGCTTATCATTGACCCCAGGCAGGAAAGGAGGAAGGGGCAGATAATTTCAGGGTTGTGCATTATTTATTTGCCCTACATTATGAAATACTCCCACCACTCACCTCAGTCAGCCTCTGTGAAGGCTCCTCAGAGCCTCGGGCTGCACAGAGCAAAGGCTGGATGCAAATCAAACAGCAATTCCCAGATATGCTCTTGCCTGTAGCCTTAATTTAACTGCACTCCCCTGTGCTGGGGCATAATCTCTGACAGAGAAATACAGTTTTAACCCCTTATTCAGTAACTCAGGAAAAACAATTATTTAACAATATGTCCAGTAGCATAAACCTAATTTAATTGCTACTGGAGTACTACAAGTTGATGGCCAAGAGACTTTTAGGCCATCAATTTTTGTGTTAAAATTTCTGTGGAAGGCATCAAACCTGAACTTTTCCCTCTTCACCAGCTATTTCTAGCCATCCCAAAGCCAGAGGCTGTCTCAGCACCCCCAGCCCTGCACAGATGTTGTTGTCATCTTATTGTATTTCATATTTCTGGAGTCCCATCTTAAAGTCCATACCTTCTTGCTGGTCCTATTATGCAGCTCCTCTCTGCAGCACAGTTCCTCATGGCTTCCATAGGGGCTCCTTTATAACAATACATATATTCAGGCCCCTACATTTCCCCCCTTTTCTTTTAATAATTTTTCAATTACACAGTTACAATATCCATATCTGTCCCAGCTCTCAGGCTGCCACAGCTCTCAGCTGTCCTATCTTCCACTGTCCCACCTCTCCGGCTGCCACAGCTCTCAGCTGTCTTTTCTTCTAGAGTCCCAGCTCTCAGGCTGCTACAGCTCTCAGGCTGTCCTATTCTCCACAGCTCTTCAGGCTGTCCTATTCTCCACAGCTCTTCAGGCTGCATACCTCCATCACGTCGGGGTCACCAATTGTTGTTGTCATCTTATTGTATTTCATATTTCTGGAGTCCCATCTTAAAGTCCATACCTTCTTGCTGGTCCTATTATGCAGCTCCTCTCTGCAGCACAGTTCCTCATGGCTTCCATAGGGGCTCCTTTATAACAATACATATATTCAGGCCCCTACACACAGATGCTCCAGGAGGAGCAGCCCACTGTGTACAACCCCCAGAACTGCTGCTGCCAGGCATCCACAGCAGCAGCACAGCTCCTTCTGCCACCCTCCAAAACCACCTGCAGGCTCCTGTCCTGTGCCAGACAGCCCTTCCCAGGAACAGCTGCCATCTAATCCTGACCAGCACCAGGCAGTGGGAGAGGGAAGGCAAAGGGAAACTGAGCACATAGTTAGGTTGGAGCACAAGATTTAATTCCACACTTTCAGCAATATTAAGGCTTTGGACACCACAAGTTGGGCATTGCCTTGAAACCACCAGCACAGAAGGCAGGCTGAAGTTCTTATTGAAATGTATTTCTCATGGTTCAGATCCTGGCATCTTCTGACCCAGTTTGCATTGAGACCAGGGAATCCAGTCACTAGAAAGTGTTAGGGATCATCCAGAACCAAGTATTGTCCAGGAAGAGGAAAAAACCTAAGGGGCTCTACATCCTTCTCTCTTTGTTGAAGAAAATCAGCATGGCAATAAATTTCCCTGACCAAAACGAACTTACAGAATTCACCTCTCAAAAGTCAAAGTGATTTATGGATTGACACCACAATCAAGTGTAGATCAAGAAACACAAAAATGACTATTCCACAAAATATGGAAATACCAACATTGGCAGCATTTCTCTTGCACATAAAATCTCCCTGGGTTATACCTGGTTATAATTATCTAGGTTAACTACTAGGTTATAAAGTAGCAACTGCTTTAAGGTTCAACACTCATTTAAGTTTTGCTTTTAAAAAAAGAATAAACAAACAATTTTCCAGATCAGATTACTCAAAATATTTATCCACAAGAACATATGGTACTAAACAGATGTGAACTTTTTCCAAAGAGATGCTGTCATTAATTAGCTGATATTTGTCAAGTGCGCATTTTTAGGCAGGAAGAAAAAACTGTGCAAAGCAAAACTTTCTATCAAAGGTCAGGGTCCTTCTCCATCCTGAGGTGGATCAGTGCCAGGTTGGCACAAACTGTTGCCCAGGCTGGAGCAGATCCAGCAGCTGCTGAGGGACAGCCCTGGACAGCTGCAAACCTCAGAACCAGGGCTGGATTGCTAAACCCAGCCTCAGATCTCAAGGCAGAAGGAAACACTTTGTCAGGATGCAGCAATCATGGGAGTTTATAGCTGTCTTCCAAAATAGCTGGTGCCTCTAAAGGAGCAATCCCTAGCAGGAAACTCCCTCCACCTCAGCTGTCCTGGAGGAGCACCTGCTACAGGGATGAAATTCAGGCAGTTCATCACAGAGCACTGCCGTGAGTTACTCTGATTATCAGGCTCATAAGAATGCCTGCAGTTCCCTGACACTCAGTGCTGAGGAACTGCACTCTTGCACAGACTGAGACAATTTAGCAGTGCTGTCTCTAAGGGGCACCCATCAGTCATTCTGCTCCAATTAAAACAAGCACCACCAGCAAACTGAGCCGATCTAGTAAAAAACCCCTTCTCTGCTGTCACAGGCTCCACCAAATGATGTACTGCTCAATGCTGCTTTCAGCTGCCCAGTGACAGGGTGTCAGGTTCATTTCAGTACATCTTGCCCAGGTGAACAATGCAGCACCTGTGTCCCAAAGCTGGAGCACCTGGCTGGTGCCAGACCGCACATCAAGTGCATGATTACACCTTTAGTGTGCAGAGATGTGACCTGTCCCTCATGCACCTCACCAGAGCTGCAAATGTCAGTAGTGACACACCTGCTTGCTTCAGGAAGAGAAATTCCACAGGGATTTATTTGAGTAGGAAAACCAAGAACAGTTTTAAATAAATAACAACGCAGGTTTTCGTAACAGCACCTTTATGGGACACAAGGTTAGCTTTAAACAAGTGCCAGCTTACATGAACTTTCAGTCCTCTACATAAAGCAATCTGGGGTTTAATCCATCCTGATGAAACTTGCAACATTTATAGGCACAATACTTGGGCTATATCCACAGTAAAAAAAAAAGGGGTATCCATTACAGTGCTGGGAGTGGTTAACAAGAAAGTTACCTTATTATGTTCTTTTCTAGAGAATAATAATTGTTCTCTATGTCCCATTGTTATTTGCATTTCAGAATACAAGCAGTGCAATGCTAGTTAAGATAAAAGTGGAAATCAGGGTAAAGTCAGCTAAAGACCAAATCACCTTAATAGTTACAGACAATTTTGAATATATATTTTGCATGAGAAATTATATTAATTTTTATCAGTAACAATTCCATTTTATACACAACAAACAGAACTCCTTGGCAGTAGAGGACTGCACTGTGCATGGCTAATCAGCCTTGAAGAGAAAGTCTGGACCTCAGGCATCTCCAGCTACGTGGATCAACACCAATCCCTCCAGATCCAGCAGCTTTGGTTTAATGGACGGAAACTTTGGCCTATTGTTCAAAGGTACTGGCCAGCAACCAACGAGCAGGACTGCACTTCTTAAAAATAAACCAGTGTGGTATGTGCATAAAGTCAGTGCCTTGATCCTTAAAAGCAGCCCTACAAGCAGCTTCACCTTAAAAAGGGGCAGTGCTTAAGTTACAAAAGATTTTGTTTATGATGACCGAAGAAACGGCTCTGCTTCAGGAATTCAAAGGATGGATCAGATTTAGTAGTAGGTTTATTAATTTGCTGTGATTTACAACAGGGTGACAATGTCTGAAACAAGGAGACACCAAAACAGGTTTAGCCAGGAGGTTTCTGGCTTCCCAGTCAAATTCATTGACCAATGTCAAGACATTGGGGCAACTGAAGATTAGCAGACAGAAGGTAAGCGGAGGCTGGGTGCTGCACTGGTGTTTTGGAGAAAGTATTCCAAAGTGTCTTCTCTTACAGCAATTTCCTTTTCTCAAACTCCTGCAAAGAGCACACAGATGTTACCAGCAGGGAAACCAGAAAATGCTTCTATTATTCTTTTCTATTTCAAATTACTTTGTATGTATCTTAGGAAACATGATGTTAAGAATTAAAAATTGGTATTAAAAATTAAAATATAAAAAGCATAAAGTGTGCAAGTTAGGGGGAAAGGAAACTGAGCATTCTCCCACCTCACATTAACAAGCCAGCTCTGGAAAGCCAGACTGTAATCACTGCCAGACTGTAATACTGTCAAGGAACCATTTGCACCCAGAAACAGCATAACAGGCTTGAAAAACACCAATTCTGCATCAGAACTGCAGCAGAATCCTTACAGTAAAGGACTCAAGCCAGGGAAGCAACAAAATCAAGACTTTCATTTCAGTAAAGAAAAAGCACAACAAAAGAAGGGAAGAATCCCACAGCAACCTGTGGAGATGCTGTACTATACAGTCACCACAGGAAACAAAAAATACCTAACAGAGCTGAATTATGCATCTCCTCTAGCTGTGAAGCAATCCCCTTTTTTGGATATGAATTAAGTAAAATGCAAATAATCCCAATTCCACACCTCAGTTTTTCAGCAGCATATATTCAACCATAACTCTGAATTATATACCAAGGCTCTTCTTCCTTCAATACCCTATTTAGAAATAATGTTCTCATATTTTACATTAATTCAGACTCTTTGCACCCAGACAACAATTTCGACAAGTAGCTACATTTGAAACAGAATGCAATCTCTATTTTGCTATGTTTACTTTTCTATAAAACAATATTAAATAAAACTGTGTGCAGATATCTTTATGTAATAATTTCAGCTTGTCCAGCCAAGAGAGTTTTTATTTTGAAGCAAGCTCAGAGCAGCAGTGTCTGGGTAAGAGATGGACTCCCAGCTCACATTCCCTCAGAAGTGGCTTCCTGCTCTAGATGAGCCAATGCCAGAGGAACCAACCTTGTAGATGGTGGTGCCCAGCTGAGCAGGGGACATGCTGACCACAACCCCTGCACTCTGCAGGGCTGCAATCTTCTCCTTGGCTCCCCCCTTGCCCCCAGCAATGATGGCTCCAGCGTGGCCCATCCGCCGGCCCGGAGGAGCTGTCAGGCCAGCTATGAAGGACACCACTGGCTTGGCATTGGGGCCCTGGAACAGATAAATGTGTTATGTGGAGGAGGGTGAGAGGAAAGGCAGTTCCAGGTGGCAAATTGCTCATTTTGTTCATCTTTATTTTGTTTGTTTTTTATTTAAATTGTTCATTTTTTTGTTTAAATACCAACTCGCCAGGCAAAGTTATTACACAGCTCACACAGCACAAAGAAATGTGAAGTACTTCCTCTCCTGATAATCATCATAAACCAGAAGCAAACAGAAACTTTAAGTCTTTCTACAGACCCAAGCATACTACAAAAAAAAAAAAAAACACTGTGAATATTGTTACAGGAATAAAATTCCAAAGTTGACAATGCTCTCCCCTTCACAGAACCACAGAATATGCTTAGAAAGACCCCTAAGATCATTGAGTCCAACCTTGCCAACACTCTTAATTTCAACTCTTTTTCTTTAAAAAACCCATGACTGTTTGTGGTTTTTGTAAATAGAGATGAGAGACTGAAATGAGTTTTCATTGATGAGGCAAAAGAAGCTGGCTAACTATGAAAGTGTCTGGAAACAAGGTGTTTTAAGACTTACAGAATTATTTTCTTTTAAAAATGCTGCTGCATCTTCTTCAGCATTTCCTCCAATCTCCCCAATCAATATGATCCCCTCAGTGTGAGGATCCTTCAGGAAGACATCAAGGCAGTCAATAAAATTAGTGCCATTGAAGGGATCACCTCCAATACCTACAAAAAATATTAAAACCATAAGAAAAGAGTAACTCAGGATAAAGATATTGCACTTACAATAGAATTTAGAACTAAATTTCAGCATGAGGAGTATTCCCACAGGCTCATAAGACAGGCAGCTCTGAAGGCTGTACCCAAGTCAGAGCATGCCCAATTCCTGTTTCAAATACCTCCCCCACAATTCACACAAAGCTTTGATATCTGAGTGTTCACCTTTCAAACCATAAACAAAATGTTATGAACACAGCAGGACCAAGATGCCAGCTCCAGGATTTTGGTGTATGAAAACTAATTCACTTAACACGCCCAACTAAATGTCTAAGAATGCCCTAATCTTTGATAACTAAACTTCTTGGGACAGTCTGTTTCCAAATGCACATCATATTTGCTGGCAGTTCTCTGTTCAAAGCTGGTTTTAAGGCTTTTATTAACTTGATGTGGAAATGATAACACTTCACAGTACACAGGGATCTCACTTCCCAACACAACTGCCATTCAGCAAATTCTACACTTGCAAAAAGGAATTATTGTGGATTTATATTTGTGAAGGAAAAGCAGATTAGTCTAGGTGCAAGAGGCTGATTCTGAGGGAACCTACCAACACAAAAAGACTGCCCCAACCCAACTTGTGTTGTCTGATGAACAGCTTCGTACGTCAGGGTTCCAGATCTTGACACAATACCTTGAGGAAAGAAAAGAAGACAAACTTACCACTAACACAGCACATAACTAGGGGCAGCTGTTCTTTTAGTAATGAAAATCACCTCAGTAAACAACATGAGATTCCAGGTTTTCCAGCTGGCCTTGCCAAAACACTCTGTAAGATTCTTTCTGTACTATTTCTTGGTTTTCACCTTTTGACACTTAACTGTCAATGGACTAAAGCTGCCCAGAAAGTAAATAACATTTTTGTCATGATAAAGCCTTACCAGGAAAGAAAACTGAAAAGCAAATAAAAGAAAATACTTCTTATCTTGTATGTGAGTAGCTGATGCACTGTCTTGAAACAGAGCTGCAGCTGAACAATTAACAAAATAATTCTATTTATCACATCCCCAGTATGGCCAGGCACACAAGAGATCTTCCAGAATAGGAAAATGCTGCACAAATGCAAGTTATCACTATTAAGGTATTTGTTGCTTCTCTACACAACACACCTGGCATTTACATTACAATATCACAAGAGACCCAGTTTTACATTAAGGATGGAAGGTAGCACAGAGCTTTGAGCAGGGGAAAAATATTTGCATGGCTTTTTGTTCATTTTTTCAAGTCAAGACTTCTGTTAACACTACAAAAGAAAAGGTTTTCAAGAAAAACAGACAGCATCTTCCATCTACTTCAAGCCATACAACAAGGAATATAATGCACATTGCATGAACAGAGGAAACCTTAGCTTTATCAACTATTTATACTTTTGTAGAAACAGTAGAAACCTTAGTTTTATCAACTATTTATACTGTTGGCCAGCTCAGACGTGCTCTAGCACAGGGTTTTTTCCTTGCTATGTTTGAAAAGGCCTCCCTGTTTACCACTAAGATCAGATTGCCTCACAGGAGCTACAGATGAAAGTCCAAAGACTGTGGCTATTTTTGTACCTTGCATCACAGAATATTCAGATGATTATTGGATGCCTCACAGTAAGAGAAAGCTGGAGAGCACATCACCAAAGGTCACACGTTAGATGAAACTGGGAGGGTGGCAAATCCACATTTTTATTCCTTGATTCTTGGATCACCAATGAAAACATTTCCAGCAATGGCAGAGCTACTGGATTCAAGATGTTAAATATTCTTTTGCACTTGATGTGCCTTGCATTTGGATTCTAATAACTTGTGGCTGCAACACATTTCTTGTGTATATTTAGAAAATCAGAACAGAACTTTGATTCAGAAGGGAGCTCAGAGCAACAATGGCTGATGTTCCCCTTGACAGCCATAGAGCAATGTCTCAGTGATTTTTACAAAGGGCATAATTGCAACCATTTGATTTTTCAATTCCAGGTTTATGAGTACTTGTGAAAGTTGGAGGTGGAACGTGAGTGCTAACACATCTTGGAGCATTCCTTAGGCGCAGTCTAGTCTCAAGCCAGAAGTGATTACATAGCAGAGGGAGCTCCTCATGCTAAAAAAAATGCACTGAGTCCCTGTAGTTCAACAGCACTGAACAGGCTTTCCCACAATAAACACATTTTCCACCCCAAAAAAAGGTAATGCTGCAAAGGGTACTACTGTGCACAAGTGAAACTGGTTACCTTGCTGACAGGCAACAGCAGTATGTGCTGTCTACAGCAATGTTTCTGAAGCTCTAAGTACAAATGGACATTTCAGAAGAAATTTCTCTACAGCTCTTGAACTGCATTATTTGAAAATAAAAAAAATCAAGTTGTTGTATCTTTAGTTTACAACAAGGAGCTGACAGAATCAGGACAAGAGACTTGCATGTAACAAGGTGTGTAACTCATTACACACAGGGAGTGTGATTAACATTGAACAAGTCACTGCCTTCCTGCCCTTTAGCACACTGCCTGAATATTGGGTATATTTGACACTTCCACTTGTGATGGTTTCATAGTTGTCTAAATTATGTATAAACTTCTCTGTAGTCTCTTCTCTTTGGTGTAGTACTGAGATCACCACAAGAGTAGGATCCCAGTCCCAAGCAGCCAAGCTGTTGGAAGGAATAATGTTGGAGAGCTTAATGCTCTCCAATTCCAAGGAAAATGGAAGTTTCCTCAAGGCCCTCCTTTGAAGACACCAGTCAATCACATTACCTACAGGAATTTCCGACTGCTTTGCCTCCACCATCAGCACCCAGTGTCTACTATGGAAAAATTCCTGATTTGGGCCTTCAGGATTGATAATGCTAAAATTCATGTACAAACTGAGGACAGACAAGCTGTAGCCATGATATTTTCTGAAAAATCCTTTCCTTAGGATTTTTTCTCCTGAGAAGCTGAGAGGCCTCAGGAACAAAATGTAAACATTGATTATCTGCTGCTGTGGAATGCAACAGGTGCATCTGGGATTGGTCTCATGTGGTTGTTTCTAATTAATGGCCAATCACAGTCAGCTGGCTCAGACTCTCTGTCCAGGACACAAGCTTTTGTTATCATTTCTTCTTTTTCTATTCTTAGCCAGCCTTCTGAGGAAACCCTTTCTTCTATTCTTTTAGAATAGTTTTAATATAATATATATCATAAAATAATAAATCAGCCTTCTGAAACATGGAGTCAAATCCTCATCTCTTCCCTCATTCTAAGACCCCTGCAAACACCATCACAACAAGCTGTCCCACAGTGTTATCAACTCTCTCCAGGGCATGATGTGCCTTGCCTCACGAGGAAAAAGACTAAAGCACCAAACTTGTGTTTTAGATGACGCATAAATATTCAAAAACTTACCAATTCTTCCTTTCTTGTGAATGTGACCAGGCATGATACCAATTTTACATTCTCCAGGCTAAGGAAAGAGTGGGAGAAGTCAGATGGACCATTGAAAGCAGCACTAGGAACAGCTGAGCCTTGGCCCAAAGGCAGAGCTCACTCACATTGATGACGCCGGGGCAGTTGGGGCCCACCAGGCGGGTCTTGTTCTGCCGCAGCAGGCGGTGTTTGACGCGCACCATGTCCTGCTGGGGGATGCCCTCGGTGATGCACACCACCAGGGGCATCTCTGCATCGATGGCCTCGTTGATGGCAGCAGCAGCAAACGGGGGAGGGACGTAGATGACAGTGGCTGAAGCACCCGTTTGTTCTTTGGCCTGCAAGGGACACGAGAATAACACAGCGGGCGTTTAGCGGGGCTGAGGAGAAATCGACAACAAGCTGAAGAGAAACTGGCATCAAGGCATTTAAAATACAGCCATTCTCAGGCATGAATTAAGGATACGTATACCTCAATTATAACCTAAGCAAGTGTTAAATTCCCTGAAGATGGAGCATAACCAGGGAGCTGAGAACTGACCACTGTCTGGGAAGGATCTGCCCCATGATCACCATCATGAATACTCTTACAAAACAGTTTGCTAAAAATTCATCGTGCACAGCAGAATCAATCAGAAACCAGCTGCATTCATAAAGCAAGTGTAGCCAGGCTCTGTGAACTTCACAGTGGAAGCCAAACTGGTGCCTGGGCACTCTGAATGCTCCCTCTTTTACAAGGCTTCTGTTTCACTCTGTGCCCAGGGACATCCACGGCTCAAATATTGTGAGCAATGAAATAAGGAGCCCTTCAGTTTTAAACTCTGTGCCCTCCAGTCACTGCTGCAAATTACCTCCTTCACAGAATTAAACACAGGCAGACCTAGATGAGTTTTTCCCCCTTTCCCTGGAGAAATTCCTCCAACTAGATTGGTGCCATAGTCCAATGCCTGCTGGCTGTGAAAGGTGCCCTATGAGAGAGAAAATAAGTAAAGTTAGAAGGCACATAATAGCAAATAAACTTAACCAAAAAGTTTGATGCTATCTATAATTCTGAAGGCAATTTATGTCACTGAAATTTGCAATAAGAAGGGAAGTTTTCAGTACACACATATATATAATCAGATATTTTGGAGAGTGCATCCACATGTTTTATATGCATTTGGAATATGCTAATATGTTCTTTTTGTTTTTCAATCATAGCACTGTAGTTTCATGCCCAAGGGTATTCTGTTGTGTGCTGCTAACACACCTGCAGACAGAGTTTCTTTCCCACATCAAGTCTGGCAGATGACAAACACTAGAGTGACAAACACTACAGTGAAATAGAAATTAGCATGCTCATCCATGACTAGCTCATAGTTTCACAAAAGCAGCCTTCTCTGTCTGCAAATGTGTAAAAGAGTGAATCTGAGAAAAATTATTAAATATCCTGAAATAAAACCAGAAATTTAGTTTATAGGCATTGATATTGACATGCATTTGTGAAAGAAGCACTTTGAAAATGGGTAGGTTTTTGCAGTTTTTTTGCAAATAGCCTTTTACAAAGAAACCCTTTCAGCTCTATACAATATGAAAAACAAAAATGAAAACCACTATAATAGAGATGACTCAAAATTAACTTTCAAGCTTGTGCACAAGTATTTGGGCCAAAGAAACTACAGTGTAGTAAACTGTAAACTACAGTGCTGAAGGGACCTTCCTGATCGTGAAGGAAACCTATCAACACAGACAAAGGCAGTAGATAATCCATTTCATATATAACTATACTTCCTGAGCAATTAACTTTCTGACTGAAAGGCTGATAGAAAGAATAACTTCTAGACATACCTGTTTGCCTGTAAAACCCTGACAGATAACCTTTGTGTTCTTGTTAACATACAGGTTTTTCCTGGATGCTGTGTAGGAGCAGTGTCGGACTCCATTCTGTGGAACTGGAGAGAAAAGAGAAGAGAACCATTAATCCACTCCTCTGGTAGACTGTGAGTCAAAAAATGTCCCACCAAGTAAGTGCATAGCAATCAATGCTTGTATCAAAAAATCATGAGCAGCTCATATTTTCAGAAGCCTCATTCAGTGCTTGTCAGGCTAAGACATTAAACACCTGTAGCTCACCTATTATGCCAATTACTCCATTTACTAGAAATTAGGAGAAGTTTCTCATTTGAGTACTCAGTATCAGGATTCCTCCTGACAGACAGAAATACTTTCTTAAGTACTGCTTTTATTTGCAAACAAACACGTTTTTATCTTCTCAGTCATTCTGCAAAGTGACAAAGCAGAGCCAAAATCCTGATACAATCCTGAGGATGTTACAGACCTGGTACTGTGTGACACCTCCTGTGAACAGAGCACAGTGCAGAGCAGACAATGAGAGACACTGAGGAGCTCGAGGGTCCCTCAGCCCAGAAAAACCTGATGCTATGTAAGACAGCAAGAGATCTTTTCCCAACAGATTCCTAGCTATGGCATCACATTTGGGCTCGAGAGGAAACACAGCTCTCCAGATACTCCACTAGAGTGATTTTCAATTTAGTTCTCACAGTTCTGGTGCTGAGAGAAGAAAACAAGACAACACAATTGTAGAAAAAGAGCACAGAGTGTGCTGGCAACAAAAAGCTGAGAGGAATGACTGCATCTGTGCTGAAGGGGAAGGAATGATGACAGCAAATGCACAGAATGTTACCACAGAAGAAAGCTTGAGATGAGAAGAAAATGCTTCTGATATAAATAGGATGCACACCTACATTTATTGCCATATGCTTTTTCACACACCACAGTTTTGAGGGGATCAGAACCAATTTATTCCCTGCAAGTGTTTGACATAAAAACCCTAATTTACACACAGAGTGACCCTGGGAAGGCACAATTCTAATACAAGATCTCCAGTGTATACATCAATATGTTACTATTTACTCCTTTAGCTCTTTTAAAACTTCAGCAACTAAGACTTAAGGAAGTAAACAGTGCATTTGAAATCAAAATAACAGATCCTGAATCATGGTCCCCAAAATATTCCATATACATACTCAGGCACATCTGAACAAAGGAATATTTTCTCCTTTTTCTATTTTTAGGAAGACAGTAAAAGCTTTTAAGGAGAAAGAAGCAAAGTATCTTTATGATAATGCACAGATTTTGTTAAGATGCATTATTAAATTATTATAGTAACAGCATTTCTATGAGTTAGTAAATATTCAGAAACTTTTTAAGATCCATATACACACACATTTCCATCAGAGCTTCAGGGCTCTCTCTTGCCAACTAAAGTTTAGTGCTACACTGCTTTTATGCTTCAGTTGTATTCAAAGGAGCGAGCAGAAAAACCAAACCATGCCAGAAGCAGCCCACACACATCAGTGCTACTGCTAAACATGAAGTCCTTACTCTGTTCTTAGAAAGTGCTGGCAAAGCCAGGGTTTAACTCCAGCCACCTTCTGCTGCTCTCTAAGGAGCTGCAGCAAATCCTCAACTTCACACAGACACAAAGTAAAACTCCATACAGAAAGGAACAGACTAGGATGCAGCAAACTTGTGAGCAAAGTGGCAAAAGTGGACTTGAGTTTAGTGACCTGCAGGGTTTTAACCTAAATCAGCCCAAATACTGCTGCAGAACTCGTGATGTCAGCAAATACAAAGCAGTGACAGACAAAATCCATGTGAAATCCTTAGGAAAAGCCATAAAAATGCCAATTATTTCCTGGGCTGCATCCAAAACAGCACAGGCATGGTGAGGGGGGTCTGCCCCTCTGCCCCACTCAGGTGAGACCCCACCTGCAGGGCTGTGTCCAGCTCTGGACCAGCACAGGGAGGATGTGGAGCTGCTGGAGTCAATCCAGAGGAGGGCAGGAAGCTGATGAGAGGGATGGAGCTATGAGGATGCTGTGAGGAAAGGCTGAGAGAATTGGGATTGCTCAGCCTAGAAAAGAGAAGCCTTTGGGGTGACTCCATTCCCTCCAGTACCTGAAGGGAACTTAGAGGAAAGATGGAACAAGACTACTGACAAGGGCATGTAATGACAGGACAAGGGGAAATGGCTTCAAAGTGAAAGAGAGAACATTTAAATTGGTATTAGGAAAAAAAACTGTACTGTGAGGGTGGTGAGGCCCTGGCACAGGCTGCCCAGAGCTGTGGCTGCCCCATCCCTGGAGTGTTTCAGGCCAGGCTGGATGGGGCTTGCAGCAACCTGGTCTAGTGGAAGGTGTCCCTGCCCATGGCAGGGGGGTGAGAACAAGATGATCTTCAAGGTCACCTTCTAAGCCAAAGTATTTTGTGATTCTATGATTTTATGAGAATATATCTAAGGCTGAGATTTAATGAACAAGGCTACCAGGCTGGCTGTGGGAGAGAGAAGCCACTGCTACAGAAGACAGCACAGGATGGTCTTTGTCCTAGGCTGAGGACTTGGTCTTCCTAGGCAGGGCTCAAAGGCACATCTGGTGAGGAGCAGCCTGCCTCCAGCAAAGGAGAGGCAAAACAAAACCAGGAACAGCTGGAATGCTGGTCAGGAGAGCAGGGAATTATCTGCCTGAGCCCAGCCATTCAGGCAATCCCTCACTGGCACAAGATGTGCCTGGTGACACCCAACCCTGAGCACAGCAGAGGATGATTCCCCTTGAGAAGGAGCTGTTACAGTCCTTACCCCTAGTGAGGCCTTGGGGAGAACACTCCAGGCTCCCAGGAGAATGGCAATGACTGTTTGAAAATGGGCCTGCAAGGGGAAAGAACAAACAGGCAACAGAAACTGACTCAGATCTAAGTTTTACAAATCCTGTGCCCAAACACTGACAAATCCACCTGCAAAGTAAGAGAGGGATGGATGCTTGCTGGCCACCTATTGCCACTGAGCAATTTCAGTACTTTGGAAAAAATTAAAATCACAGAATGGGTCACGCTGGAAGGAATTACAGTGGGTCAGCTGGTCCAACCTCCCTGCTCAAGCAGGGTCATCCCACAGCACATTGCACAGGATTGTCCAGATGGTTCCTCAGTATCTCCAGTGAGGGAGACTCCACAATCTCTTTGTGTGTGCTGACAAACTGATAAATGTTTCTCTAGACCTTACAGCAGTTGCACACTCCCAGTTCAACTGTTCATTCCAGATCTATTCTCAGATATTTGTAACATTGCACAAGAATGTTTCTGAAAGCTCAAGTTTGCCAATCCTCCATTTTCAGAAGACAGCATTAATATATTTTTAAAGGATGAAAAGCTTTTGAGCATTTTCTAAATAATCAAAAAAAAAAAAAAAAACTTTAGGCACTGATATCTACACAGCAGCTTAACGTTTAAGCTTTGTATGGATTTACCCTTGAAAACCATGTGCTTCTTACATTACTGTATGGCCTTCCTTCAGAGAAAGGTTCCAAAATCCTGGCTATGGATTTGAGCCCTTTGCTGTCTCCACAGGCAGGCAGCTTGGCAGTTGTCTGGAGAGCAACATATTTTTGACGCGATTTATGGACAAAAACCCTAAAAATCACCTGGCAGTCTCTGGGCTGCATAAGTCTGAGTTTCTGGGGTTTTTCAGATGGCTTCATACAGCTGTGTGCTTGTGACACAGCTGTGTGCTTGTGCTCCTGCCCTGCCTGCTGCAGCAAGGCTTGCCCCAGTTATCAGCAGAGGGGGAGCAGCAGGGCCATGGGTCAGGATGAGCTCCTGCCCCACGTGGCACAAACAGCAAGCCCTGGGTGCCAGCAGCTGGCAATCCCAGTAGTTAAGACAGATACAAGATGAGAAGGAAACAGGTGGAAAGTGGAAATGGCATGCCCAAGTTCACAGCAGGTATGAGTCAGAAATAGAAGCCAAGTCTCAACTTCCACCCAGGACCCGCTTCACAACTTCCAAACCAGTCCAGACAATTGATTTTACTACCAAAACTACTGGGTGCTCAGGTGTAAATGCATGCTGCTTTATGAAGACTGGAGGAAAAAAAAAAATTAAAAATGCTCTTCAGCTGTGAACTAGCAAGGCCAAACCCACTGGTGATGCTATTTTAATGCTCACATCTAAATTACAGGCCAAAGGTGAAGGCTGCAGATGAAGTCTTAGAGCATGAGGGCAATTCTTATCAAATCCAACTCTTCCCAAAAGCACAGGGAAAATGTTACATTTTGTCAAGTCAGAGTTCTAAGATAACATTAGAATTCCATGTCCAACAAAGGCCTGTAACAGACCTTTAACAAAATGTATTAAAAATAAAAAAAGAGACTGGACAATCTTTTCCAGGCACAATGTTCATTTCTGCCCCACCCCTGCTCAGTTTGTGGTTTAAAATAAAGTTATACAAATAACAAGATTATTTGTTTTGGCTTTTCAGTACTTTAATTTCTAGTTAGCTAAAAAGTGAGATGTGAGTACTGTGGCAAGAGCCTACCTTGGTCCATTGTACAGAAACACAGTTATGAAAAGTGCTCAAGTACCCAACCCCTGCTGTCTCAGGGGAGATTTGAAAAGCAGTCTCTAAATTTAGCAGTGGGGCATAAGCCTGTATGTGGAACAGCAGCTGTTTTAGAGTCAAGAAACCTCATTAGAAACTCAGGGACAGAGTCCCTCCAACACCACACACTGCTGCTGGCTCCTCTGGCATTCCCAGGCAACGAGGCCCCAGCCAAGAGCAGAACTCACTGCAGTACAAATAACTGGAAAATCCACCTCATTTACCTCTTAGGAAAAAAATCTCACAATCCCAAGGCTCCAGCAGGACTTAAAGCTCACATGTGCATTACAGTTAACAAGGCTTTCTAGAAAAATACTCTTATTATTTATCATGGAGTCCAAAGAGGAATTTACATGTTAAAAAGAAAAGTGATCCATTTACAAGGTATGTTAAAGCACACAGGGTATTTAAATACCATTTACACTGAGCTTTCAGGCCCTCCTTGAGCAGCAACACAATGCACAAATGTCATTTGTCTCAGGCACAAATGTAATTTAAAACAATGCAACCCAAGCTGGATTTCATGGAATCACAGAATGGTTTGGGTTGGAAGGGACCTTTAGAGGTCATCCAGTCCAAGCCCTTCTCTATTTGGGTTGTGCAAACCAGGTGACAGCACAGAAACTAAAGGCTGAATCTCTTCTTCACCCAAAACATACAAAACTCAAAACTTCCTATTATCAGGACTTCTTGTAAGTTTTCCTATGGACACAAATCCAATCAAAGTGTCTCCTCCTTACCCATATTTACCCCAAACAAAAAAAAAAGGAAATTTGGAAGCTGAGATAGCATCTGAGGCTGCTCATAAAACAAGCCCAGTATAAGAGGAAGGTGAAACAGCAGATTCCTCTCCACAAAGGGCTGAGCTGACACCTACATTGCCAGAAGACTGAAATTCTTCCTCTTTTACTCCTTGAAATACCCACAGAACTTGGAGACGAAGGAAGAAATTCCCTTTCTTTTCTATTACCTATTTAAGGAAAGAAGAATAAGTGAAATTCTTCCTCTACTGCTCCTTGAAATAGCCACAGAACTTGGAGATGATGGAAGATACTCCTTTTCTTTTCTATAACCTATGTAGGGAAAGAAGAAAGCCTTAGAAATCACAGGAGCTCCAACATAAGTGAGGAAAATGGAGGCCAGTGCAGGGGAAGCTCAGGGAAGAAGAGAAAAGGGAGAAAAGGAAAGAGGGAAAAAAAAAGAGGGAGAAAAGCACTTTATTTTCCATTGTATGAGGAGTGCTACTTAAAATGCTCTTTTTTCCACACACACATCCCAACCCCCCCTCTTTATCTCCCATCAGTTATGGGCCTTCAGCTTGCTCCTCAGAGTTCCTTCCAATGTTTTCTACAAGTTTAATTTACATTTTGATGACCATCTCTCCTTCCTCTGCCAACAAATGCAAGGCCTGAGGAAGACACAAGAGGAACAGCTCTGGGGAGCTCCTGGCAGTGCAGAGGAGCAGCATAGCCCCATTCCCAGAGCTCACCCTGAAGTTTTCAGTTACATCAGCAGAAGGTGCTCCTGGATGACAAAGAAGCCTTCATGCTGTTGAGGGATTGTTCCAAATATCCTTTGTGTGAGAGGATTGTGCACTCCAGGATTCCTGTTTATCAGCCCCCAGGTTCTCTTCTCTCACCCTCCCCTTGCCAAATTCCTGTTAATGATGGAAACCCAGATCTGTGACCATGAAATAGGAGTTGAGGAATTAAGTAAATGAATCAGGCTGCAAAGGGCAGATGCAATGCCTCCACTACAGCCATCACATTAAAACAAATTTACAACCAGTGGGAAATGACATCCAGAGAAATTTCAGTTCTTTCAACAAATCTCTCTCTCCTAATCAGTCTCTCCTCAGCACAAATCCAGTACTTCCTGCAAGCCAAGCTGCTTTTCCCCAGGTATCCTCCACCAAGAATGTGAGCAGGTAAAGCTTTCTGAGCTTTCCTCCCGCCACACTGTTGATACAAAAACAATTAAGGAATTCTTCAGTTTGGGTCGTTATTTCTGCAGCAATCCTTTGCCAGGCTTACTCACATAATTACTGTAATCTTTTAATCTAAGAGCTCTCCAAAGCCTTCTAACACATCCAGGACAGGGAACCCCTAATCCTGACTCTCCAGTCAGTTCAGATGCCTACAAAAACTCCCCAAGGGTATGGACAAGCACAGGTCTCTCCTGGTCCTGTCCATACACCAGCTCTGAGCTGACCTTTGAACAGCACTCACCATTTATTGACAGATTTCATACTGCATTTCCACAGCTTCCCAATCTCAGCCTTAGGGATACACACCCTGCATGTTTCCCTCAGCAATGCACCAACAAAAACAAGGTTTGCATCTTTTTTGCAACAGAACACACTGGACACTCAGGATATCAAATCGCTCAGAGAAGCAGATGTTAATTGTTAGTGAAAATGTACATACAAAACCCAAATTTAAGGTTTCAGCAGTCTTTAAAGGGTAAAGAGCATCAAACCAATGATTTCCAATGAAGAACTATTTCATCTTGCAGGAGTTTCTGTAAAAGACTTCAGCAACAGCTGGCAAAAGACACTTCTTGAGCCACTTCCTCTTTATTTTCACTTTTTCCTTTCTATCCCTCAAAATGACTATTTTAATAACTATTCCCTGAATCTCTTACTGCTATTTGTAAAGGGAACAATGTGGAGTTTTAACACATAAAACTGCACTCAAGAGAAGCTTTGCTGGGTGTATAAATTAAACTAAATTGGAAGGTGCTACATTCCCATCTGTTCTACTCCATCAGAACCAATTCTTATTGGGCCCAGGGGAGCCAATTCAAAAAGCTGAAGTGGCAGAAATTAAGAGCATAAATAGTTTTCCATTATCCTGCTTGTGGAGAACAAGAGGCAGGAATGGATACCCACCTGGACAGGAGGTATGCCACAGGAACCACTCAGACCAGCCTGGGGTTGTAAGATCACATTACCTGACCTGTAAATCACCACCTCACTGGACAAAAACACACTGTGTGCAGTCAAATGAGGAACCTTTGAGTTTGTTCATTCATTTTCAGCTACAAGAACCACAATAATGCACAAATTTCTCTGTTTACATTCCTAGTATCTCCTTTGTGCCTGGGCATACCCACACTGATCTCACAGGATGGTTTGGGTTGGAAAAGACCTTAAAGATCATCTCGGTCCAACCCCCTGCCACAGGCAGGGACACCTTCCACTAGCTCAGGCTGCTCCAAGCCCCATCAACCTGGCCTTGAACGTGTCCAGGGATGGGGCAGCCACAGCTCCTCTGGGAAACCTGTGCCAGTTTCCTCACTGTAAAGCATTTCTTCCTAATATCCAATCTAAACTTA
Source organism: Ammospiza caudacuta (assembly GCF_027887145.1). Lineage (NCBI taxonomy): Eukaryota > Metazoa > Chordata > Aves > Passeriformes > Passerellidae > Ammospiza > Ammospiza caudacuta. The sequence goes on from NC_080596.1 coordinate 76,172,049, forward strand.
CTCTCTTTCACTTTGAGGCCACTATCCTTTTTCTATCACTATAAGTCTCCTTTTCAAGAGGATGCAGCCAAAGAAAAAGCACACTGGAAAAAAGAAGGAAAAAAAAAAAAAAGGAGGAGGGAGAAAAGCATTTTATTTTCCATTGTGATGTTCAGAACAACACACATTAAATGTTTCGAGCTGAAGTACCAGTCTCAGACTGCTCGAAATCTCCAAAAAGGGAAATTACAACCTTTATCTTGGCAACAGAAGGAACTTTAGCACGCTGTGCTGAAACCACAGGGTAATTCAAGGCCCTCCAGAGGGCCTCCAGCCCCAGCTCTAGGGGCTCCCTCCGGCCCTTGCCCTTTGGAGCCTTTCCGGGGCTACGAGGCCGAGAAAACCAGAAACCCTCCCGGTGCCCCCACACGTGCGGCCGCCCACCCGGCACGGGAAACTTCCTATCCCATTTACAAACAGCTCCCTCGCAGCCAGGCGTGCCCCTGCCCCGAGCGGGGCGATCCTGCCCCGCTCGCAGCGCCCAGCGATGCCGGAGCAGCGGCGGCAGCAGCGGCGGCAGCAGCGCGGGTTCCCCCGGGCACAGCCCCAGTCCCGCCCCGCTGCCCGCGGGCCGAGCGCGCCCGGCCGCGCTCCGCCGTGACCTTGCCCGGCCCCTGCCCTGCCCGGCCCGGCCGGGCCCCGGCGCTGCCCGCGGCCCCCGCGGCGGGGCCGGGAGGGCTCGTCCCGGTACTCACGGCGGAGGAAGCGGCCGAGCAGGCGGGCGGCGGCGGGGCTGCAGCGAGACATCGTCCCCTCCGCAATGACGGCGGCGGCGGCCCCGAGCTCGGCCCGCCCCGGCGGCGGAAGCGGCTCCGCGGGGCCTTCTGGGTGTTGTAGGCACGGGAGCCATGAAGGTGGGGAAGGACTCCGGGATTAGGGAGTCCAAGCCGCCACCTGGCACCGGTACGGACGCGGCAGTCTGGCCTCAAACACCGCCAGGGACGGTGACTGCGGGGAGCTGTGGACTCCATTAAAGGCAGGGAGGCCCTGCAGAGAGACCTCAGCAAATGTGAGGGCAGGGCAATCACCAACCATGTGAGGTTCAACAGGGAAAGTGCCGCATTCTGCCCCTGGGATGGAGCAGCCCTGGGTGTACGGACAGCCTGGGGAGTGCGGGGCTGGAGGGCAGTGCCAGGGAAAGGGACCTGGGGCTCTGGGCAGAGGAAAGCTGAAGGTGAGCCAGCAGGGCCCTGGCAGCCAGGAGGGACATCCCTGTGCTGGGGACATCAGGCCCAGCATGGCCGGCCGGGCAAGGCAGGGATTGTCCCGCTCTGCTGGGGCTGGGGCGGCCTCACCTCCAGTGCTGGGGCAGCTCTGGGTGCCACAAGGTAACAAAAACATCAAACTGTCAGAGAGTGCCCAAAGGAGGGCACGGGGAGGGTGCAGGGCCCTGAGGGGAAGCCGTGTGAGGAGAGGCTGAGGGCACTGGGGCTGTTCAGCCTGGAGGGACAGAGAGGAGACCTCAGTGCAGTCACAAATTCCTCCTGAGGGGAACGGGAGGGACAGACGCTGATCCCTGCTCTGTGGTGACAGTGCCAGCACTGAGGGAACGGCCTGAAGCCGTGCCAGGGGAGGTTTGTGTGCGATATCAGGAAAAGGTTCTGCCCCAGAGGGTGGCTGGGCCCTGCCCAGGCTCCCCAGGGCCGTGGGCACAGCACCAGCCTGGCAGAGCTCAGGGGGTGTTTGGTCAATGCTCTGGGCACAGGGGGTGACTCTGGGGATGGGGCTGGGCAGGGCCAGAGCTGCACTGGATGTCCTTGGGGGTCCCTTCCAACTCTGCTTGTTCTGTGATTCTGTGACTCCATCACCTAACAGGACGGGTCAGGTTGGGAGGAACCACAGTGTGTTACCTGATCCAACCCATGCCATCAGCTACCTCCAGAAACATTCCTGTAAATATAACCAGTACAAATAATTGTGTATTTATGGGCATAGATGGGGTGGGGAGGGCTATGGGAGTGGCTGGGAAGAGACAAAGTATTGCTTCAGAGCAAAAATAAACAAGCAAAGTCATACTCTGATTTCTTCCTGATTTATTCATTAATTGTGTCCCTAAAAGTGAGGCTGGAAGGAGGCTGTAATGAAGCATCCAAATGTTAAGCTTCTCATGAAGTATCCCCTTAGGAGGACACACACACACTGATTTTATAAGGAACATCTTCACTACTAAATGATTCATACCTGGATCCATTTCCAAATCAATTTTTCCTTGAGGCTTTCACTAAGACTCTCGGAGAGATTATGGAATTTGAGTTAGCTGCCAATGCATCGCCATTCTGTATAGAGAAACATTTCACTTTTTTAGTGTTTTTAGTAGGATCATGTCAGATGAGGGTAGGAGTTGTTGGTTTGATGGCTTGGTTTTTTTAAACCTCAGTAGCAGAAACATTTCTTCAATCCTTTGCATTCAAAACCTTTCAAAACCGATTGTGTATAGAGTCTTGATTCTGTAATTAATATCAATGCAAGGCATCGTCACTGTAACTGTTGAAGTTTCAGGGTATGGAAACAAGCTGTACAATATCTAATTGGCCAGACATACATGGAATTGAGGAAAAATAAACTTATTTTCAATTTTTTTAATGCTGTGGTTTGGTTCCTGTCAGAGAACACTCTGTCCCACCAACATTAATTTTGCTGATTTATTCAGCTGCCTAGAAAGAAACCATTCAGCCCAGGGAGAAACAATGCAGCAATTATCAACACTCAGGTAGCAGTGACAGGGGCTGCCTCACAAAGCTCAGGTCAGACCCAGTTCTAGTGGCCCAAGGACTGCTCAGTGTCCTAGGACTGCAGCCCCTTATGCCACAAACATTGTGGTGAGTTTCCCTGTTGAAGAGAGGGGGAGACGACCATCCTATAATGCATCGAACTCTGATTTATTGACTGATCAGTCACTTTAAATAACAGTGTTAACGAACTTCATGCATATTCCAAAATCCAGGTTTATGATAGGCTAACAGAGAAAACTCTAACCACTCCTTTTGTTTTACAATACCGTTGATTGTTTACACAAAACAAAACCAGTGTTCCCACTGTGATATGAGAGGTTCCCAAAACTTCCACATCTGTTCCCAGGGTGCCATCTTTTCCCAGAGAGGGTGTTTCACTTGTTATGGGAAGACTGCCTGAGAACCTTATTGTTTATAGAGTGATGCCTGAGAGAGTCTAATTGTTTATAGTAATCAGGCTGGGAACTGCTTTTGGAACTGCTTCGCAACTACCTTTTACTTTTCTCTCAATTGCATGGTTTCATGGCCTTTTTCTTTAAGCCATGCTTGAACTAAACTCCCGACATTTCCCTCCAGGCAGAAGTCCTTCAGGATAATCTTGTTGCCCAAAAAGCTGTGAATTCCCCATCCCTGGAAGTGTTTGAGACCAGACTTGATGGGGCTCTGAGGTCTAGTGGGAGGTGTCCCCACCCATGGCAGGGGTTGGACCTAGGTGGTTTTTAATGTCCCTTCCAACCCAAACCAATCGATAACTGTGTGGCAGGAGTCACCCACTTGATCCATAACATATTAAAAAACTTCAGGTTGTGTTCAGCCTGGCATCTGTACAAACTACACAGTCAGTACAGCCACAAAATTGGCTTTGTGGGCAGGTATTTAACAGCATCAAAAACACCCCTGGATTTCCATTCAGAATCTGAAGCAGGTTTCTCCTGGTGCTGGCCAGAGCTAAAAGACATCCCATCGACCAATGCAGGTTCCACAGGGAGGGTTTAGCAGGAAGGCCATCCTTGGAGGGGAAACCTGTATTTAGGGAATTGCTAAACCAGGGACAAGTTCTTGAACTGCTTTAGCCCTTACTCACCTCAGTGATGACTCTGGACCTACATTTCTGGCATCAGCTGATGTCTGATTGCTGTCTGATGTCTGATCTGAGCTGATGTCCAATCTTACCCCCAATAAAACATCCCAGCAGCCTGAAATCCTCATGAGTCTTGTTAACTGTTAACTTCACCACCTCCTATCACTGGAACTTAGGGATGTGCAAACAAATTGGTCATTCCCCACCATCTCCCTGGAATCAAGGCAGGAACCCAAGTGTGAAGCTAAACCCTGGCCTCACATCTATCCAGCTTCCAGCAGCTGAGGGGAACTGACCTTTCTAAAAACAGAAAAGTTTGTGGGTTTCTATACTTTAATTTATAGGCTGTAAGTAAAAATAATCCCAACATCTCAGCCCTGGAAAGTGACTGGGAGGAGCTGGACCACTGCTCTCCTTTCCTTTGAAAAGGGCACAGAGAAATTCAAAGCTGAGGATTCCCTCTGGAGGGATCAGCCACACTTGTGCTTTAACCTGCTTTATTTTTAACCTGCAGCCTGTGGTTTTCAGTAACAGAGCTATGGCTGAGAGCATCTGCTAAGGAATTGGTTAGAAATTAACTTTGCAGGGACTTCTGTAACTCCAGAGAGCAGAGATAAGGACCAGTGGAGAGTTATAGCAGGGAGGGTGTAGGTGGAGCAAGAAAAGGATCATCCAGCTTGCTCTGTTCTGTGCAGTCCCCATTATGCTTTCAGCAAACAAATTCTATATTTCGCTTCTGAAAAATCCTGCAAACTTTTGTGGTACTATTAGTATAGTTTGGAGGGCTCAATATTATTAATGCCAAATGAAAATAAAGAAGCACACAAACCCTACCCCTCATCCCCTGAGCTGTGGCTTGGTATTTCTAAAGAGGCTGACATTTCTACAGTGCTTCACCAACAGGAGATCAGATTTCAGCTTGGCACCAACTGTGGTCACAACATCAACATCAGAAGCACTTCAGTGAGAAGTCCCAAGGATGGACACCTGCAGCCTGTCAGCCCCAAAATGATCCTTTCAGGTCCATCGTGGCTTGGATTTCTCCTGGAAGGGAGATGCTGCCAAAGACTTGTGGTGATCTTCATCTAAATGAGTTTTTTTTCCTTTGCTCTGTGATTTGAACCAAGTCTGGCTCTGTCACATATCAGAGGCTTATCAGAGCTTACTCATTTTATTCAGGAAATTCTGCCAGAAATGCTTCAGCAGCTCCAGGTCTTAGAGAAATACTTGACATTTGATGGGTTTTTGTGGCAGTTCACTGGGCTGCAGCCATTCACCTCTCACTGCCTTTGTCCCTGCTGGAGACAGAGCAGCCAAGCACAGCGATGTGGTTTATTGAAAACAGGGGTGTCAGACCTGGGGCTGCCCCACAGAGCTGGGAAAGGTCACACCCCTGCAGACCTGCACGTCCAGATCATCAGGTTGCACTGCTGGTAACGAGGAGTGAAGCAGACCTGAAGATGGGAGGGGTTCACAAAGGGAAAACAGCAGATTGGGACAAATTCTGTTCTCAGAGACCCTGCATGGGGTTTTCCTGGTGTTGGAGCAGGATACAGGATCCTGCAAAGCCTCTGCCACACTGGAAGAAGCAGGAGCAGAATGGGATGCAAGTGCCTTGAAATGCACCTGCCAGAAAAGCCTCTGGCCATGGCTTGTCCCCCTGCTCTCAGGAAATGAGTTTGGCTGTTAATTATTTCATAGAATCATGGAATGGTTTGAGTTGGAAGGGACCTTAAAGGCCATTTAATTCCAACCCTACCTCTTTTTCCTGAAAAAGACTCCACTGAATACCATTGAATCTCTGTGTGATAAATAAACTCAAGTCTTCTTCCCGGGAGGCCACATTGGTTTTTAAGGTTTTGGGATTGTGGGGTGCATCTCAGCAGGAGTTAAGCTGAAAGCTGATAAATCCCTGACATCTAAGGGCCAGTAGAAATCAGAACATTCCTTTTGACCTCAGCATCCCTTAAATGCTGTGGTTCATGTGTCTGTACATAATTAGTCATGGAGAAAGGATTTTTTTTACCCCGGGGGGTTTAAGAAAGCCATAATTGTGAACATGAGCATCAGAAAATAATAGAGTGGTGAGGACTGGGAGCACCTAAAAGCCACAGCCAAGAGGAAAGTCTCAAGCTGGCTAAATGTAGCACAGCCTACAACAGATCAGGTCTGGTCTGGTCTGGTGTCCCCAGAAGTCACAAACACATGGAACAATGTGTTCACCTTCAGCAGGGAGAGCAGTAAATCCAGTTCCTTCCCTTCTGCCCTGTTCCCCTGTTGAAGTGAGGGGAGAACGACCAATCCTTTGATGCATCGAACTCAATTTATTGATCGATCAGTCAGTTTAAATAACAGTGTTAACGAACTTCATGCATATTCCAAAATCCAGGTTTATGATAGGCTAACAGAGAAAACTCTAACCACACCTTTTGTTTTACAATACCGTTGATTGTTTACACAAAACTAAACCAGTGTTCTCACTGTGATATAAACGGTTCCCAAAACTTCCACATCTGTTCTCAGGGTACCATCTTTTCCCAGAGAGGGTGTTTCACTTGTTATGGGAAGACTGCCTGAGAACTTTATTGTTTATACAATGATGCCTGAGAGAGTCTAATTGTTTATAGAAATCAGGCTGGGAACTGCTTTGGAACTGCTTCACAGCTACCTGTTACTTTTCTCTCCTCAATTGCATGGCTTCATGGCCTTTTTCTTTAAGCCATGCCTGAACTAAACTCTCCACATTCCCCCATCACTGTCATCAGCCATTTCATAGGGAGATTGGTTGGGCCACTGCAGGACAGCTGGGCTGGGCTGGGCAGGGCTCTGGGCTCCTGCAGCAGCAACTGTGGCTTTTCTTATCCCCAGGTGACGAACTTGTCCCTCCAGCAGTCTCCTGGGGCTATTCCCTGAGTTCCAGTGATGTTCACCCGCCTCTCCTGGAGACACACGCACAAAAGCACAAAGAGAAGCTTGGCTGCAGCTCTTATTTAACTCTGCATCATAGAGCCACAGAATGCTTTGGGTTGGAAGCAACATTTAAAGGCACTCTAGGCCAATTCCCTGTCATGAGCAGGGACAGCTTGCACTAGACCAAGTTGCTCAGAGCTCTGCCCAATCTGAATATATGTCAACACCTTAAGAAATGCTGAGCTGATAAATTACACATTTTTACTCCCTTTTACTGGATGCCATCAGCTTATTTTCATGGTCAGACAGGTCATGTGCAGTCTGGAAATCCCAGCTTCACAAACACATCTGTTGGAATTTTTTACACTAAAATTGCTTTTCTTTTCAGGCACTGTGGGATTGATGAAGAGTAGAAGTTCTCCAGAATCCACCATTTCTCTGGAGGCTTAACAGCCCCAGAATAAAATATGAATATAGGTTTATTCCATGGCAGGATTTGTCTTGCACCTAAAGAAAAAAAATATATTTGCTCTAATTTGTTGTTACACCAAAGCCAGCTTTGTCCTTGCAAAAGTAACTGACAACATTAAAAGAACCCAGATTCTTTCTAAAGGGAAGAGTTTTATTTGAGGTTTTTAATTTTGCAGAAATTGCAGAAATTATGCTGACACAGCAATGTCAGGGTGCAAAGTTCTGCAGGACCAAGTTAATGTTCCACTGAAATCCTTTGCTTCAGGACTAGTTCTTGAAAGTCTACAAAATGTATCCAAATGTCTAAACTAAATCCACAGGGGCTAATCCTCATTTCACATCCTTGCAGTTAAAGTTGGAGCAGCAGGGGTGAAGGCACTGCAGTGGCAGCACTTGGGAGCTTTGTGAGATCCCTCTGGCTGTTTATCCTTTAAAGCACAACATCAGTTTTCACTAAGTATACCTATTTTTCATTTTTAGTATTATTTAGTGTATATTTTTCATTGGCCAGAGAAGCTGTGCCTGCCCCATCCCTGGAATTGTTCAAGGACGAGGGTTTGACCAGCCTGGTTTAGTGGGAGGTGTCCCTGCCCTTAGCAGGGGTTAGAACAAGGTGATCTTTAAGGTCCCTTCCAAGCCAAACCATTCCACGATTCCCGGGTTTTTCCGTGCATTGTTACAGCCACAAACACCACTAGATGTCACAGCTGCTTCACTGTTCACAGAATCACAGAAGTTCAAGACTGGAAGAGACCTATAAGATCATCAAGTCCAGCCGATGTTCTAACTGTTCAGCTCCCTCCTGAACAGCCTCGGCTGAAGAACAACTTTTGCAGGTTTAACTAAGGAGCAAAATACAAAGACAACTAAGCAAAACCAAGGTTTTGTCCTCAGGAAGTGCAGGGTGCTATAGGACACACTTTGCTTAAAAAAAAAAAAAAAAATCATGTGTTTATCAAATCCTCTGATTTTGGGCACAAAAAGGCTCTGCAGTTTGTTCAGTAGGAAGGAAATTAGTGTGCAGGACCACCCTGACCCTTTGAAACTACAACAGAAAGCTGTGGAGAAGAAGTGGATGTGGGACACAAACAACTGTGCTGGAGGCAGGAAAGCAAAGTGACCACAGGATATTATTTTTGCCTTTATTCTGATAATTTTGGTGCTGGCAGTGACTTTCCTGCACTTTCCCTGGGTGTAGCATATGGCATTTGTGTTGTCACTGTGGCTGTTGATGCTTGATGGTCCTGGAACACACAAGCAGCCACCCACCTCCTCCTCCTGAAATAGTGAAGAAATAGCAATAACATCAACTGAACTTAATCAGGCCAAACTCGAGGTGTTTTCTGTTGCAGGAGCTAATTTTAGATGCCAAACTGCCACAGAGGCTGGCTCTATCTCTGCCCTATTTTAGCAGCTCGTGGCAGAGAGGCAAATGATTGGGAGGTGAAGGAGCAAGCACAGTTCCTTCAGCCCATGTGAAGGTCAGGGAAGATTATTCTTCCTCTGTTCCCAAGGCAATCTGATTTCTGTCTCTGCTGGTGTCATCCACAGGAACTTGTTCATCCTCAGGTCTTGGCACTGAGGTTGCCACAAAAGAAAAATGCATTGTTTTCAGGGGGAGGTTCGGACTCATCATCTCCCACAGGCTTTTGGAGAATTTTTCTCCCTCCCCTAAACACACTGTAGTCAGTGCACCAGCCTGTGCCATCATTATGTGCATGAAAATAATAGCAAAGCTGAAGATAATTAATTCATTTATTCACTCTCTCATGACCAGTAATTGCTCCTGTGGATTCCTTTTTCACTCCAGTGACAACAATTATTGCAAACAAAACCAAAACTGAATTCCTATGAAATTGCTGTTAAAGCATTCCCTGAAGGTGAAAAAACAAAAACCAAAACTTAAAACCAATAAAAAAGTAAAAAGAAAAAGAAAGCAAAAGTGATTGTCAGAACAACAGCGCCTTACAAGAAGCAGTGAGTATCTTGGTGGGAGTGTTCTCACTGTGCTGAATTGTGGAAAAACTTCTTTTTGAGGGGACACCACTTCAGTGGGTGCCACAGAGGAGTGTTAGCTGTCTGCTCTCACACTCTACTGAAACACCCAGGCACATTTACCCTCAAACTGAAATATTTGCAGTGTTTAAATTCACTGGGATTATTGACAGGTTTAGAATGAGACAAGCCCAGGTCCTGCAGGAGACCACAGTGAAGCACCACTCATACACCTGTGTGTGACAAAATAGGATTTTTATTAGATTTGCCTGTGAGAAATATTTGAAAGGTGAGGTTTTAAGTGGCTGATTCTGGCTGTGCTTCCTCCACTTTGGGGTGGACTGCAGAGGAGGAGGTGGATCACGGAGCAGGGGTGGGCCATGGGTTAGGGCCCACATCTCTCCCCTGTAACAGGAACCCAGAGCGGCACAAAGGTGTGTGAGCTGCCTCAGGCCTGGGCAGAGGGTTCCCAGCCTCTCCACTTTCACCTAATTTGCATGACTTGCCCATCACAGGATTAATTATTACAGTGGCTTTAGTCAAATTCCTCTTCCTCACTTGAAAGCAATGTTTTGTTCATGTGATTCAGATGCAGCCTAAAACCAGCTGAGGCCAGTGAGTGTTCAAGCTGACAGGCTTTGCTAAATGAGCTTCTCTGCTGGACTCAGTGGTGCTTGCTTTTGAGATGCCACCAAACCACAGCTCTCCCAAGCCTGATGCCAGCTCCCTTTGTGACTGGAGGGAAGAGAAACTTTGCCCACAGTTTGCCTGGGAGAAAAGAGGGGAGAAAAGGGAGTAGAGAAATATTTTCAATCAACCCCCCATCCTCAATATGTAGCACAGCTTTTTCTAAATCGATCTAACAAATCCTAGATGAAAACATTAATCATAGATATGATAGATATATATAGATAGATATAGATATATTAGATGTAGATAGATATAGATATAGATATATAGATATATAGATATATAGATATAGATATAGATTGATAAAGAGATATAGCTATAGATAGATATAGAATATATAAATATAGATTAGATGTAGATATATAGATTAGATATAGATATAGATTAGACATAGATATAGAGATAGATAGATTTGATGTAGAGATATAGATATAGATATAGATATAGATATAGATATAGATTGATATAGATATATAGCTATAGACATAAAAGATATATATATAGATTAGATGTAGATATAGATTAGATATAGATATAGAGATAGAGAGATAAGATGGATAGATAGATGATAGATAGATGATAGATGGATAGATAGATAGATAGATAGATAGATAGATAGATAGATAGATAGACAGATAGATGATAGATAGATGATAGATGGATAGATAGATAGATAGATAGATAGATAGATAGATAGATAGATAGATAGATATAGCCCCTCCTCTGCCCCATGTCAGCACCCTGTGAGACCCATGGAGGTTTCCTCCCTTTGGTGAACTTCCCAAGCTGTGCCCATTGGACCAGCCCATCCTCAGGGCTTGGAGCAGAATCAGAGATGCCCCAAGTGCTCATCCTCAAGACACCAAAGGTTCCTTGTGTGTTTTGCCTTGACTGTTTGGGCTGACCTCCCCCAGCATTGCATATGTTTGTCTGGAGAGGCCTTGCCTGTTTCCAGAAAAACAGGATGGTTTCAAACCATCTGTTTATCAGCAGGGGTGACAGCTACTATTGCCAGGTGAAAACTGAGACGCTCATCTCAAAATTTTGTCTTCTTGGAACTGTATTGAAAAACAAACAGCCCCATGGCTGGTCAGGTTTGGTCACAGCCCAGAAATTCTCTTCAGCAACCTGGCTGCTGGCACCTGGGTGTGTTAAATCAGACCTTTGTGGGTGATGAAGGCAATGACAGGGCTGATATTGGATGTAGGGAGTGACTGGCAAACAGCCCCATCCCCAGCACAGCCACTGTCACCATCCCTGTGATGAGGAGAGAAACAACACAAATTTGAGTGTTTTTGCTTCATCTCACTCTTCAAAAATCACCTGCTGTGTTTCTGCAGTGACCTGGCTGGTTCCCAGAAAGCATCCCCCACTCCCACACATTTCCATGGAATTTTTCAGCACATTAATCTCCATTTCCTCCCCTGATCACACCTCTGCAGAGAACAAGCTCAGTGAATGTGTTCCATCAGGGATCCTTCTGTGAAACACCTGGATTTTTAAAGCTGCATTTCACTCAATCTTTCAAAACATCCTTCCTCTCCATCTGGGAATCCATCTGCAGCTGACAGTGATTTCTGGTTCATCAGCTCCACCCTTTCACTGGAGCTGTTCCTGCTTGGTGAGGAACCCTCACCATGGGTTGTCACCCTCTGATGAGAAGCCTTTCACTAGATCACGTTTTCCTAGCAAGTAAGCAACAGCTTGAGCCAAGGTACTTTGTATGCTTGAGCAGATCTGAAAAAATCTCTCTGCATCTTCAATTGAATATTCTGAATTCAGGAAAACCTTGTAGCCATCCTTTCCGCTTCTACACATTCCTCCTAGAATCACATTTTCTCCTCTAAGCAATGCAACACTTTGCTCAAATGTTATTACAGTTCTCTGGTGTTGAGAGACTTGTAGGCAGGAGGGGATGTGGGTTGCTTTTGTCTGGGGTGGGCTGCCCCAGGAGGTGAGGGGTTCTGCCTAAAATAGATGGGGTGAATCCATTTTGCTCTTTCCATAAGACTTCAGGTTTGTCCAAGCTCGTGTAGCTTTTGAGTGGGAAGTTATATGAGATAAATCCTTTTACTGATGTGGGAAAAGTAGGAATAAGTTGTTCCTGGTCCTGCTCTATCCATCTGTTTGATCAGCAAAATGGGTGCAGAGATGGATCAATAGACAAATAAACAAATTATAGCAGACAGCATTTGTCTGTGCTTGGCCAGCCATCTGGCTAAACAGCAATATTGATCCTGTAAATAATGACATCCCTGAAATACCTCACTTACTCCTCAAGCAATAAATACAGGCCTTAGGGTGTGAATTTCTCCAGTGAATTTTTCTTGGGGAAGGCAGCTATCCAACACAGAGTAACTGCAACATGTGGATTCTTTTTCACACATTGGTTTTATCTTATCTATTTCTCTTAGATTAGTCAAATGAAGACTAGAAAGCATCAGGCTTTTTTTCTGCCTCATTTACTGAATATTTGGTAAAGAAAAAGCACCAGCTTTTCTTTCTGTCTCATTTACTGAATATTTGGTTTGGAGCTCCGAGTATTATTACTTATTACCCAATATTTGGTTTGGAGCTCCGAGTATTATTATTAGTACTCAATAAATCTTTGAGTTTTCTAAGCATTCATCAACTAAACAAAGCTTATTTTCCCCTTTGTGACCAAAATATTCCCAAACTGGATGACCGAAATAAGCTTCAAGAGCTCACATTAGGCACTTGGTGACTGCAACACTTTTGGGCAGCTGAGTGGGGGAGCTGAGTTAAAAGACAGAACACCTGCAGGAATGATCCCCTATGTGAGCTGCCCCCATCAAGGCTTGCAGAGGAAACAGGCTCAAGGCCAAGTCAGTCCTGATCCAGAGGGATCCAGGAGTCCAGAGTGAGGGTCTGGTGGGATCAGACCGGCCAGGGGCTCTGAGGGGAGAGCAGGGGCTGGCCGGTGCTGGGTGGTTCTGTAGTTGCCGGGGTGTCCCTTGGTGACAGTGTCCTTTGTGTCCCTCTGTGACAGAGGCATGTTCCAGGGCTCTTTGTGACACAGGGGCCCTGCTGTGCCCAGAGGCCATTGTGACCTCTGGGGGGTTTTTGGGCACAGAGGCCTGGGGTGCCACTGCCCCAGAGCGCCTTTCTCAGGAGGCAGAGAAAGGTTCTCAGCCTGAGAACCTCTGCAGGACAGCACGACAGACACACCCAGCAGGGAGAAGGTGAATGCCAAAGCCTTGCCCACCCAGGGGCTGCTGAGCCTGAAGAGGGGAGGAATGAGCAATTGGGTAGGATGGAGAGGCTGGTGGTGGCACAAGGCTGGGCTGGAGCTGTGCCGAGACAGCCCCTCCACGCCATGCCTCCTCTGTCCCACAGATGGAGTTCAGGCAGCCCAAGAACGAGCCTAGAACGAGTGTCCCTTTGTGACAGTGTCCTTTGTGTCCCTCTGTGACAGAGGCATGTTCCAGGGCTCTTTGTGACACAGGGGCCCTGCTGTGCCCAGAGGCCATTGTGACCTCTGGGGGGTTTTTGGGCACGGAGGCCTGGGGTGCCACTGCCCCAGAGCGCCTTTCTCAGGAGGCAGAGAAAGGTTCTCAGCCTGAGAACCTCTGCAGGACAGCACGACAGACACACCCAGCAGGGAGAAGGTGAATCCCAAATCCTTGCCCACCCAGGGGCTGCTGAGCCTGAAGAGGGCAAGGATGAGCAATGGGGCAGGATGGAGAGGCTGGTGGTGGCACAAGGCTGTGCCAAGACAGCCCCTCCATGCCACGCCTCCTCTGTCCCACAGATGGAGTCCAGGCAGCGCCAGGACGAGCAGCACTCCCCAGATGCCCCTCCTGAGGCAGCAGCCCTGGGCGAGCAGGTGTCCCCGGCAGGGCCACAGAGCCGTGTCCCGCCCCTGCAGAGCCCCTGCTCTGCCCCAGGCCCCTCGTCCGCCCCGGCCCTCAGCGGGCCCGGCTCAGGGCTGGAAGCGCCAGAACCCGGCGAGGGCTCCTGGTCCAGCGAGGAGGAGCAGAGGGAAGTCTGCTATCCTCTCCGGCCGTGCCCGGGGTTAAACTACATCGAGCAAGAGCTTTCCCAAGGGGAAGTCAGCAGATCATGCCAGGGGGGAAACAACAGCAACAGAACATCCCCGCAGGAAAACCTGCACCGGATCACGATCAGGACAGTCTGGGTCAACCCCGACTACCCGGAGCTCCTGCGGGACTCCTTCCAGGAGGAGGAGGAGGCGACTCCTTCTACCTCCGACGAGCAGGTGCCAGCGGCAGGGACACAGAGCCCCGGCCCGGGCAGCCCCCGCTGCTCTCCCTGTTCCTCGGGGAGCCAGCTGGCGGCCCAGAGCCTGGGCCAGCTGCGGGGCATGGACAGGCAGCCCTCCCGGCGGGCTCTGCAGGCTCTCTGCACCCTGCTCTGGTGCTCCTGCCTGGAGCTGCAGCTGCATGATTAGTGCCCGCTGCCAGACTCAAAGCAGTTCGCTTGGGATACTTTGGTGGTCAATAAATTTTTTAATATTTGCAAAGGGCTCTGGAGAATTGTCACTGTCTGTGGGATTCACACCTGAGAGAGGCAGTGAGAGAAGCAGAGAAAAGAACGATCAAAACAATTCTTATCTCATTCGCTGCTCCTGTGTTGTGCCAAAGTGGAATGCAATATGGAGATTGTTTACCCAGAGTGATGGTGTTTTGTTTCCTTGGCCTGTCAGGGCCAAGCACGTGTCCAAACTGTCTGTCAGCAGACAGTCACAAGATTCTGTGCAGTTGAGTTGGGTGCTTTGTGCAGATTCAGTTTAGATGTAATGTAATATAGTGTAATATAATATAGAATAATATAGTACAATAAAGTAATTAATTAGCCTTCTGATAATATGGAGTCCTCCTCATAATTTCTCCCTGCCACGGGGTCACCTTGTTTATTATAATTGTCCCTGGTTACTGCACAGAGACTCAAGGCATCCAACACCTTTCCTGCAGGAGGACATGCCAAGAGAAGATGCTGATTTGCCAGCAGTGCTCAGTGAGCCACCTCCGGACCCAGATGGGTTCCAGCAGCACCAGAGATTTGAAAATCAGTGTTTTCATGATTTTGTAGCCAAGACAGCCACCAGTCACCACCTCACCCATGAGAGCCTCTCTGGGAGCAAGTAGCAAAGCACAGAGGGCACCTCTCCACATTACCTCCCTGAGATCCTCTGCCAAGAAGTTGTCATGCAGGTGTCTTGGGAATCTCCTGGACCTGTCTTTTCCCAGTTAACATATGCCCAGTGGAATTGCCCCACAAGGACAAGGGTGGTTGTGTTGGCAGTGTCCTGAGAGTCCTTACAGAATAATTCCAATATGCCATGTCCTGGATGGAACAATAATGAACAATATCCCCTGACTGGTGTCCAGAATTCTGCGCACTTGAAGTGAAGAAATGTCACTCTGAGATAAAGGAGCTTGGATGAAATATACCCTGCTGACCTGGAATATGGGAGATGTAATCAACTTTACTTTCAGTTCACTGTCTCTAGATCATCCATGATTTTTAAGGCTCAGGTATTAGATTTACTCCAGGGAAAAACATCTCAGCTAAGTAACCAGATGGGTTTTCCTCTTCCCTCTTCACAACTCAACACAGGCCAAGCTCAGCTGTGGAGAGGGAACATGGAACTGTGCCTGCCTGCCTGCCTGCCTGGGAGCTTAAAAACATGTCCATCTGATTTAAAAAAAAAAAAAAAAAAAAAAAAAATCCTACCTTTTTTTATCCTTTATACATGGCCCAAAACTGATTTAGTTGAAAAACAGAAAAGGCAAAAAAAAAAGGAAATTTCCCAGGCAGGATGGATGAAATGACACTGAACCTCTGAGTAATATTTAGATGTGACTGTCACATGTGACAAAACTCCAGCTGTACAATCCAATGAGCAGAGAAGATTTTTTTTCAAATTATTCCACAGCTGAGGCTGTTCAATCTGCTACAAGTTTCTTGCTGATTTGCTTTAAAAGCGATAAAAGCTCTTGGCCAGCCTTGCTGGTGCTGAGGCCATGGTGTTGGTGGGGCAGAGCATCCCAGGAACTGGAAATGAAGCCCATTGGGCATTTGTGGGCATCAGAGATGTGAATTACAGCAAAGCAACTCCTTGAGCAGCTTCCAAGGATCAGATGAGGGAGCAGCAATGGCCCTGGGCTGCTCCTCTGGAAGGAGGCTGGAAAAGGCTGTTGATATCCAGGGCTGTCAGCAGCACATCCACAGGAAAACACAGAGCCTGAGCAGGAACCCCCAGTGCAGCCCCAAAGCCCAGCCAGGGTCAGCATGTGCCGCTCGAGCTCTCAAATATGCATGAAAGAAATGTTTCATAAATGATAAACCACAGCCCAACTGCAGAGAAAGCTGCAGGTGCCCTGTCCAAGAAGGGGTGGCTGTGGCAAAGAGGCTGAGTTTTCCCAAAGTGCTCATATGCAGTGGGTCATACCCCAAAAACCCTCTCAGTACAAAGTGTGATTATCTGCTTGCTCTTCAATTAAACAAGGTTTTGGTACATTACTTATGAGCTGTCGGATTCGACTCTTCACTCTTCCACCCCTCACTAAATTACATATAAAAGTCAAGGAAAGAATTATAATCTCTTCAAAAACTAATACTCATTTAAGGGTTAAAGGAAGGCAGGACTTTCCTTTTTTCCCTGCAATAAATTAAGATAGTACGAAAAGCATTCCAGTGTATCATCTAGATTTACAGCAGGGTTTTTCAGTTTCATTTGTCATTGCCAAATACATTACATTGGGATTAAACTGTACAGGTTATTAAATACTGATTACAAGAAGCCAGCGTGCTGTGGCAGGCAAATAAAACTAGCAAGTTACTGAAATGAGGGCTTTGAAAATGTTTTAAGGGAATTAATGTTTAATTAGAGATTTTGATCTATAAGGCATTCTAGTAATAGCTTCAGTAGGAGATTACACAAACCTGTGAGACATTTCTAAGTAGAAAAGATACTTGATGTAGTATTTTCTTTAATTAATCCTGTGCTGGAAGACCACCATGAGGGAATTTGGAGTTTGGTGTACAATAAAAAAGATTCCAGTCAGCAGGCACTTCAGCTTCTGTAGGGTTTTTTTTTTCATTATTAAATTCATGTGCACATAATTTTAACAATACAGCATGAGATGAACTTTGAATTTAGCGTGATTAAGAATATTTTTAACTCTACATCCCCAAGGGAGCTTGGATATTGACATGTTAGGAGGTTTAAGATCTAAGCTATTTGGCTTAATAGTCACTTTTTTCTCCTGCTGAATTTCATCTTTCTGTTAGTGACTTCCAGAAACAACATAAATCATCAAAAGCATTTTGCTTTCCAACATGATTGATGGTTTTATCTTTCACTCAGACATTCTTGTACAAAGTCTTCTGTTTCCACTAAAGAAAACAGTTTGTTATTTCCTCTAGTCAAACCCAGTGACTGATCCTTTTCTGTTTTGCTCACTACATTTAATGTGGATGGTCTGACATGACTTTCACAAGGCTGGAAGTGTCATATAGGGAGTGTAAGAGGTGTTTGTGTTGGTAGGTGTAAAAATACAAACAGAAAAGTCTCATGCTCTGAAAAAACATTCCTGGTCCCAGCTGCCAAGGTTATGGAGTTACAGGGATGATAAAAGTCCCATTAAAGTTACTGGAAGGGGAAGGAAATAAATTTCACAAGTTTTCAGTACAAAACCCCAGCAGTTTTAGGTCTTTAAGTTCATCTTTAATCTGAAATGCATCACCTTTCTGTTGATGAACTGAGTGAAATAAAGCTGCAAAGACATTTTTGAGGATTCAAAAAGCTTGACAAATTGGAATAATCACTTTGAAAATGAGGACATCTTTCCTTTTCCTCCTCCTTTCCAGGTGCAGCTGAACCACACACAATGTCATTACACCATTTTTTGTTAAATCCATACAGTTAAAAAATGGATCAGGCTTTATGTTTAAAATATATTAATACATATTACAGCTTACTAATATTCCTCACAGCTAATTTTTATCACTGGTTATGCTATGCTGATTTTCTCCTCATCACTTTAGCTGTAATTGTTTGGTTTAATACCCAGAGCACACATCCTCTATGCTGCCTGCTTAATTATTTTCACCTTTTTGTGTCACATTTCTCAGATCAGTAATTATGTCAGATCATAAACCCCATCATCCTACACTGACTATAACAACTTGACAAATAGTAATACTTTCTATGTAACATGGAATAAGGTGAGTTGGTTTAACAAAACACATAATTTCTTTCTAGTTAGTTTAATTAATTTATCTTAATTATTTAACCTATTAACCACAGGTTAATGAAATCAAATCTGATGCACTCTTTTACTATATTTATATTGCCTTTTTTTTTTTTCCCTGAGTGGAACTAGTGTTTCATTACCTCAGTTGCTCATTAATTTTAGTGCTGCTGTTGCTCTTTCTTGAAACGTTTGTTTCCTCCAGGGCCAAGTTAATCCATAATTCAGAGTTAATGGTAAATCTCCCTGCATTACCCACCATGCACAGCCCAAAAGGCAACGGGAGGGTGGGCTGGATCACATCAGGTAACAGAACCCACTGCAGGAATGCACCCTGAATAGCCACCACCAGCCTGCCTTGGCTGTAAAAGGACACCTCCTCCCAGCTGCTTTTGATAGCAATTTTTATCCCAATGCCATCTTCTAAAAATATATCCCTGCTTTTCCACCCAAGGTGCAAGGGAGCAGGGTGGGAGAGAAGTGTGAGCCTGTTCCTAAAGGCTTCTGAAGGCTCTTCTGAGGAGCACCTTGAAAACGAAATTCCAGAGCAAATGCCACAGTGAAACCAGCCAAGGTGGTAAAATCAAATTCAGCAAACTCAGGTGCAGGAGCTCTCAGGAGCAGCTGCACTGCTTCCACCCAAGGAGGTGACAGGGAGCTGCAGTGCCTGCCCTCAGCTGGAGATCCACCACAGCATGCCCATCTATGAACTGTTGTCTCTCCAAAAACATATTTAATAATGGTGACAGCCTGGAAAAGCAAGGACCATGGACTAGAAACACACTTCACCTTCAAACAGGCTTGTGGCAAGGCAGTGAGCAGCAGTGTAAGCAGGCTGTGCTGGTGACAGGGCAGAGCCAGGGCACAAAGCCACCCCAGGAGGGGATGGATGGACTCCCTGCACCACACCTGGATGTGCTGGCAGGTGAAGATGAGGATGGCCATGACAGACGAGGGAGCCTGGCAGCCTCCAAGGGAAAGGACACGACCATTCCCAAGAGCCCCTTAAGTCAAACCCCATCTACTGACTCTGCAAATGTCAGCTGGGGGAGCTTGCACAAGGATTCAGACTCTGAATTTTCCCCAGGGGTTTTAATTGCCCACAGACATTTTAATTCCAGCTGTGTAGTGCCCATAACCCCAAAGTCCCACCCCAGCAGGGGAATCTGCTGCAAAAGCCCCCCCAGGATCTACCCCAGCACCCAGAGCAGCCCAAGAATCAGAGCTGCCCATCTCCAGGCCATGGAGCCCCTGCTAAGCACAAAGCTGAATGAGATCACAGCTGGTGCAGGGCCAGAAGTAATGGTGCAGTAATGGGTTTATTGGCTTTTTGAGAAGGAGCTGTTTGATTTCAGGCAGAGGAGAGTCAACAGCAGTGTTCACTCCTGCTAATCTCATTTCCAGCAGCACACGGAGTGAGAAGGCACTTGGGCACAAAGCTGTGCTCGATTGTTCTCTGTTCATCCAGGATTACATTAGGAGCCCAAGAGCATCTGAAAACAGCCCCTAGCCAGAGCCAGGGCTTTGCAAATGCCTTCTGGCTTGTGGGAAAAGAAATCCCAGTGTTTCCAGCAAGCTGCTGGCAGTTTGCTCAGTACAAGAGCTGGATTTAGATGCACAGGTTTTAGGTGTGCAAATTGAAGACAGTGTCTGTTGAGGAAAGTACAGCAGATAAGAAATGTTGACCAGGTAATTTGGTTCATTTTAAATAATTCATTTACCTTAAGCAAAAAGAAATCAAATGCAGAAGGGTGGGTTCGGCCAGGGTGAGGGATTCTTGCAAGAGGGAAGTTAGCAGACCTTGGTCTGACCACGATCTGCCCCATTATCCACAAAATAAGTTACTTTGAGAACAAAATTACCACCAAGTCTGGTATAAGAGCTCTTTATTTCAGTGTCTAAAACACAAAGAGAGGGCTTGCATTTCGACATCAGAACCATGCAAAGCACCTACACACCAAAAATGAGATACTGAACGAGTGTCTCTCTCCTGCTACATGTGGAAAATTTAGGCAGGAAGACTCCATTTTCCTGTGCGTTCTGCTCTATCCTTCCACAAATCAACCAGCTGAGGGGTGATAATTAACCTTCATTGCAAACCAGATCATTTGCCACTGAACACTGTTCCATGCTGCCCTAAGCTGCTAAAATATGCTCCTGTAAGTTCATCAAGCACCCAGTTCTGCTCTTGGTCTAAAAGGACAAAGTCCCAAACGTCTCCAGCTACAGGACAGACTTTAATCAGAGGTACTGAATTAAATGACAGCAGAGTTTGGCTCAAAGGATGAATGTCTCCTCCACACAGAAGCCCAGAAAAGGCCCTTATAAGTTTCCCAGAGAGGGGATATAGAGACCACCCTAGGCTCAGAGAATTGTCATGTACACAGAGGACAACCAGACATCCCGAACTATTAAAAAACAGTGGTATAGAAAAATAAAAGGCATAAAATACTGAACCAAAAAGGTTCCAAATAAGGCATCAGCAGGTCCCAACTGGATGTGCTCCTGTTACATACATCACCCTCCCAGCCAGGATAGTTAGGAACGATGCATTAGGATTGTATTTCTGACTTCCACCATTAAGTGCTATGAGCAACCAGAAGGGTTCAAGTTCTCTTTGAAAAAAAGAAAATAAAACCAACCAAACCTCCAAACACAAAACCAGGGAGTAATGTTTTTGGTTAAGTATTTCTTAGAAAAGAAAATAAAAACGTTAAAGCAATTCATTGAAATGACTCATTAAAAAAAGACAACATT
Source organism: Ammospiza caudacuta (assembly GCF_027887145.1). Classification (NCBI taxonomy): domain Eukaryota; kingdom Metazoa; phylum Chordata; class Aves; order Passeriformes; family Passerellidae; genus Ammospiza; species Ammospiza caudacuta. Next base: position 76,192,964 of record NC_080596.1, read on the forward strand.
CCTGTAAAGTAAAAATATATATATATATAAATAGAATCTATTTTTTGTTTGTTTTCTTTAAAAAAAGAGACATTCAGTATCACATCAGCAGATCCTGATGGGCTTTCCCGCGGGTCTCCTGCGACAGCCGCCGCTCCTTAAGGCAAACGTGGGGTTGGCACGGGTGGGACAGCCTGGTCCCCATGTGGCAGGGGCTGTCAGCAGGGCGGCTTCTCCCTCACGCTGACCGAGCCGTCCTCCATCCCAAAGTACACCCGCTGCGCCATGTCGATGAACAGCCCCGTCTCCACCACGCCTGGGGAACGAGAGATCGCTGTTACTGCCAGAGTCACCATTCCTGCACCCTGTACAGCACTGATATCCTGTATGGTTACTGCCAGAGTCACCATTCCTGCACCCTGTACAGCACTGATATCCTGTATGGTTACTGCCACAGTCACCATTCCTGCACCCTGTACAGCACTGATATCCTGTATGGTTACTGCCAGAGTCACCATTCCTGCACCCTGTACAGCACTGATATCCTGTATGGTTACTGCCAGAGTCACCATTCCTGTACCTGTACAGCACTGATATCCTGTATGGTTACTGCCACAGTCACCATTCCTGCACCCTGTACAGCACTGATATCCTGTATGGTTACTGCCAGAGTCACCATTCCTGCACCCTGTACAGCACTGATATCCTGTATGGTTACTGCCAGAGTCACCATTCCTGCACCCTGTACAGCACTGATATCCTGTATGGTTACTGCCAGAGTCACCATTCCTGTACCTGTACAGCACTGATATCCTGTATGGTTACTGCCAGAGTCACCATTCCTGCACTCTGTACAGCACTGATATCCTGTATGGTTCCTGTACAGCACTGATATCCTGTATGGTTACTGCCAGAGTCACCATTCCTGCACCCTGTACAGCACTGATATCCTGTACAGTTACTGCCAGAGTCACCATTCCTGTACCTGTACAGCACTGATATCCTGTATGGTTACTGCCAGAGTCACCATTCCTGCACCCTGTACCTGCACAGCACTGATATCCTGTACAGTTACTGCCACAGTAACACCTGCCTTTAAACTCACCTGAAAGACTTCCCTGTAAGAGATCACCTGCCTGACATTTGTTCAAATGTTAAAACTCAGCAGCTCTGGTGCTACCTCTGCAACTTGTAGCCCATTTGTAAATGTGCTTTTGATTGCATTTAATTGTGGGGTGCTCTGCCACCCTGTTCTTCTAAGCCTCCTGATGTTTATATTTTTGTAAGGGAGTTTCTCACGCACTTTGCATGTAAATAATGATTGCTTTGCAGTCCTTTCTGGAGGAGGAGAGAATTGATGGTTTGCTGGTTTGACCAGTGTGGCTGGAGAGGTGGCAATTTCATCCACGGTCACTTTTGAAAGTCTATAAATATTGGAGTTTGGAAATAAACTGCTCTCTTTTTACCTTGGACATCCCAGCTTGTGTGTGTCATTCATTTTGTGTCCTATTGTGACAGTGCTCCTAACTTCACAGTGATCACTGAGACACAACCAGAGGCCAGGAAGGTAGATAGAAATGGAGACAAGGGCTACCACAATCACAAGGTGGCCAAAACCCTTCTCCCAGCACTGCATTTAGGCTTTAACAGCCACACATTTAGGCTCATCCACTTCTGGGTAGAGAAGAAGCTCTTCTTCCCTGAGCAGGTCCATTTCTGAGCAGGAAACAGGTGCCATTATTTACTATTCCTTTCTCAAACAACAAGAGATGCAGGGAAGAAGCTCCTGCTGTGCACAGCAAGCAGGCACTGTCTGCCTCTTGCACAGGCACAGCTTTAATGGTACAGAGATTTGTACAGCCACGAGCAGCAACTGGGTTAGAATATGGAGCACTGCACTGGGGCAGCCCAGAGATCCCTTCCAACCCCAACAATTCTGTAATTCTCTGATAAGCACTACTGAGGGAAGCAAAACCACTGACGAGAGCCTCTGCCTGGCCTGGGGTTTCAGTTGTGGAGCCAGGACAATACACGGCTGCTTTGTGGGGATGTTGGCAACTCAGTTTGTGCAACAAGATCCCAACCTGTTCCTGCATGTTCTGTGAAGGCAGCTGTGTGAGGGCAGGACTTGAGGGACAGGCTTTGCCAAGATAACCAGAAAGGCATCCAGCTGCTGCTTCCCTGAAGCTCAGAGAGTGCCAGTGCCCTGGGTGGTGCAGAGGCAGCTCTGGCCTGGGCAGCAGGTCTCATGCCAGGCAGGGGTCCTTGCAAAGAGGCTGCTTTGTTTGCAAACAGAGCACTCAGCCACTGCTGCTCGAGCCCAGCAAGAGCTTGAGTGCACTTCATCCTCACAGCAAGGCCAGCAGGGAGGGCTTCCCAATGGGAATGGGATGCAGAGCTGTAAGCAGCTCCTGGAAAATACAGTGCAAACCTTCCCTCCAGAGTGCACTGGTGTTTCCACTAAAGTTCCTCTCTAAAGGGGCACAAGGAGAGTAAGGAAGAGGACAGGACTGTTGTGCCTAATGGGAAACAGTGTCAACATCAACCAGCATCACCCCAGGTTTTCACCACCATGTGGGAAAACCCCATGGGCACAACTGTACCAACTGAGCTGACTGCTCTCTTGAGTAGAAACAAATGCAGGGACCTGCAGGAGGGCAGCAAACACACACACACACATTCCCTCCTATCCAGGAGAGAGCTGCCACAGTCCAGGTTACTATCACACACCAAACCTCAGCCAGCTTTTGTGGCTTTTAAAAAATGAGACATCACCTGGTATCATTTTGATGGCAGAGTTCACTTCACGCCACTCGTGAACCTTGTCAAACTTCCAGTCCAGGATGAAGTTCCCATTGTCTGTCACCACAGGGCCCTGGAAGCAAACCCAGCTGTCATGGCATGAGCTCTGTGTCTCCTGATGCCAGCCAGGGACTGTCACAGCCCTCACAGTGTCCCCACTGCAGTGCTTTAGAGTCATCATTCACATAAATTGTGAGTGAAACAATAAACCTGTCAGTGAAACCATCACCCCCAAGCTGAGACCCTCTCTGGCAGCTCAGGCTGCCCTGCAGCCCCCCAACACCCCCAGAGCCAGGCTGGCAATCCCTCTGCTCCCTGCTCCACGATGCTTCTTTAGGAGTCACAGCCAGAGAGGCTTTCAATGAGCAGCCTGAACACATAAACACCCAATCCAGGAACCAAAGTACAGTAAGGAGGAATTACATGAGATGTCACTTGTGGGAGTGAAAGCCCAGGTGTCACCAGATGAAATCTGGTCCTCCCTTTGCCCCTTTGTTCAGGAGGGTCCCCAGGGAAGCAGGGCTCACAGGGACACTCACTGCTTTGTTAACAGCCATCCGCAGCTCCACGACTCCGCCAAATTTTTTGGTCAGGGCTTTGGTGACAGGGACATAAGCCATGGGGATGACCTCAATAGGAACTCCCTTCTTCCACTGCTCCCCAAGGCTGTCAGATTTTTTCCTGAGGGCACAGTTTGACGTGGGATTAGTGCTGGACATGACACTGCTGACACCATTAACATCACCCCAGGCCCTTGGCAAACCCCTCAGGCACGAGGCTCAGGAGCACACAGGCTCAGTCCATGTGGCAAGAGCCAGTCTAATGCACAATGCTCCATCCCCTCAAAAGCCCTGTTTTGACACGCTTTGGACAAGCAGAACAGGAGTTGTTTTTTCCACAGCCCCATGGCTGGAAAATTTATCCCATGCTGACAATCACTGAGCGCAGAGAGCAGAACTGCCACTTCCCCACAAGCTCTGCTGACTCCCAAGCAGGCCTGCTGAGTTGAAAATTAAGAAAAAAAGATAAATTGAATTGCTGAAATACTGGGAGCCAGGCTCATTTCCACCCATTCCTGCTCTCCTGTAACCATTGGAATGACAATGAGGGCCTAGCACAGCACCATCTGAAACCTCCCATGGAGGAGAAAGGTATTATGAACAGTAATATCTTCACCTGTAATCAGCAATAACAATGAAGCACTTTGCAAATCCTGCCACTATCTTCTCCTGTGTCAAGCAGCCACTGCAAGGGGGAAAAAATAAAAACAAAACCAGAAAACATCAGACTGCTCCTCACTGTGCCTAATGGCCTCGAAACCCAGTGCCCTCTAATATGTTCTTGGTGGTTTTGGTGCTGCCATTGCCCCACAGCCATCCCTCACTCTGTGCCCCTTGTCCCTGGCCAGGAGCCATCTCCCACTGTGGGTGCACACACAGCCCTGCACAGGATCCGCTCCAGCCCAGCCCAGACACACCCAGAGCCACACAGGCATGCTCAGAGCCCCCACCAGCACTGGGACAGACAGACAGACGGACAGACGGACAGCAAGGCTCACCCGCCACCTTTGATAAGGTTGAGGTCAGAGTCCACCTCATCTGCTCCATCGATGGCAACATCAAGCTGTGGGGAGAGCAGCAAATGGCTGTGGGAACCCCTCTGTCACAGACATCTTTTCATAAAAATCCTTTCTTTAGGATTTTTCCCCCTTCTGAGAAGCTGAGAGGCCTCAGGAACAAAATGTAAACAATGGTTATCTGCTGCTGTGGAATGCAGCAGGTGCATCTGTGATTGGTCTCATGTGGATGTTTGGATTTACTGACCACTCATGGCAGAGCTGTTCTTGCTTTCTGCCTGGACACAGAACTTTGTTATTCATTCCTTTTTTATTCTTAGCTTAGCTAGCTTCTGAGAACTTTCTCTCTATTCTTTGTAGTATAGTCATAATGTAATATATATCATAAAATAATAAAATCAAGCCTTCTGAACATGAGGTCAAGATTCTCGCCTCTCTCTTCACCCTGAAGACCCTTGCAAGCCCTGTAACACCCCTCCCCTCATCCAGGCCCTGCTCCTGCTCAGCCCCAGGGCTGGGGTGTCCCAGGCAGCAGTGGCAAATGTCACCAGAGCTGGCACCACCTTGGTGCAGCCTGAGCAGACACAAGTGTGTGATGGGCCAGCCAAGGACACCCTGAGAGCACCCAAGCCCCTCCAACAACCCCAGGCATGTGAGAGGAACAGAAACCCAAACCAACTGCTGGCCTGCAAGGCACATCTCTTAAGCCTCTGGTGTTCTTTAAGGACCAGCATGAAAGATTTTACCAGGAAAAATCTTTGACAGTTCAGCAACACTCCTGTCTCAAGCCTCATCTTAATAGACATGCCAAGCACCTGGAGGCAACACAACCCAGCAGCCTCCTGTCATCTAAAGGGACAAGAACTAAGAAACAACTTGGGGGGGAAATAAACTAAACCCGTTCAAATCATTAAGGTTAGAAAAGACCTTTAAGATCACTGAGTCCAGCCATTCAACAAACCCTGCCAGGTCCCCACTAAACCATGTCCCTGAGCATCAAATCTACATGTTTCTTAACAATTCCAGTGATGCTGATTCCACCGCTGCCCTGGGCAGCCTGTTCCAGTGCTTGACCAACCTTTCAGTGCAGAATTTTTTCCTAATATCCAATCTGAGCCTCCTGTGGCACAACTTGAGGCTGTTTCCTGTTGTCCCAGCTCAAGTTCTGCAGTGTGGCTGCCCAAACTCAGCCTCAGGGAGGACTAAGGAGCCTGGACACTTTCTGAAGCACCAGGTGAGAGGAAGGTGAGCTAAGGTCTCACCTCTGTGGTCCCACTCACCTCTGGATTTCGGTCCAAGTCACTGAGGGTTAAGCCATTCTGCAGGATCAGCTGACGAGCCTGTGCACCAAGAAGAGAACAAACAGCATTTACCAGTGGCAGGAAAGGAAAACAGACTCCTGGTGTCCTTCCCTGGCTGCAGCAGGAACACACAGCAAGGAGAAAATGATGTTTCCACACCAGAGCTGTTTAATCAAAAGAAAATCCTGCTGCTGATTTGAACTAAAATGCTCAGGTGGTGCAACAGAACTCCTCGGTTTGGGTGTCTCCATACTAAACTGCAGGAGGCCTCATCAGCTTGGTGGGAATCACCTGTATCTAAGCACTAAAGCAGATTTGGAATTTTGAAATCCTGTGTTGTTTCAGCTTGGACATCATTCTCCCTCACACCCATCCAGCCCTTCTTATCTCCTTCAGCTGAAAAATGGGACCAAAAAAATTAAGTATTTACACCACAGCAATGTGGAACTAACAGAGAAAATATTTTTCATATTGGAAATAAGCTAAAAAATAAATAACAAATGCACAGCTCGTGGGAAAAGCGTGGGAAGCTGCTGACACAGCAGCTGGGTGGCTCTGACCTGCAGTGGCCATGTGTTTCCCTCTAGTGGCAACACAACACAGGGCACCCAGAGCTGCCCTTGGCTCAATCCCTCAGCTTGAACAGGCAACCACAGAATTGTTTAGCCAGGTTTGCTAACACCGAGTGCAGCCCTTAACCCAGCACTGCCCAGGCCACTGCTGAACCATGTCCCCAAGTGTCACACGTACATGGCTTTTACCTCCCTCCAGGGGTGGTGGCTCCACCACTGCCCTGGGCAGCCTGCTCAGCGCCTGACCACCTTCCCAGTGAATAAACTTTCCTAATATCCAATCAAAACCTCTCCTGGCACAGCCTGGGGCCGTTTCCTCTTGTCCTGTTATTGTCACTTGGGAGAAGAGACCAAGGGGCTGCCCCTCCTGTCAGGGGGCTGTGGAGAGTGAGGAGATTCCTTTTCTCCAGCCCCTCAGCTGCCCCTCATCACACCTGAGCTCCAGACCCTTCCCCAGCTCCGCTCCCTCCTCTGGACACCCTCCAGCCCCTCAGTGCCTTCCTTGCCACGAGGCACAAAACTGAACACAGGATTCAGTGTGGCCTCACCAGTGCCCAGTGCAGAGGGACAATCCCTGCCCTGGTCCTGCTGCCACTATTGCTGACACAGGCCAGGTGCCCCTGGCCTCCTTGGCCACCTGGGCACACCACGGCTCATGTCACCAGCACCCCAGGGCCTGTCCTGCTGGGCCACTTTCCACCCACTCTGCCCCCAGCCTGGAGCTCTGCAGGACGTTGTTGTGGCCTGAGAGCAGACCCAGCACCTGGCCTTGCTGAAGCTCAGACCCTTGGCCTTGGTGTGTCCGTCCATCCGTCCGTCCGTCCGTCCGTCCATCCATCCATCATCCATCCATCCATCATCCATCCATCATCCATCCATCCATCATCCATCCATCCATCATCCATCCATCCATCATCCATCCATCATCCATCCATCCATCCATCATCCATCCATCCATTATCCATCCATCATCCATCCATCCATCCATCATCCATCCATCATCCATCCATCCATCATCCATCCATCATCCATCCATCCATCCATCCATCATCCATCCATCCATCATCCATCCATCATCCATCCATCCATCATCCATCCATCATCCATCCATCCATCCATCCATCATCCATCCATCCATCCATCATCCATCCATCATCCATCCATCCATCATCCATCCATCCATCATCCATCCATCCATCCATCCATCATCATCCATCCATCCATCATCCATCCATCATCCATCCATCATCCATCCATCCATCATCCATCCATCAATCATCCATCCATCATCCATCTATCCATCATCCATCCATCATCCATCCATCCATCCATCATCCATCCATCCATCAATCCATCATCCATCATCCATCCATCCATCATCCATCCATCCATCCATCAATCCATCATCCATCCATCCATCATCCATCCATCCATCATCCATCCATCATCCATCCATCAATCCATCATCCATCAATCCATCATCCATCCATCCATCCATCCATCCATCATCCATCCATCCATCCATCGTCCATCCATCCATCCATCATCCATCCATCATCCATCCATCATCCATCCATCCATCATCCATCCATCATCCATCCATCCATCCATCCATCCATCCATCCATCCATCCATCCATCATCCATCCATCCATTCCCTGCAGACCCTTCCTGCCCTCCTGCAGATCAACACTCCCACCCAGCTTGGTGTCATCTGCACAATCTCTAACTGGTTGAACTTTCCATGTTACAAATCATCATTCAAGTGAGATTCCCTCCTTGCACAGACTCTGCTCAGTCTGAACTTGCTACCATGCTGCAGCTAGACCAAGAACCCCATTTCAGTAGCCTGGATCAGCTGATTCCCCTGAATTCCACCCACTAACACTAACAAAGTGCATCAGTCACAGGTACTGGCATCCCAGAAATATTAGAATTAGTAGGTGGCACTCCTGGCAATGAGATTAGAATAGTTTATCATGGCATTTCATAGCATGCAGTTTTAACACCCATGGGCTGTGGGGCCCTAAGGACTCACAAAATGATAGGAATAAAAATCAGTGGGTTGGCATTCATCACATGGTGTCCACAAAAGGAGATTTCGGGGATCTGGGAAACTCAAAGCATTGAAAACACCGTGCTGCACATGCAGGCCAGACCCTGAACAGGCTCAGTCAGCAGTGTGGCAATGAGGTGGCTTGGCTCCCTGCAGCTCTGCTTGCCAGGCACGGGGAGCAGTGGGAATCAGAAGCAGAGCTCCCATCACTGAGGGAGGAGTGAGTAACTGCCCAGCCCTGGACAGGAGCAGTCCCAGGGAGCACACTGAGTCCCGGTGAGAAGAGACAACGCAAGGCCAGGGACAGATACTTACCCTGCTCTAGCTTTACTGCTGGAGATGGATTAGTGCCCTGACAACAGGGGAGGGAGGAGTATAAAAGCTCACTGAAACCAACTCTTCCTCGCCATGACCTCAGGCAGCCATCTACACCTGTACACAGTGAAAATAAAATGCTGTTTTGCTGAGCTGGGAACGCTCCACTCGGAATTGGTTGAGGTCTAAGGGACTGCAAGAGATACAAGGCAGCCCCACGTTGGGAATTTGGCTCCTGCAGGTGTACAATCCCTCTCTGCCCTTTAACAGCAACTTTTTGTTTTACTGGTAAGAAACTCCATGGTGTTAAATGAACTATGACAACATTTCAGGGCAGGACAGGCTCCAGTCCATGCTCAGTACAAGAGCTTCATCAATATTTTGTTTAAGAACTAATGACTGAATTCAGAGCACTTTTCCTAAATTCCAAGGGGACATGGCATTTCAGGGTGGGAATCATTTGAGACAGATCAAAGACAGACTCTCACCACAGCCTATATAATCAACAGAAGTACCAATATAGGTTAATTTTCTTTTTTTTCACTTTCTGGCCTTTGCAGCACCTTGCACCATACCCCAGTTACCTGCAACAGCTGGGAAGAGAGAGCCCTGTCACCCCCACACCTAAACAACTGCAGGGAAAGAGGATGTTTGGTTTTCCTAAGATTCTAGGCTAATTCAGGTTGGTCTCTATCCATCCAACCTCCAGGTGAAAGCAGGGTCAGCTCCCAGGTTGCTCAGGGCTGTCTCCACCCAGTCCCTGCACACCTCACAGGACAGGCTGTGCCCCGCCTGCCACACTGCCTGACTGCCCTCACGGTGACAGGAGTGTGACAAGAGCACAGTCCCCAGGCCCGTGGGAAGGACACATGCCCAATTCCTTGCCTGGGGCATTGCCACCTAGCCTTGAGGACCCTTCAGGTGGTCCCCACTGTGTCACCTCTGCCTGTCCAAAAGGAGGTTCCCACCTCAGGGAGCAGAGGCAAAGAGACCAAAGCCAGTTGCCAAAGGCATGGGAGATGCTCAGAGGCTTCCCCAGCAGATCTGTACTCCACCACCAAGCCAGGCTCTCCCTCTCCCTCCAGCCCTCTCAACATCCAGCTTGGTATGAACCAATTCCTGCAAACAAGAGGTTAACCCAATTTCTCTTCTGCAGTTTCTTATCAAATCCAGCTGATGCATGTGAAGTTCCTGCTGAAAACACAAGAGTTTCCCATTATTCTTTACAGCTGTCAGGGCTGATACAGACTCAAAGGAGACAAAGTGCCTCCAGTGAGCTCTGCACTAGGAGCCTGGTTCACCACTGAGCAGCATTTTCCTGCAAGTGGGATCCAGAGGAAGCCACACACCAACCCTGGCACAACCAGCCTCTCCACACTGGCTCCAAATACAGCTCCCAGCCCCAGCTCAGGTCAGGGTAACACAGCACCTTCACCTTCCTTCTGCAGGCTGCACCACGACTGCTCTCTCTGGTGCTTTTGGCTCATTCACACCACTGTGAGCCAGAGAGGGGCAGGGTGGCTCCCACAGCCCAGGGGGAGATGCCCTGCAGGAGTGTTTGGAGTGGCAGGAAGCAAAGGAGGAAAGCAAAGCACTCACCTGAAAGGATGTAGGGATGCAGACAATGGTCAGGTTCTCCTCCTTGACTCGCTCAGCTGCAGGCAAAAAGCAGAAGCCTTGGTTAGTTCATTGCACAAGGCAAAACCACAGCAACTTTCTCTTTAAGAAAGCTCAGTTTTCAGCCCCCCTGATTCACTGCAATTACTTGCTTGGCTTGCAAATAACTCAGTCACGCTCAAAATGCAAACAGGTGCCCCCTCCATAGGCTGAGGCTCAGTTTCAACACAAATGTTTCAACACCAGCCCAAGCCACCATGAGCCATTAACCTTTATGTCTCCAGCAAGAGAGGAGCCCCAGCAGCAAATCCTCACCTGGGAAAGGGGCCCCATCCCCTCTCTCACTCCACTAGACAGGTTTTTGCTGCTCTCCATGTAAACACAGAGTTCCAGCAGCTGTCTGAAAGGTTTGCTGGCTTGCTGCCCTGGGGACATCACATTAATTTATTATAGAACATTTAAATATATAGCAGGGAAAGAACTAATAAAGTACAGTATTCCATTAAATTGAAGGAAATATTTCCTCCCCCAGGCTAACCTCAAATGACTAAAATCTATTACTAAGATATCATTATGGATAAAATGTTATTTTAGTAATTACAATACCAGGCACAAGCCAACAGCCTAGGAGCCAGCAAGAGCTCATGCACCAGAGCAAGCACATGAGCTACATGCTCCAAGGTAGTGCTGCTGCTGGAAGGATTGAACATCCAGTTCATGAGGCTGATGTTCTTACAAGCCACATCCCAGTTCTAAAGCAATCAGGAGACATGGAAAGCCAGAATTTGCAGCCTGGAACAGCCACTCCTCTTCAAATACAATAGGCATTTATTTAGAGACTGATTCTGTGCTCAAGGAGGGAGTGGTTGCAGTACTGAGCCAAGCCCAGGAGGCTGAACAGCAGCTCCCAGACAGTGAAGTGATCACACACAGAGTGGGAAATGGTGACAAGGGACAGCCCCAGCCCTGCTGCGCCCCTGTGCTCAGAACTCAGCTTGCTCTGGGCTGCAGGACAGCTCTGCCCAAGGGAGCTGAACAGGCAGAGCCACCCAGGTGGGACACACTGAACGGTGCTGCCCAGGGAAGTGGTGCCATCTTCACACCTGGAAGTGTGGATGTAACACTTGGGAGTATGGTTTGGTGGTGACACAGTGGTGCTGTGTGGGGTTTGAGGATCTGGGGGGTGTTTTCCAACCTTGATGATTCCGTGGCTCCCCCTCTGTACCCAAGCAAGACCCCAAGAGCAACAGGGCTGATCCTGCACTCCCAACCCACCATGGCCCCACAGCTGCTCTGCTCTGCACCCAAGGACATCCAAAGTTCAGCACCTCCACAAGCAGGGCTGGGACTGCCCTGCAAAGGAACTCTAAACCTCTGCACCCTCTGTAATGAGCCATAATTACCCTCACACTCACTCTGCAAAGCTGCATTTGCCTCACTTGAATATTTTGCTGAATTTTTCTGAATCACTCCCTGAGCAAAGCCCTGCACCTGGAGCAAGCAGGTAAACCTGGCTGCAGGGTACATACATAAAATGCAGCAGGATTTCACATTCCTCATTTTCATTTCACCTCAGCAGGGCCCTCAGTGTGAATCCTGTGGATGTGGGGAGCAAAAGGAGCCCCAGGCACACGGGTTAAAGGAAGCAGAGCAGCTGCATGGCCCCGAGCCACACAGCAAGCCAGCACTGGGCAAGCTGGCAAAGCTGGAACCAGACCAAGGAGCTCAGCTCCAGTTTGTGGTGGGTGCCAGTGCAGAGCTTTTCCTGGCTGTCAGGAACAGCTGGCAAATCATTACCTCCTCAGGACTCCCAGGCTATAAACTTGGAGCCCAAGGCTCAGTTTTAACCTTCAGCTTCAAGCAGGACACAGCAGCCAGTGAGCAGACCCAAGGCATCAGCTCTAAGTCAGCACACAGGTGATTTTGGGGTGTTTTTGAAGTAGTTGGGGCAGAAGGAAAGGGGATTTTTGTGGTGGGAGGGACAGGAAGGGGAGCATCCTACCTAATCGCTGCACCGCGTGTACAATCGTAGATCCGCTCCCGATCCCAAGAACTTGATTGTTCTGCAAATCAAAGACAGAGGAATGCTGTCACTGGAGGCTCCAGACTCCACTTCCCCAGCAAAACTGGCATCATGAGCACATGCAAGAGGAGCCTTGTCCAGGGATGCCCGTGGACACAGCATCTCAGCACTGTGCAGGCAAGGCAGGGAACACGCTGTGCCAGCGAGGGCACGGCCGTGGTCTGCGGCCAGGGGATCTTAATCAACTCTGCCTCTCATTAAAGGACATGTGCTTGCTAATTACCAGCACGGCCCCATCTCAGGGCGTTCAATGCACACTCACTGGCGGTTGCTGGCATTCCATGAAAGCTCTCCTGCCGGAAAGCTGTGAATTTCAGACAATACCACAGAGGAAGAAGGGGAAACAACCTCAAGATAAAATCTTCCCAAGGAAGCCACACAGTAAAAGGCTGCATTTGCTGCCAACCATATCATTAGTAAACAGCACAGATGCACCAGCAGCCAAAGCAGAGAGCACAGCAGCTGTTCCTGTGAATAATAAAGAATGTTTTCCAAAACAAGAGTGTAAAGCTGCCTATAGGAGAGTCCAGCAAAACTTGGAATGTGGGTGAGCCTGGCAGCATGTGCCAGGAAGAGGATGAAATTTTGTGAAGAGGATGAAATTTTAACCACAGCTCAATCCTGGCCTTTCTGTGTGTACTGCCTGATTCAAAGATCACTGCCTGTCACCTGTAACACAGATACACTCCTAAAAGGTGCTGCAGGCTGAGGGTGGATGGGTGCTCTCGTGTTACTTGTGCGAGACATGTTCTCTGCCACGTCAGTCTCTGTTTATCATCAAGTCAGTTTGCCATCCCCTGTAAGTGACCTGCAGCCTTCTGCACTTCCCATTTTCAGTGCATTTCATTTTCTTTGGATGGGATCCAAAGCTTAAATTGACTTAAAGAGGCCCAGTATCACCACAGAGACTTCAGATGAGGAACATATGCAGACAAGCAGAGACGCAGGCACAGAGCTGTTGTGCATTATCTCTTGGACATTAGACAGATCTGGAGCTCTTTCCTCGTGTGCAGCAAATCCAGAGCTGGGCAGCTGTGGGAAAAGCCACGCCTGCAGCACTTCAACCAGCTGAAATCCTGCTGTCACTCAAGTTTACCTGGAAAGGTGGAGTTCAAGACAGGTCACACTCCCCTAGGATTAGTCATTTCTCTCGCTTCTGCAAGTTAAAAGCTCAAAGAAAACAGAAGTTCTCCAAAACCAGAGGCTCGGCTTCCATCCCAGCCCTCACTAAGCACTGTGACTCTGCAGAAGCTGGGCACAGCAGCAGGTCACTGCAGCGTGGCCAGCAGGCACCGAGAGCTCCTGGTGTCCCCAGGCAGCAGGCAGAGCCAAGCAAGGCCAGCCAGGGACGGGGCAAGCCAAGCTGTGCACAGGGGGCAGGACATGGGCAGTACCAGCGTTCCCAAAGCCTTGTTCTGACCCAGGAGAGGCAGTTCCTTCTCTTTGCCCTCATTTCTGTAGGGTGGGACAGCTTCTTGCAGCAGCTGAACCCTAGAGGGATGGGGAAAGCTTCAGCATGGGCAACTCTCCTGTAACGAAGCAGGAAGAGCTCACAAGGGTCCCAGCCCATCCATTTATCAGTGGTCAGAGGTGAAGCAGCACTTTTAATCAGCCCAAACTGTGCTGTCACAGCCCCTGCCTTACATGACTCCCACCTCTCCCTCCTCAGCTCCAACCCCAGCCAGACCAAGGGCAAAACCAACCACAAAACATTTTAAAACCAGGGGCAGGGCAAACACTGGTGAGAAGCAGAGCACCCAGGAGCAGCGCCTCATGCAAAAAAAAAAAATATTACATTTCATGTTGTTTACCAGAAACCCACCAAACAAAACCCAGGCACTGAGCCACAGCACAGCTGAGGACCCTTTTGGGTGAAGCGGGCAGTGTTTTAACATTTTAGTAATTACAGCATTTTCCCAGCCAACCCAAGGGCCTAAAGACACTGCCCAGCACCACAGAAGCCAGCAAGGCAACACACACAGAGCAGCACCAGCAGCACACAGCACTGGCCAGTCCCACCTGAGTTTCCAAGGTCAGAGAGCAAAGAGCTCCGTCTAAAAGCAGCAGATAAACAAAGAGCAAAGCCCAAAGTTTGCTCAGTCCCCTCTGGGGCAGTAGGACATAGGGCAGCAGCTGTATTTTCATTTCTAACAGGGTGCTCACGGGGCCTGCCCTCAGAGGTGTTGTATAAAGGCAAAGCCAGCTCTCCCCAAGCAGCTTACAGCTCTAAAGCCCCAGCCTGTGCCAGCCCCACTCCCCCAGGCTGGCACAGCCCCACAGCCCGAAAATAAAATAAAATAAAATAAAATAAAATAAAATAAAATAAAATAAAATAAAATAAAATAAAATAAAATAAAATAAAATAAAATTAGAATAAAAATAGAATAAAATAAAAATAGAATAAAATATAAATAAAATTTTAAAAATAAAATAAAATAAAATAAATTAAAATAAAAATTAAATAAAAATTAAATAAAAATTAAAATAAAAATAAAATAAAACCAGAAAAATTATCCTGTCCTAATGCCCCCTCCCACAGCCAGGTTTACATGTGGCACACAAGGAGCTGCTGTCCTGGCAAGGCAGGGATGGGTGTGAAGGTGGATCCAGTGCCAAGCTCCCGGTGCCACAGATTTATGGCACAGTCGTTAAGCAAGAGAGATTTGTCCAGCAGAACCAAGCCCTGGTGTCTCCCACACATCCCTGATGTGCAGGGGAAGCCCCAGCTTTGCTTTCAGAGATAACATTGCCCCCCCCCCGAGAGCTCTAACAAGCAAACACAAACCTGTCCATTACCAACAGCAGCTGCCCCCTGCCAGTGCAAACTGAGAGCTGAGACCATCCAGCTCCTGGGCAGTGACTCTGAGCTCCTGCTCCATTATTTCCTGAAGCTTGCACAACCATTGGGGTGTTACCCCAGACACTGCTAATTTACTTAACTGGCATCACAAGCTGGACATTGAACTTTCATTAGCTGGGAGACAGCCAGAAACATTATCCTGGCCATAAAACAGCACAAAGGCCAGTGATTTCACTAATAAAGTCCAAAAGTACTGGTTTTACCCCTAATCAAAGGAGCCCCCATTTATGACATCTCACAGCAACAGTGGTGTCTTGGGTCCATGCCTTGTGAGATGAGTCCTTCCTCCCATGACTGCTCAATGCACAATTTGGGGCTTCCCTTGGGTAAGAAAATGGATTTTTATCAACTGCCAGAGCCCCCAGGCTCCCCCATCTCATAGACTGATCACTTTTGATGGTGTTGGCCTGGCAGGGCTGGGTCTCACACACATGTGGCAGAACTTCCATGGGACACAATGGAAGCCATCAGCAGCTAAACCTCAAAACACTACTCCAGCAAGGGGAGAGCAGGAAGGAAAAGGGATTTTTTTCTCTCCCCTAACTGCTAATACCTACACTCTTAGCAGGAACTCCTCAGCCCGCTTTCAGCACTGCCATTGCGAAAGGGCTGGCACAGAAGCGATAAAGCCCTGCGTGACTGGAACCGTTGATCGCTGAGCTCCCCAAGCAGGCGGTGCCAAAGCTCAGGCAGCTCCAGCCCTAGCTGACATTCACGGGGCTGACTCAAGCCCCTGGCTGCACTGCCCTCCCTGCAGAGGACAAGGCAGAATCCCCTGCTCAGGGACTGTCGCGCCTTGCCTGGGTGCTCACAAATGGGGTGTAGCAGCAGTGCAGCCTGGATTTGGAGAAAGGAGCAGCACCTGGCATTAGCCTGAACTCCCACCACAGCCCAGCTCGCAGGAGGGTGCACAGTGAAAGTTTGGAGGTGCAAGACATTACCCCAAATTCGGTATACACAGTGCTGAGCTGGATCAGGCATGAAGCTGCTGCTGGGGAGGCACACACTGGGGAAGGAAAAGCAGTTTTCTTCCTTTGCCTCAGCTAAAAGGAGTGAAGTCCAAAGCAAAGGAGAAAGAGGCTCAGCAGGACCCATCCATGCACCCCAGGGTCCCTCTCTGCACCCAGGACTGTTCATGCTCCAAGCTGGAGGGGGTATTCTCAATGCCCCCCACTGCATCCATGAGCCTCGGCGCTGCTCTGTGCACTGCAGGAGTCCGTGCCCATCCGTGCCTGGGGAAGTTCAATACATTCCATGGCCATTCCGTACACTGGGGAGTCCCGGCACTGCACAGCCTGCCCTGCACCTGCAGCTGCCTCACACAGCCCCGGGTCTGCCCGTGCACTGGAAGGCTCCGTGCACCCCTATGTTTTGCGGCCACTCTGTGTTTTGTGTGGTCCCGGCAAAACCCCAGAGTTGCTCTGTGCACCCCAGGGTCCATCCATGCACCAGAGATTCTGCGTATTCCACGGCCCCTCTGTGCGCTGCGGGGTCCCAGCACCCTAAAACCTGTCCCTGTCCCCGGAGCCGCTCCATGAACCCAGGGCCATCTGTGCTCGGGGAGAGTCCGTGGCTGCTCTGTGCATTTGGGTGTCCCTGCACCCAGAGCGGCTCCATGAACGGCAGGGTCCGTCTGTGCTCTGGGAGAGTCCGTGGCTGCTCTGTGCTTTGGGGTGTCCCTGCACCCCAGAGTCGCTCCATGCGTCCCAAGGTCCGTCCGTGCACCGGGGGACTCGGCACTCCCTGTGGCCGCTTCGTGCCTTGGGGAGTGCCGGCACCCCAGAGCCTCTCTGTGTGCTGGGGGATCCCGCAGCCCGTCCATGCACTGGGAAGCTCCGAGCACTTCACTGCCATTCCGTGTACCAGGGGGTCCCGGCACCCCAGAGCCTGTCCCTGCAATCCAGAGCCGCTCCATGCGCTGCAAAAATCCGCGCACCCCGCGGCCGCTCTGTGCTTTGTGGAGACCTGACACCCCGGAGTTGCTCCGTGCACCGGGGAGCTCCGTGCAACTCTCGGCCCCTCCGTGCATTCCGAGCCGCAGCACCCCAGAGCCTGTCCCCGCTCCCGGAGCCGCTCCACGCAGCCCGGGACCCGTCCGTCCCTCCAGACACCCCGTGCACCATGCGGCCGCTCCGCGCATTAGGGGGTCTCTGCACCCCGGATTCGCTCCGTGCACCCCGAGCTCCGTCCGGGGATTAGGCGGAAGTCTCTGCACCCCAGAGTTGCTCTGTGCACCCCGAGCTCCGTCCGGGGATTACGGAGAGGTCTCTGCACCCCAGAGTTGCTCTGTGCACCCCGAGCTCCGTCCTGCACTGGGAGCCTCCACGCACCCCGTGGCCCCTCGTGCACTGGGGAGTCCCGGTACCCCGGAGCCTGTCCCTGCACTGCGGGATCTCTCAGTGTACTGGGGGCTCCGTGCACCCCAGAGCCTCTCCATGCACTGGGAAGCTCCCTGCACCCCAGAGCCGCCCAGTGCACTGAGGGGTCCCGGTACACCAGATCCTGTCCCGGCACCCCGGAGCCGCTCCGTGTACTGGGGGCAGCCCAGAGTTTGTCCCGGCAGCCCAGAGTTTGTCCCGGCACCCTGAAGCCGCTCCATGCACTCCATGGCCACTGCATGCATTGGGGAACCCCTGCACCCTGCAGCCACTCTGTGCTTTGGGGGGTCCCTGCAGCCCGGAGCCCCTCCGTGCACTCCGGGTCCCGGAGGTTCCGCGCACCCCGCGGCCGCTCCGCGCCCCGGGGCTCCGAGCCCCCCGCGCCCCGCAGCACCCCGGGCTGCCTCACCTGGACGTGCTTGTCCACGGCGGCGAAGGCGGCCCGCTTCTTGGCCTCCTCTGCCATGGTGCCGCCGAGCCGCCCGCGGGAGAAGCCGCGCCGCGCCGCCGCCCGCCCCGTTCGGACCCTCCCTGGCGGCCGGGCAGCCAGGGGCGTGCTCCGGAGCAGGGCGAGCCGGCCGGGGAGCCGCATGCCGGCGCGGCCCGCCCCCGGGGGGCTCTTCCTCACGGGCTGCAGGCCTGGGCCGTGCCGGCTCCTCTCCTCCTCCGCCTCCACCTCCTCCACCTCTTTCTCCTCCGCCGGGAAGCTGGGACTTGTAGTGCAGCGAGAGGCGAACTACAGCTCCCACAATGCCAGACAGTGCCGGAGCCACTTGTTGCATCGATGTGTAAGTACTGAGTACTCGCTAAGTCCCGAGAAACCCATTTCCAGAGGCTGCAAAGGTTCAGGCATTTCCACAAAGTGCAGAGGGATGCGGGGTGTCCCACCGGGAAGTGCTGGGGAGGAGGAAGGATGGTGGCGGGGAAGCCCCTGCAGGAGGCCAGGCAATGCACTGAGCTCAGGGAGTTACTGCAACTCTGGCCGGGCTGCCACAGCTTTTGAGGAAGAGCCTTTCTTGGACTTTCACTCAAAATTTAGCACGATCTCCCTCGAAATTAGCAAGATGGACATGAAAAATACCAGGGGTCCTCTGGGCACATGGTATCAACCAGCACTTAGTCCTTACTCCACCCTGCAGGAGGGTCAGGACAAAACCCCACGGAGATCTCCTGTCCTGAAGCACACAGAGCCGTTTTTTATTTGCCATCTTTTTTCCCTCTAGCCTGGGCTGACCTTTGATTAAGTTGCTTCTGAAACATACTAGAGAGGCACAGCAACCTTGAAGTCCCTCTACAGCGGCATTTTCACTCCTGTGAGCGACATTAGGACCATTCACAAGCACCTCAGTCTCTCTCCAGCTGCAATCCCACAAAGAGGGATGAGAATTGCAGGTATTTACCCCTTTACTACTCACTCCAAGGCCAGGCCACAATTCGTAGAGAATAATCTTTTTATTTGCTCAACAGAAAAGCTGCCGCTGACTTCTCTTTTTTACTTCTGTGTATGACTGGCTCGCTTTTGCTGCCAACCTCTGATTCTGCTGTGATTTTCAAGGACTAGAAACATTTCCTTTTGTTCTCCCTGGGCCGGCTCATCAGCCCTTGAACAATGGGGTGGGATTTCAACAAAGGCTCTATTATCATTGCCCGGGCTTATCTCATCTCGGTGAGGCCTTACCTTTCTGTACAGAGCAGGTGACTCGATTTTAAGAGCTGCACGTGGTTCTGTGCAGTGGTTCAGTGTTTTTCTGCCAGCCGGCAACGATTTTTCCTGCAAGTTACCCATTTGAAAGGGTAAAAACACTCATCTAGTGGGATATATATTCAGAGGGAATCAGACCCAAGCACTGTGCTCTTCCACGATGCAAGAAGGGTAAAACTGAAGGAGCAGCTGACTGAGCTTGGGGAGACATTGCAAGAGCAGGTAGTGACAGGACAAGGGGGAATGGCTTTAAACTGAGAGGAGGTTTAGATTAAATATTAGGGGAAGAAATTTACTGTGGGGGTGAAGCACTGGAACAGGTTGCCCAGAGAAGCTGTGGCTGCCCCAGTGTTTAAGGCCAGATTGGAAGGAGCTCTGGGCAACTTAGTGAAGTGGAAGGTGTCTGCCCACAGCAGGGGGTTTAAACGAGATGATCTTCAAGGTGTTTTCCAACCCAGGCCACTCCATGATTCTATGATGATTCTGTCCAGTATCCTAAGTATTCGACTGAAATGAAGAACAGTCACTAGGGTTTTGTGTTGACTCAGGAACCCCATCCTGAGAAATCCCACTGTTGTGGGGAGTGTCAGTGCAGAAGTGTGGGGTGATAAACCTGTTGTACCCTCAGAGCAATGGCTGATGGCTTTGGCTTGAAAAACATCTTGCAGTGCCTGGGGAAACACAAACATTTCCACTTCTAGATAATGACCTTTCTGTTAGCAATTTATCTGAATCTGTTGGTGAGCTACAGCTCCAGTGAAAGCAGAAAATCTTTCATTTATGCTGTGCTGAGCCTTGCCTGTGCACTAAAAATTGGTATTGGGCAGTTTAGAAACGTATTTTCTGTGAATTTCAGCAATGACCAGCTCTGTTTGCAAACAGCTCAAAGTCCTTTTGTACAAGCCTGGTTTTGTCCCATGTCAAAGCTTCTCCAGGAGCCAACTCACCCTGTGTGCTTCAGTGCCAGGAGGAGTTTGAACCTGCTTTGAACAGGCATTCCACCTGTCAAACAGCAGCTAGGAGGTGTTAACCCTGACAAGAACCACGCTGAGGAACTGAGGAAAGGAGCAGCTCAGCCCTTCCAGGCTGTCAGGGCGACTGCGTGACTCCGGGTGCTGAATTCTGCATCTGAGGCTGAAATTACATGCTAGGAAAATTACATGGTAGCTGAGATAACAGCTTGCTGTTGACAAAAAGGGAAGAGCCTGCTCTTCACTGCCTTCAGTCACCATCCACACGCAGCCTGGCTGCAGTTTATGCTGGTGCTGGCACTGCCACCACCCTGTGCTGATTCACCTTGCCATGAAGGCAAGAACAGGCAGTTTCTTCTTGCCAGGTGAGTGAGGTTGGATTGGGTCAGCCAAACTTAATATATCTCTCTGAAAGGGAGTTTTGTAACTGGCTTAAGCTGCCCTGGTCTAAGACAGGAAAAAAAAAGGAGCACTCCCACCTTATGGTCCATCACTTGCCAAGTTTTCCTGCTACTTCCATGTGTTGGCAGAGAGCTGCTCTTTCTGAAAGGTAAAGCAACCAAAAAATCAAGGTCAGTTTTCCTTGACCTTTCCTGAGGAAGGCAGCAAGATTGATCAGTTGGGAGAGGGAAGGCTGTGGGACCATCTCCCATGGCAGGCTTGATCCAGCCTAAACCAGCTGGAAAAGTGCATTGTAACCCAAGTGAAATCCTGGTGAAGGCACAGCCCCCTGCGTGGCAGATGGGTTGATCCAATTAACTACTCCTCTCTCACTGATTAGGCATGAAACAGCTAAAATCCAAGACCCATGAAAGTAAAACTTCACCAACACACTAGTGGAACCAAGTGGGAGATGGAGATTTCCCAGACAAACTCTCTCTGGTTGGCAGCAGCACTCCAAGCCTGTCACATCCCTGCAATGTAATTTTTTATCCTGCAAACTCCAGTTCAGTGACATTTCCTCTGAATGACACCTGCCTGTCTCTGGTTTGATCCGTCGGGTAGAGAATTACTCGGTTTTATTCTGCTTGGACAAGGCATCAGCAGGGGTGCCGGTATGCTAATTACAACACATGCAGATTTTGGGAGGTCTGCATCCTCCTGGGAAAGGGAGGCGCTGGGAACGGCCCTGGGCACAGGGCAGCCGCGAGGTGGCACGCTGGGCTTTCACTGCCGCGCCTCGCTCTTCCAGGAGCAAGTTGTTCGGGAAAAGCAGGCAGATCTTCAGTGCAGTTATGTAAAACATCATTCCTGCAAGAACAGGCTTTGATTTCCACACAAGTGGCTAGTTAGATCCGAAGTTATTGTCATATGACTGAAATAGATCTCTTATGTCAGTCAAAACAGAATGGAGGATGTGAGTCATGCTTTGCAAAAAGCAGGAAGTTTGGTTTTGTTGGCAAAAATTTTTAATACAGAGAGAAAATTATAGGGCTGCATTGCCACGTTTGTCATAAGGATTCGAGAATAACGTTGTCCATCCTTTGGAGCAATGTTTCCAAAACAAGAAAAAATAATAGCTTTTTTGCATTCTGATGATTATTCGTTATTCCTCGGTGCCACGGAATGTAGGAGGAGTCTAGAAGGAAACGTGTGCTCTGGTGAGAAGCGCCAGATCCTCCCCAAAATGAAAGGCTGCGATTGGGAGGCTGCTCCTGCTCGGGGCGGGGGTGGGAGGGAACGCGAGGGAATGAGGTCATGCTGTGGCGTTTGTTGTGCTGCCTCAGGGGAGATAAACCTTCCTCACCCAGCGCAGGTGCGACTCTAGTCACGAATATCCCGATATTCTGGAAGTTTCTGGCGTCTGTGGTTGTGTCTCTGAGTCCCTCAAATGACCGGTGGGACAAGAGATGAGTTACTGTAAAAATGGCATGGAATCAGCTTTTCTTCATTGTCCAGGAATATAATGGAGTTTAAAATGTAACTAAATTTACCCTTCAATGTGACTGTGCAAAACATCACCATGCAAAAAAAAAAAAAAAGAATTTAAATGGAGACAGGTGCAAGGGTGGGCAAGTCAGAGCAAAGAGCCAAATGTGTAAGAGAAGAATAAAAGCCTTTGGCTTGGTTTGCCCAGAGAAACAAGGAATTTGATTGCTCTTTATAAACATTTGAACGGGTAGACACTCAAGAGAGAGGAGTTATCTAAATAAAGAAAATAGTAGCACAAGAACATATGGGTACAGTAATAAAATGTCATTTAAGTTACTAAAAATGATATGTGCCATTTGGCAGGTGGCACAGGGTAAGTTCTTTTGGACTTTGTTATAATTAGGGAAGTAAAAAAACCCAAACAAAGATCCCTGGATTGCAATTCAGTGGTTGGCTGGGGTGCAGTGTTTGTGACCTGGGTTTGCATACACCTGGTGCTCTAAAAGAGATGTATTTCCAAATCATCAGAAAATAGGAGTGCAAGCAGGAAGAAAAAAATAGGTAGAAGTCTAAAAATTACAATTATGAGCTCTTTTTAAAGAATTCATTGGGCAATCAAAGAGCCACAACTTCAAGAGAGAAAAAACATTGACAACTCTTGTTTTATTAATGGACTGGAGAGTGTGAGTAAAATTAAAAAAAAGAAATAGCCAAAATGGAGAAAGCAGGAAATAAGGAAATGTTGATATAAATGAGAAACTGAGTCGTTATTGGAAGTGAAGCACATCAAAGGAAATCCATAGCTGGCAAGGCTAAATCCCAGAAAACTACAAGTGAATGGTACAGGCCCATTACTAGATGGACATGATTAAAATGTCAATAACAATGCAGAAGTGTTCATGGAACATTTATGATCTGTGTTTGTAAAGAAGCAGGAAGATCCATGTGTGGGGCTCACCTGACAGGGATGTGATTCATTTCAGTGCATTAGTGACCAGTGGAGCTCTTGTCTTCCAGGGATAACTGTGGCCCAGGAGGTTGGAAACAGCTGACTGCAGACTTGTGTGCTGACATTCCTCCTTAGTGAGCCTTGATTGACCAGGGCAATTCTAGGGGGCTGAAAAAGTGCCAGGTTGGTGCCTGTCTTCAGGAGAGGAGGCTGCATGATATGGAGGAAATGTAGCTTTAATAACATCATATCTGTGGATAATGTTCTGGATAAACAGCAGAAAAGGGTGTTATGTCACTCATTAAAGAATTAGTAATGCCAGTCAGAGTCTAATAGAAATCTCATTTCATGCTTCTAAAAGACAACAAACAATTCAATTTCCTCCAAAAGGAAGGAAAGCTGTAATAAACTTTTAAAAGCATTTTTACTTAGAACTGCACAATGTTTTAATTAAACAGGGTAATAAAGCATCAGTGAAGAATACATTAAACACTGGTCACAGAGATTATTTTTTTATAAGTGGTTATAAATCACTATTGAATAAGGCTATGTCTGATAGGACCCTCCAGGATCATACGTGCTGTACTGCACACATACGTAATCAATATTTTCATTAGTCATTTGGAAGTAAATACAAAATCAGCCCTAATGCAATTTGCAGATGACATCCTCATCAGTCGGGTGCTAGCATCAGGATGACAAAGGACTGTTCTTCAATATATGGTAAACTGATCTGGAAAAAACTGGGGGAAAACTAACCCTGAAGGGGGCAATTATATATCATACATATTGTTTATATCAAGTATACAATGCTCACAGAATGACTCGGGTTGGAAGGGACCTCAAAGACCATCTCGTTCCAGCCCCTGCCATGGGCAGGGACACCTTCCATAGCCCGGGTTCCTCAGAGCCCCATCCAGCCTGGCCTGCAACACTTCCAGGGACGGGCCATTCGCAATTTCCCACGACAGATCTCTGAACACATGGAGGGAACAGGAGTTCAAGGTACCACAGGGGCTTTCTGGGGCTGCTACCACACCTGGGGCTGTGTGTGCTGGGGTTGGGGGGCACAGAAAGCACTCACAAACCTGGGCTCACCTGGGGTGAGGTCACCTGGGGTCAGCGAAGGGGCCATTTCGGTACCAGGGTTAGGGTTACGTGTTCCGGCCAAACAGCCGGGGGGCACCACCGAATGATAGAATCAATTCGGCTGGACAAGACCGGTAAGCCGACCGAGTCCCCGGTCTGTCCCACGGCCCCAGGGCACTCAGCGCCGTGTCTGCTCGGCCCCGGGCGCTCCCTCCCTCACGGCCCGTTTCCCGCCCGACGGTTCCATTCCGCTCCGGTCTGGGGGGAGGCGCTTTCTGCACCGCTCCCCCCGCGCAGGGTGGTGCGCGCCGCTGGCCCCGCCCTGCCGGCGCCGAGGAACAGCCACGTCTCCAGCCCGGCCGAGGAAGGGGCGGGGCCGCGCCGCCCGCGCGCCAGCCGGCAGCCAATCGGCGGGCGGGCCGGTGAATCATGCGCTCGGCGATTGGCCGGCGCGGCGGTAGAGGAGGGGGGAGAGAGCGGCGTGGCTCCGATTGGCCCGGCGGGCTCTGTTGACAAACACCCAGCTCCTCCCCGCCTCCGGCCGCCGAACGCACCAATCAGAAGGAAGCGGCGGGCTGAGCGGCGTGGCGGCCGACCAATGGGGTGCGTGTCCGCCTCGCAGGGGCGGGTGCGCGCGGGGTGCCGGTACGTGGCGGGCGGGCGTGGCGCGGCGGGCAGGGCTGCGCGCGCGGCGGGCGCCCATTCTGTGGCGGCGACAGCGGTGACAGCGACAGCGGCGTTCATGTCCTAACGGGTGGCGGCGGCGGGCGAGCCGGGCCCCTCCATGCGGGGGCCGCGGGGCCGCAGCGCTCTGGCCGCCTTTGCGTTGCTGGTGCTGCTCGGGGTAGCGGCGGGCGGCCCGGAGCCGCCGCCGAGCGATGCCGCGGCTGTGGAGGCCGCGTTCGGGCTGGGGGCGGCCGCCGCTCCCGCCGCTCTGCCCGCTGGTTCCGCGGACGTGACAGTGGAGGACGATGAGGGCGGTGTGGCCCCTGCAGGGCCCGGAGAGCCGGACGCTGAGGGCAGCGGAGAGGCCCGGACCGGCAGCAGGTGAGCGGAGCAGGGCGGTGACTGGGATGGGGAGCAGCACCTGGGGCTGAGGGGGGAGTTCAGTGCCCGGGTGAGAGTGCGGGGTCGCTGTCTGAGGTGAGGGTCATGCCTGGGGTTGGCTGGGGAGAGTGTCGGTGCCTGGGGTGGCTGTCGGGGACTGGGGTTCCTCAGGGGGGGGTCGGTCGGTGCCTCGGGTGGCTGTCGGGGACTGGGGTTCCTCAGGGGGGTCGGTCGGTGCCTGGGGTGGCTGTCGGGGACTGGGGTTCCTCAGGGGGGTCAGTGGCTGGCTGGGGGTCAGTAACTGGGTGGGGGTCGGTGTGGGGCGGCTGAGGTGCGGTCAGTGCCTGGGGAGGCTGAGGAGCGTCGGGAGTCAGTGCCTGGCTCTGGTTAGAGGGAGTATCGGTGGATACAGGGATGGGGGTCAGTGTCGGGACTGTTGAAGGATGTCTGTGACTGGGGTGGGGGCCAGTGGTCCCGGCTGGGAAGTGCTGGGGAGGGGATCGGCTCCGGTGTGGGGGTCAGCGCCTCAGGATAAGGGTGCAGTGTCCAGGGGGGACACCATTGTGTCTGGGCTGGGAATCAGCAGCTGGCGGTGTTGGGGAGGGGGCAGCGCGTGTGGAAAGGGCTGCAGCGTCCCGGGGGTCGTGTGTGGGGAAGGGCCCGTGCAGGAGCGGCCTTGGACGGGGATGGCGCTGGGATGGGTCGGGAGTGTCGGCGCGGGAAGAGGGGAGGAGGCAGAGTTGTGCTTGTAGGGTTATCGCAGATGGATTCGTGCTTGGGAAAGCGGTGAAATGCGGGTGTCGCAGGCTGGTGCGTGGGGCTGGACTGTGGGACACGCAGGGAAGTGTCCCCGGGCCGGAGAAGGGCTGGAGGGGATGAGTCCCGCGCTGGCGCTGCAGGAGCGCTGCAGGGATGGATGGACAGGCTGGACCGAGGGGGAGGCAGTGACAATGAGGAAAAGGAGCTTCGGGACCTCACCAGCGCTGAGGTGCTCGTTCTTTGCGCCGTTGTTAGCAAGGAGAAAGGGTGTCTTAGTTCTTAGACAAACAAGCTGCCGGATGTCACGCTATGTGACATCTGGCCCGCCTGCTTACCCTGGTATTGCCACGTTCGATCCCTTCCTTGCCTTGCTCCCATTCTGTGCCTGCGGGAAGGAGACCCTAAAGCATCTGCAGTGTAAACTCTTCCCAATGCCCGCAGCTCGCAGCTGTTCAGAGCACGCTGTCCTTTTCTGTCATCGTTTTGTTTTAAAGAAAACGCGGTTCCCCTGAGTACTTAATTGTCTGTTCAGCGCAGCCACTGGGGTGTGCCTGAGGGGAAGCCAAACATGCCAGGCAAATTGATGAACAAGTTTCAGAATATAAGAAAGGGAAATAAAATTCTTAATAACTGCGTGTGGCAAGAAGCTCCGGCAGAAGGAAGACTTAGATGAATGACTCAAGTGCAGAAATGTTAGTGAGCTGATTCCAGTCTGCTTCTGAATTGGCTGTTAACGAAGAGATGACAAGCCACAGCCAGAGTGTAAAGGAAGAACAGCATGACTAAATGCCTGCTGTATTTGAAAACATGAAAATGAATAGCCCAAAGCTTGTTCTTAGTATGCCCAAGCATTCACTTCAAACAAGAAACCGGCTGATAACTTGGCACCCTGTTTTCTTGGAGGACAGTCTCACCAGTTAGCAACAGGATCATTCTTTTGTGTATGAGGTGATCAAAATACCACCTGCTTTATTGCAATTCTGCTGTATTCAGTTTTTGATAGGACCCTTGTTTGTTTAGCCTAGGAAAATTTTAAAAATATATTTTCTGTTTGTCTTCCAGAGCTAAGTAGAATACACTAAAGATGTTCAATGTAGTAAATTAAGCCTGAGATTAAATGTAGCTGCTCTGTAATTGATTAGCATGTAGGAACAGATTTGCTGTCATCAAATAAAAATAGAATGGCTGCCTGGCCATAGTGTTTGTGTGCATTTATTTTTTAATCTCTGTTTCTGAGATTTCCACTCATCTCAGCTAATTGTTCTTCAGCAATACACAGGCAATACAGAGGTCAATATAATCTGAAAAAAAAAAAAAAGAACAAAATCAAAACCCCAACTGTCTCTGCTGTGGGCAGATGAATATCATCATCTTGGTTTGAAGATTTCTTTTGTTTTTCTAAAAGAAAAGAGGAGGATTAGTGACTTACTGTGCTCTTTACATACAGACATGCAGGGTTTGCTGTTCGAATAGCTGCTCAGAGTGCAAGTTTAACTTATTTGCAATGTCCCAATGGACTTTTGAGGGTTTGATGATCCTTTTAAACTGAAACAGGAACAGTGGTAAATGTACCACGATGACCATGAGTTCTGCTTTGTTTTTCTAACAAAAACAACTGACTTGAACAAATGCAAAGTTTGGCGCAGTGAAAGGGTGTGGGTGAACTGAAGAATTGTTCCTCCTCTGTCCTGTTCACAACTCCCCTGGCTATCTTGGCCCTTTTGTTGGTGGGTAAATCACACCTTCACTTCTCTGAGGTAGAGCAGTGCTGTGCTCAGGCTCCTGATCTCCCAGAGTGGGCTGTGATCCCTGTGGGCACTAACAAAGGTTCCAAGGCCCAGGGCTGGCCTTTTGTCAGTGTCTGTGCAAGTTTGCAGTAGATATTTTGCATCTCTTAAAGGGGGAGACATTATCACTGCCCTGGAATAACAAGTTGCTGTCTGTGGGCAAAAGAGGATAGCAAGTGGTAAGAAAACAATTTCATTCAGCCCCAGAGCTGGTTTGAGGTGGTTGGGGTCAGGGAGATGTGTCCAGATGTGCTTTCATAGTACAAAGTGCACATACACCCTCACTGCACAGCACTGGCTTGTTCTGTGCCAGCTGCTCTGATTTCTGTATCTCTGCATGCTGCATGAACTGGCCCCTTGCTTTAGTCCTGCTCTTGGCCATCTGTAAGGGCCCAGAAGGATTTTCTTTTTCTCCATCACAAAACATTTTGCACCAGCAGCTCAAGGCAAGGAGAAGTGCAGGTTTTAATTTAATGATGTTTACTTTTCAGGTGTGGGATCCCAGGATTTAAGTGACTGCCTCATTTTGAGTAATTTCTTTTTGTATCTTTTTTATTCTGGTCCAGGCTTGTGGAGACTACTGAAATATAATTTTGTGGTATTGGTCATAGGTTTGTTTTTTTCCTTTCTTTAGTATCCCTGTGATGTGATTCACTCCCTGATATAGTCTGAGACTTAGTGTCAACAAGGATTGACACAGCCTTGATGCTGTCTGTCTCTATCCTTTGTGTTAAAATTGTGATTTTTTGACCTGAAGCTGGGTAATATTTTGTGTTTTCCCTTCTCAGAAGGGAAGGGTTAGGGTTAAGTACTGTTCTCAGGAAATCTGTGTGTTCTGGAAGATGCCATCTTGGGTCCTTCAGCTTCACCCCAGTCAGGAAGTGATGTAAATAGAGCCAGCAATAAGTGCTGTTTTTCAGAGAATAAGAGTTTATCAGGCCCAATCAAAATAGAAACTGAGTCTGGAGTTCCTTTTGCTTTCTGTTTGTCCATCAGTTGGCCCAAGGACACATCAAATACACACTTTTTGATGTAATGGAATTACAGGAATTGCAGCCCTGACAAAGGCTGGCAAACAGGTGGCTGAAAGGACTCTGTTCTGCAGCTGTGGCTGCATTCATCTCATGTTTCTAAGATTTTGATGTAAGAATTGCCATAACACACTGCAGTAAGCCACAGTGGCACTGTGGGGTGACAAAAAGCAAGCCACCGGCCTGTTTTAAAGCTCTGAAATATTTTCTTGAAGTGGTTGCCTAAATTGCTTTTATCATAATGTGTTAATTTAGTGCTTGACTAGACTACCTGAGCAGGAGAGAGTTCTCTTGTCACCACTTCGTGCTCCCAGTACACAAAGCTGCAAGCACTGGAAGCTCACAGAGAAAGGGAAGGGAAAATGTGACAGTGAGAAACACCAGAGAGAGTGTTGGGCACAAATTTCAGCTCTTGCACCAATCAGAGTTCAAGTGATGGGGTTTAACTTCCTGCAGTCCATCAGAGAAGAGGAAAACAGGTACTGAGATTTTAACTCACACCAACAGAGTAAGGAATGAAGGATTTTATCAGAAAAGTGAGGAGTTTTAGCTCTTTTTTCCTGGTGTGTGGTATCACTGAAGAGCAAGATGAAGCTGGAACCAGAAATGTGGCTATTTAGTTGAAAATGAATCAGTTATTTCAAAAGCAGAGAGAAAGGGATGTTTTTCTTACACCTAGTTCCAGTTCTAAAGGTAGCCACACCTAAGATTTAGATACAGCTGGGCTGGATCTGTTCCTGTGTCTCATGAAGTGTGTGCTCAGTCAGTGAAACAAAGTCCATTCCCCAGCTGGGGACTAACCCTGAGTGCCCCTGCACCCAAGAAAAGCCAGGATTTTTACACTGAAGCCCCAAAACAGATAGCCTTCAAGAAATAATGAGTTAAAACATAGAATGTGAGGCATTTGAAGAAGGTATATGTCGCAGACATTTCTCCACAGAAATCCTTTCTTTCACATTTCTGCGTCTTCGGGAGGCCAGAGGCCCCCGAAGAGAAGGTAAACAATTATTATCAGCTGCTGTGGAATGCAACAGGATTCACCTTGATTGGCTCATTTTCTATGTTTATAATTAAGAGCCAATCACCAGTTCAAGCCAGGGGACTGAGTCCTTGGCCACAACTTTGTTGTGGATTCTTTTCTATCTCTTCTTAGCTTAGCTAGCTGCTCTGCAAAACCTCTCTCTATATTCTATTTAGTATAACTATAATGTATTATATTAATAAATTCAGCCTTCTGATTCAAGAAACAAGATTCACCGTCTCTCTCTCACCAGCCGCGACCCACACAGGTCGCAGTAATAGGTATAGTATTAGGAAACACATAGAGCAATTAATTAGCTAAAGCATGGAACACAATGACAGGACAGAGATAGGGATAGGGGAACTGATGGGCTAAGCATGTTCAGAGCCAACAATGTCAAACCAACCCTAAGAACTCTGCCAAGCCATAGAGACCAAGCCAAGTACACCGGGGATTGACCAAATTAGGGAAGAGGTTCAAAAGTTTAAAGAGGAAGACTCATCAGGAGACCCCAGCCCATGATGAAGGCAACCGGAACGACCACCAAGATGATCCTCAAAAGAAATGTCCACGCCCACGCTCCGCCTACACCACGCCTCATATGAATATTCATGCAAAGATGTAATTACGTATATGATCTGATGTAATCCCATATTCAAAACTGTATAAAAGAGCTTGCTTTTGTTACGGGAAACTTGGAAATCCACTTTGTGATTTCCCCGACGCATCGCAATAAAACACCTCCTGCTTATGAGACTTAAGCTGAGTCTCTCAGGCAGTTATTCTCGCCTTTTGGGGCAAAATTCGGCATCAACACTGTGCAGAATTGGTTAAACCAGGTCCTCCAAGCGTGTGCTGCTGGCACAGAGGTTCCCCACACTCCCTCCTCTTTCCCAATCAGCTGAAGCTAAACTGAAGAGTGGTTACAGCACCCTTTGTGTGGCTGGAGGCCGGGGGGCAGTGCAGATTCCAAAACCACTGTCTGGGTGGTGGTGGAGAGCCTTAAACAGTGAGGGAACTCCTAGGGAAGGCTGAGGTTTGCGTCTGGTGGGGGAAGATAACACAGAAATGTGGGATACAAAGGCATGAAACATTTGTTACTTGAGGGAGAAGTCAAAGAGGAAGAATTAGATAAAGGAAAACAATGGGAGCACAAGGGAAGAAAACATTTCACAGTGTGATTTCAGGATTTGTCTTCTCTGCCAAAATTCCCTTCATTCTAGCTGCATTTCTACCTCTTTTTATAACCTAGTTGTCAGGAGGATCAACATAAAATTTAAGTAGACCCACTTGGAATAATATTTTCTTATGCAGTGCTAGAGGGTTTCAGATAAATTGCTTTACCATAAAGCAAACAGAGTGTGTTAAATATGTGTCCAAGGCCTTCAGTGTGTGAGCACTTGTTTACAGTACTTGAAAATAGTCAATCTCCTGCAATCTGGTTTATTATTAACCCAGTCTACGTTTCCATGCAGTTGGAAAAAGCGTTTGTAATCGGCTTATAAAAACTTATGTCTCCTACTGAGCAAATATTTGCACAATTGGGATTTTTCTAACAGTCTCTTAAACTTAGCTTTTTGAGGAATGTGATGTTTGGTCACCTTCAGAAGTAGGAGCTGCTCTGGCATTTTTGGAACAGGTTAAAGACCTCTTTATTTTTCTCTTTATCAGTAGGGTAGTGCTCTAAGCATTATAAAATCCTATAAATGCTGTGGGTTACTTTAACATGTAAACCAGCCATGTTTTACATGACCTTTGTTGGAGGTGATGCCATGAGCCACTCTCTCTGAACATGTTTCTAGATCATGATTTCAGTTTTTTCCATCCTTAAAGCAAACTAATAACCCCCATCATTCCTTCCCTAAATTCTGTGTTACTACACCATTAACTTTGGACAAGTGAAAATATTTGGCCAGAGCTCTAGACAATAATTTATTGTCCCTTATTGTTTAAAGTAAAGATTAATACACGTGTCTGTGTGTGCACCACCAGCCCCCTGCCCTTTCACCCTCACCTGAAAGTGGTTAATCTCCCATCACTTTATTTGCACAGTTTCTTGTTCTCATTGAAATCAGTGCCTATAAAGGTCCTTCTGGGTCACTGGATCCAGCCCCCCTCAGTGCAGGCAGCCTGAAAAGTGATCAAATTCTACTCCCTCAGCCTTTGAAGATTGAGCTGCTGCAAGCCAAACTGACACCACAATCTCAGCTTTTTCAGGTCAGAGAGAAACAATCTTCAAGGAAAAAAAAAAAAAAAAAAGCCCTTCAGAAATGCCTTGTCAGTGCTTTGTCTCTGATGTGTTGTTTATTTTGTTTGTTTGTTTATTTTAATGCTGGGGCTCTAGCCCAACCAGAAATGCTTATTCTAATTGTACAGCTGTGTAAGGAACAAGATTTACTGAACCTGAGGAGCTTCAGGCACTGTGGAAATCAGCAGCCAGCCTGCCATGGCCCTGTATCCCAGACATCAGGCTACTTAAAGCCCAAGCTGCAAAACCCACTTTCATTTCTTCATGGTCTGCAGGTGCTGGAAGTTTTTTGTAGTGCCCTGTGTGTGCCTTTGGAGGGACTTTTTTTATTCAGAGACTTACAGAATGTCCTAGAAATTTGATGTTTAATCCAGAATTATTGAAAACTTAGTTGCAACTTCATATTTCTTACATCCTGGTCGGTTGGATTAATAGGTTTAGGTTGCTTTGAAAGCTCAGTTTGGAAGGGAGTGGAAGAAGTGAGATCCATACTGTTTGTATAAATATCTCCAAAAAGATGATCTCATTCAGTATTTTAGTGGTAACATTTGCATGCAGGAGCAAAAAGTCAATTGCCTTCCCCTGAATCTGAGCTCTGAAAGTGTCTTACAGCATGGAAATTGGTGTATGACATCCAGCTCTTCTACTCCATTGTTGGTCTGGGTAGACCTACCCAGTTGAATTGCTTTTCTGCAGAATACAGAGACTTAACTTAAGGGTTGGGGTTGGCTTTTACTGAGCATAAAAGGCAGCTAAAAGGGGAATTCCACCCTGCTGCAGTTCTGACTGTGGCTGTTTCCACCTTGCAGGTCTCTGGTAATCATCAGCACTTTGGATGGACGGATTGCTGCACTGGATCCAGAGAACAGTGGCAGAAAACAGTGGGATCTGGATGTGGGATCAGGTTCTCTTGTGTCATCCAGCCTCAGTAAACCAGAGGTAAGGCTTAATTTCCTTCCTGACTAAATATTCAAAAGTAGAGTTGTCTATAAGAAAAGGAATGCAGTTTTCTCCCTGTTTGGTAGCTGTTAGATAATGGAACAAACACTTACAAAACTTTGTCAGTACTATTCTCAAACTTTTTTGTTCTGAGTGCTTACATCATGTTGCCATTTCAAACTGGAGTGTGTCAGCATTTCAGCCTTGGGACTGATGTATTTGATAACTATCAAACCAGATGATGTAACTGAGTTGGGGAATTGTGTGTAATTGCTGATTGAAAACAAGTTACTTGTAATTTCAAGCAAATGAAAGGATCATCTGCCTTGTATTACTAGGCTGTGTCTTGGCAAGTACTGGCTTTTTTTTCCCTCTAGAAAAGCAAAAGTCCTTGTGACTTAATAAATGAACAAAGGATTGTTTTGGGTGTTTTATACCAGATAAGCAGGCTGCCTGTGAAATAGAATGTGTTAGCAATTAAACAGAGTGCTGAAGGTCACCCTGAAGTACTGAGTGCTGGAGGGTTGCATCACTTCTTTCTGATGAACTGTAAGAAGAAAATGTAGTTCAGTTTCTTGTTTGGTGCCATTGGCCAACATCAGTTTCAATAAACTAGGCTAAAAATTAGAAGGAAGTTGTTTATTTTTTTCCTTTTTTTCCTTTTCCTGCACTGGGGAGATCTCTGATTCATTCTTCCCTAGAATTAGGAGGAACAAAAACCCCAAGAGGTAATTTGGGATGATAACACACCACAGAAGTACACAGTCCTTCCCTGCCAGGGATGGTTGGGTTTGATGAGCTGTCCTGCATCATCCTTTGCACAGTGAGCATCACAGAATGAGAGTTGACTTCAGGATTATTCAGGCTGCTTGTGGATTATTCATTCCTGCTTTTGTGGTTCTCTGTTGCTATCTGTGGCCATGACCTCTCTTTTGGTGTCAGGAAGGCAAAGGAGAGATGTGGACTGTTGCTCTGAGAGCTGCTGATGAATATCTCAGATTGCAGAAGTAATACAAATTATTACTTACATTCCTTTGTTTCTGAGAGAGAATTTTATTTATGGATGCAGCTTTGTGAGATTCATTCAGGTGTATTTTTGTGGTTTAGAAAAAACCCCGTAGGAAAGAACTTTCCCCCCAAAATACATTTAAGAGCACTGAATTGTTTAAGAGAATTGAAAAGAATACAGGAGAGCTGTGAAGAGCTCTGTGAGGTGGAGGGTGTCAGTGATTGTGTGATCCTTCACAAATGTTCTCAGCAGCAGATACATGAAATACTGGCCTGTCACCTGTTGCTGAAGTCGTTTCTGCTGACCACATGAAAATAGAACCAGTGGTTATGAAAAGCACACGTTTGAAATCTGTGCAAATATAACTTTGTTTTTACACTACAAGTTAAGTCACGAGCCCATGTTTTTAAAGATTTTGGGAGTGCAAGCATTTCTAATGATAGAAGTGTTTTTGCAAGTATAGATTCTGTCACTCAACTGTCTGTCCAGGGTTTTGATATTTTTCCAACATGGTATGACTGTAGAAATGAAAGGTTGGGGCTTAGACAACAAAAAATGTAGTTTGTCCATGTGGTGTTTAATTCCCTTGTGTGATTACAGGTCAGTAGGGTGTAATTTCTTTAAAAATTACATTTTTAAAGAGCACTTAAAATGGATAGAGGAAGTTGGACTTTCAGATGGGCTTTCAAATAGTTTCATTTCTACAGCTGTGGCCAAAGACACTGAGGGATTTTGGCAGAGCCTATGAGAGAACTAATTTTGGAAGGAAAAGGTCATTTTGGCCTTTCAGAAGCTGTTAAGTGTTATGAATATGGGCCTTTTTAGACTTCTTACTGTCATGTAAACAAATGCTGTTAAGACAGAATTTAACAAGAAACATGATGAAAAGTGATGAATACTCTGAATAAACTGCATTTAAATATTTAAATATTTAATCTGCTGTCAGTAATCAGCTGAAAGACTTCATGCAGTGAATCTAGATACTTACTTGAGTAATTCACCTCATTAAAATTGCTGTGAAAATTCTGGTTTGGGTCAAAATACTGATGTGGGTGTGTGACCTGTTGAGTTTTAGTCTCTCAAACTGAGTCTTGAGACTTTTCCCTCCTCTTCCAGCATTTCTGAAGTAACAAAGGTTTCTGTGCTAGCAAGCACAGTGTTCATCACAAAGCAGTAACATTATGTAAGCTGTTAAATTACATCTTCTTGCAAGAAATGGCAGATGAGAAACTCTGTGTTACACTTGCAGAGACAAAGATCTGTGTTCTTTCAGAGCAAGGAAAGTGTGCTGCTGGCTCTGAATTGTTTTGATGAGGTTTTTTTAACTATCTCAAGTGTGACTACAATGAACTGTAGTTCCAAGTCCTGGTGCAAAAGCATGAATTTAATTCCCAAGTGCCTTTTAAGAATAGACCTTAGATCTTCAAACTTTCAGTGTTTAAGAGAACTGTATTAACTTCCTTTACCTAACTGTAAAATGTCAACCTGGCTGTCTGGAGCTCGTGTGTTAATTAGGAAAGTGAGGCAGTGAAATTTCAAATGTTCCAGCAGCTCTGTCAAACACTTCAGTTCTTGAAACTACTGCTTAAGACACTGACAAGTGAGATGTTCATCATTTGTCATATGAACCAGATCAATTAGAAAGGAAAGGCTGCTGAAGTATTAATTGTGTGTCTGGGTAACTAAAATGCTAAAATTCTTTCCTTGGCTCTAAGCTCCAGCATAAACAAATCATGGTCAGGGTGTCAATGCTGAGAAGTTGACTCTGCAGTTCAGGCTTGTGTGTGAGAATTTAAAAACTTCCCTGTCCCTTGTTTTAAAATGGAAAACCTTTTTTTATAAAAGCCTGGTTACAAGTCCAAGTTTTCCTGTTACCTGCACGCAAAGATTGCCTGATGAAATTCACAGTAAAGTCATGGAATCACAACTTTTCTAAAAGGGGGCTTAATTTTAATAAAAACACTTTGCTCTTTAAAATCTGGGTTTGTAATTAATACACT
Organism: Ammospiza caudacuta; assembly: GCF_027887145.1. Lineage (NCBI taxonomy): Eukaryota > Metazoa > Chordata > Aves > Passeriformes > Passerellidae > Ammospiza > Ammospiza caudacuta. Next base: position 76,228,926 of record NC_080596.1, read on the forward strand.
GTCCATACTTAGACAAGAATACTTTGGGGAGAAGCAGCGTGTTGAAATAATGATGGTTAATTATAGTGAGAGAGAGATCTGCAGAAGCAGTGGGAAAGGTTCATAGCACAGTTTGTTGATGAGGATGATTAATTCTTTTACCTGCAAGCTTTATACTAAATTAGTTAATGAGCACCAATCAGAGTTGTTTCAGTGCTCTGGACAGAGGCTGCACTGGACTCAATAATCACTGGTAGGCTTGGGCTGTTCCAGACTAATCCCTAAGTAAGCACCTTATTTCCTTATTTGAGCCATTGAAGATCATGGGACAAAATCAGTTTCAGCTCCCAAGGCTGACATTTATAGCAGAGTAAACATACCACTGTATCCTGGAAAAATGGAATCATTTGATTATGCCATGTCACAAAATCTGTCAACATCCTTGTTCCAATAAAGACTCTCGTGACCTTTGTATTTCATTATGTGTATGCATGAATATAGAGATGTACATATAAATATATCTTTTTATTGTGATAGCCACATAAAACCAACTTTTCTACAAACCTAGACATCTGTGTCGTCTTTTTTGGACATAGAAGTGGCATATTTTTATGGAATAGCCTTGTGTTATGGTTTTTTTTCTCCAGAGAAATATGGAGAGGTGAAGAAGTTTTATACTGAAGTCATCTGAAAACTCACTGCATTGTTGATGAAGTGAACCCATAGAGACTTGGAGCAGATTGTTCCTTTTTTGCTTAGAGCAGTGAGTTGGAAAAGGATTTTGAAACCTTAAAAACTCCACTAGTGACTGAACTTAATGTACAGTATAAGTGTATCTTCTTTCTTTTTCCCTCCCTTTATCTGCATCATTAACTCTTCCCAATTTTCAGTGCTTTGATTTCCCAAAAGAAATACAGAATTCTGCTGTGAGGTGTCCAGACACCTGGGATTCACTTTGAGGCACAGACTTGCCTGCACTTTGGATAAGGAGCCTCTGTGCCCACACAAGGCAGAGAGGAGCCCAGATCTGTCCTGGGTTGCTTTGGGAGCACAAGAGGAAACTCAGCAATTCCCATCCTTTGACCTCTTACACTCTGGAATAGAAGAAAATGCAAAATCCACATTGAAATGGGTCAGGGCAAGGCAAGAGGTCAGAATGCCCTTTGAGGGGCTTGAATTGTGAGTTCTGTTGTGTGCCCTCCCAGAGGTTCAGGGAGAGTAAATAACTGAACAGTGGCTTTGAAAGAATTAGCAAAGTTTCACCAACCACTTAGAGCAGGATTTTATTAGTTTGAATAAAACTTATGTGTTTGTTTGGCTCATGGCTTTCTATTATAGTTATTTTTCGGTTGAGTCACTGTCTGTAAATACCATCCAAGGAAAAGCTGATAGTGTTTGTCTTGGATATGGGTGGGGAACACTTAAGACTGTCAGACACTTGAGTGCTTTCACTGAAGAGGTTATTACAGCAGCTGTTAAATGCAGTGATGAATATTAGGAATTTATATTAATCCTGCATAAAAGTGTTCTGACTCTGCTGACATTCACTGGCCAAACAAAAAGGAGATGGTTTTCAAACTACACAGACATTCTGAGAAAATGTCTTTGTTCTGAATTCTGCTTAAATTTGCATGCCTCTATCCAGTTCACATAGTGATTTGAACTCTTAATTTTGGGTGCATCTTGAAAGATCTGGAATGGGACACACCAGCAACAGAAAGATATTTCCTGCTTAGTACTTGGAACAGTCTCTGTGCACCATCCAGGAGAGTCAGACTTCCGTGTACATAGAATAGCAGGTTGGTTCTCTGAGGTGTTTGAGTGGGTACAAAAGGGTTTTAAAGGACAGTTTTACTCAGGAAAGAATAAAAATTTTTAAAATATATATCTGTGCTGTAAAATCACTTTCTGGCTGTGATATGTTCTGAGCAGATGTAAAGCACTGAATTGCCACTGTTCTCCAGCAGGCAGAGTGTAAATCAGTGGTCTGGTTATTGAGGTGACTAAAGTGGGGAAAATGCATTTCCTTGTAGGTAAACTGGTATCATTTTAGTTGTCTGGAAGAGCATTCTAGTGTCCTGTAGTGACCTTTATTTTTCTGTACTGCTGAGACCTGCAGAACCACCAGATGCTTAGATAGTTGGAGGTGTCATTCCTGCAGAGAAAGACTGGCACATCAGCTGGCTCTCAGTCATACAGGTTTTCTGTAACAGACACGAAATTAAACTGTGCTAAATGAAATACAAGATGTGGGGATTGATAACAGTCGTTTTGTTGTTGAAGGCTGGAGGTGAGCAGTTTAAAGCTGAGAAAACTGTGCACTGAGATATCCCGTGACAGGGAATCAGCTGCCATCTCCGTTCCACTGCAGGGGAAGGAAATGTGATTCCCTGTTGCCTGCGGGTAGAGAGAGACAGATCAGTGTCTTAAATGGTCCTGGAAAAGCTCATCATGAATAAGAAGTGAATGTCCAGAATTGTACTTCGAAGGAAGATAAATTGTAATTGCAATTGAGGCAGAGAAGGCTCAGAGCCATCACGGGGAGTGGAGCCTGTGTTTGCAGGAAGGAATGGATGTGACCACTCCTTAACTGCATGGATGGATTAGCATTCCTGGTGGCACAAGTGGTTCTTTGCAGTTCTGTTGCTGCAAACACACACATGTGCAAGAAGAGGTTACAGGCTTGGGAAACTTCACTAGAGACACCTGTGGATTTCTGAGTAGAGATTTTTGTTGCTTTCTTGGTGAAACTTAAAACATAATTTACAATTCTCCTGAAAATAAACTTCTGACGTTGTGTAGTGGACAAAAAGTCATCTGCAAAAGACTTAATTGTTTTAAAGTACCCTGATAGCTGAAAGCTGTGCTTTTATAGGAAACACAACCAACTTTTTTGAGTAGGGAATGGTAAAGCTGAGGAAAAGGAGAATTGCTGACAGCTGCCTGAGGTGAGCTGGTGGTCAGTGTGATGCAGACCATCATACCATTATCACAAGCAGGGCTGTTGCTTAGGCAAGTGATGTTATGTATTTATCCAAACTGCACATCTTCAGTCCTCTAGTTTGGTGTCCTGCTCAATTAAAAAGCCCAAAAGCCTTCCTGTATCTGCAGCTCGGTGGCTGCCTTGATGACACCTGGAGTTAGCACAACAAAGCCCTGAGGAAGTGCTGACACGTGTCCTTTCACTGCTCTGAGGACCCTTTGGAGGATGACAGCTTCCCTTAGGGGACACGTGAGCAGCTGCAGAGCAGGATGTTGTGGCTTGTGTGATACCAGAGCTCCCAGAGCACTCCTCAGGTGATGCTCTGCCTTGAGCAAAGCCAGGAAAGTTTCTCAGAGTGCTCTGTGTACAACCAGCTTTCATCTCATGCTCACAGCCATAGTCAAAATGCTCCAATATTGGAAAGGCTTTTTACCATCCCCATTGCCTTTGGGTTTTTATTCTCTTTACAGTAGAATAACAGAATGGTTTAGGTTGGGATACCCCTCTAAGATTACAGAATTAGAGTCCAAGTGTTGACCCTGCAATGCTGAGGTCACCACTAAACCACATCCTGAAGTGGTACATCCACAAAGCTTTTACATCTCCCCAGGGATGGTGACTCCACCACTGCCCTTGGCAGCCTGTTCCAATGCTTAACCATCCCTTCAGTGAAGAACGTTTTCCTTACAGCAAATCCAGACCTTCCCTGATAGAACTTGAGCCCATTCCTTCTTGTTCTGTTGTTTGTTTCTTGGGAAAAGAGACTGACTCCTCTCATCTGGCTAAAACTGTTCAGGGAGTTGTAGGGAACAAAAAAAAAGGGAGCCTCCTTTTTTCTTCCAGGCTAACTAACTGCAGTTCCCTCAGCCTTTTCTTGCAAATCTTGTGGTCTGGACCCTTCACCGCTTGGGTCTGGATAAGGGCAGGAAGAGAGCTTGTCATTCAGTTGCATATGGCCCACTGCATATATTGTATTGGCTGTTTAAGGGTTCTGCTGTTTACAGATAATAAAATGGATCAACTCCAGTGCCTAGACAAATAGCAGTTTCAGGTAATGGATAACTTAGTTGGAATTCAGCTGCCCAATACACAAAAGATTAATTTTTCTGCCCTAGAGCCTTTTTTAACTTTCAGGCTATATCTTTATCTATATAAAGAAGGGCCCATTTTGAGGGTTAAGCGATTTGGACAGTTTAGCAAATCATTCCTCTAGCAGCACAGCCACTGACATCTCATTTCCTAATTTCTTCTGGACTTGGTGCTTCATAAGGAGGTAACTATTAATCTTTGTCAAACTCACTGCATGTTTCGTGCACTCTCTCTTTGCATCCTTGAAAGAGGAGGCTGTGATTTGCCATGTTCTGTTCTCCTCCTGTTTTGGGCTCTTTTCCTGTAGGAGTTCCTCTGTGCCTTAGTGTCTCACATGGACTCTGTGTCCTTCTCTACAAAACCATCCTGTCCATGCAGGGTCAGGGGAGGAAACACACAGGGTCCAGCAGAGATCACTTTGAATCCTGGTCTCCTTAAGTGCCACAAGAAGCTTTGCCCCTGCATGGATGCCAGGTGCCCACCGAAGCCACTCTGTCACCTCCCTCCTCAGCTGGACAGGGGAGAGAAAAATCTGTTGAATGGGTTTGTGAAGGTCAGTATAAGGGCAGGGAGAGATCATTCACCAGGCACCATCATGGACAAAGCAAACTTGACTCAGGAAAACCAGTTTTATTACCAATAAAAGCAGAGCAGGATAAGGAGAAATAAAACCAAATCTGAAGAACACCTTCCCTACCCCTCCCTTCTTCACCCTGATTTTCTCTCCCTCCACCCCAGAGTGTTGCAGGGGGAGAATGGGGTGTGTAAGTTCATCACACCTTGTCTCTTGTCTCTGCCACTTCTCCTCAGGGCAGGACCCCTCACACTTTTTCCCTGCTCCAGTGTGGGTTCTGCCCACCCCTGTAGCCCCCACCACCAAAGCCTTGCCTTGCGACCCACATACAAGTGCCAGTTCTGCCATGGTAGCTGATGGACTGTGCAGGGCCTGTTTCTGGAAAGGCAAGGCTTTGGGAAATGTTTTTTTGCACTAATCCACTCCCTTAGGTGCTGTTAGTTTCGAGGAGCTCAGTGAGGGGCTCGGTAGCAGCAGCAGCAGTTTCTCAGTGTCTCAGAAAGCACCACTCAAGTTTCAGAAGACTTGCAGTCTTATTAATAAAACTTGCCATGTAAAAGAGGGGGATGGAATAATGTCAAAATAAAGTCTTTCTTAAAGCACTGTGCAGTTGGGTTTTTTATTATTATTAAGGAGAACAGTTTTTAAAAGTCTGTTACCATGGCAGCAGAGCAGGCTGGCATCTCTGTATCTCAAAACCCCAAGTCTTGTTTGACTGTGATTAAAGTAACCGTGGTGTTTCAGTTTGCTTGTCTTCAGAGGCAGGGTCTGTGTGATGGCACAGCAAACAGTATTGGGTTCCTGATCTCTTTGAAGCTGGGGTGGTCTAGCACTCTGCAGTTCCTCACATTTCCTTTATGGCCCTTCAGGGGAGGGCAGAGCAGTAATAATTCTTTTAAGGGCAAACTCAAGCTGAACAAGGTGGCGTGCCCCTGACATTGGAAAGGAGAGTGTAAGTCTCAAGCTGCTGTGCTGCTGTCATCTGTTGCTTTTTATACTGTTTGTGTAAAAGACAGTTTTGTTGGGACCCTGGTGCTTACACCTGATCAGATTTAAGATTTGAAGTGTAGAATCATGACAGAGATATCAGCTCCAGTCTTTTATTAAAGTTGTTGGGAGGATGTTGCAGGTGTTGCTTTGAAGAGAGAGAAGAAAGGAATTTTGAAATGAGTTCTCTAGTACTCATCCAGACACAGGGTTACAGCATCACTTCACACACTCATACAGAAAATACAGGCCCACAGAAGTTGAATTTATTACTCTTTTCTGGGTATTCATGAAAAATGAAATAGAAGCTAGCAGCTTGTGGAGCATGGGGGATGATGGAAGGAGAAGAAAGACAGTAATAGATATAAACTTGTGTCATAAGGTACTTAATGCAGGCAGAGTCAGGGACAAGGTTTTGTCACTTGCTAGATGCTGTGAACTGTTGCTGGGTGAGCTATACAGCCTGATGGTTAAAATCAGCCTGAGCTGTGAGAAACATCTCTGCTCACTGTTGCTGTGCAGACCTGGTGTGCTCTTTCAGGCTGTCACAGCCCAGCTGAGATGAAAGCTATTTCCATGGCTCCTCTGATGTGCCGCCTCTCAGCTCTGCAGGGGAGCAAGGCCACCAAACCCCACCTCTGTAAACATCTCAATAAATTCTGATTATCTGGTGTCCAGGTGCAGCCTTTCTCACAGCCCTGAGCCCGGAGATGGTTTGGGCATGTTCAGTGCTCAACAGGCAGAGGAGGTGTTCAGGACAGGTATGCCCTTCAGAAACAAGAGTAGTGCTGAGATCAGAGGTAACGGTGCTCACAAGAAGGAAAAATTCTCCAGACAAACAACAACCTGTTGGTATTTCCTGCCTCAGCTTCCTCATTGCCCTTGAACATGTCTTAGGTTGTTTTACAGATCTAAATCAGGGACTTCCTTTCGCTGTCAGTTTTCTTTTTCCTGGCTGGTTGAACAGTCAGTGTTTTGAAGAATACTTTGCTCTTTTACCAGTGCTTTAGGCAGTGGAATCTTTTCAAAAGGTTGTGCTTGTGTCTGGGTCTTTGTTCCCTTAAGGAAGTGGGGATGTTGGGGACCTTGCAGAAGTTGGAAGGCTCTGGCTGGCCCCTTCATGCCCGTGTGCTGCTGTTTGATATGGGTTTGCCTGTTAGTAAGAGTACACTGTCATCCTTGTAGTGCCCTGTGCTTCAGGATTTCTGCAGGTCGCTGGAGGCAAAACAGATGAATCAGCATCCTGAAATCTGAGGTGAAGAGAAGAAATAACCTCTTCTGTTGAAGTTATAAACTCATGTCTCTGTACAGATAACCTTCCTGCATGCATAGCAAATAAAGAGCAGACAATAAATCAGTTCCAGACCAGCCCAAACTAGGGACATCTCAAAAACTGTGTGTATATGTATATCTCAATATGTATCTATATCACCTGAAAAATCTGTAAACAATTACAGTAAGAATACCTGTGTTACAGTCTATGGGTTTGTGGTTTTGTTTGTTTTTCTAATGTGGAGCATACCAGCTAGCTTTCACTTTCCCAGATTTCTTTGTGCAGACTCTTGTTTCTACCCTTCAGAATAAAGCTGCCATATGTGACTTTTAATATGTTGCCTAGATTAATTTTAAAGAGGCTTAAAAGACATAGTTCTCAGTGAGAAGTAGCTTTACTAAGACCATGCTTGATGTTGGCTTTGATCCTGTTTATTACAGTGATCCTATTGTAGGGATAATCATAGAGGGGGAAAAAAACTGGTACCTTTATCACTTAAGATCATGTAGGTTGATCTTAGTTAATTAGTAATTGGAATGAAGCTCTTGCAGCTTATAGTAACAGCAAGATTTGAAAACTACAAACAGAAGTGTTAGAAAAACATAAAGACATCAAATCCTATTTTAAGGAGAATATTTCACTTGTGCGTGGTTATTTCCTTGGAGTCGGTAGATAGCCCAGCCCATCTGTAAACAATAATATTGACTGTTCTGGCACCAGACTTGGCTCAGATGTGTCTGCACGTGAGCAGCCTTGATTTTCGTTTCAGACGATAACGAGCGGTAGGAAGGGGGTAGAATGTCACGCTTGCTGTTAAACAGCTCCTGGAAGCTTTAGCACTTCAGCTTGTTTTGATCTCTGTTTACACAATTTTCCCTTTCCTTGCTTTTTCTCTTCTCTGCGCCGCTGTAAATCAGCGGCTTCCTGCACCGACCGACCAACCTGCCGTGGCACCTGGCGTACGGTGCCCTCCTTTCCAGTAAAGAGTCTAGACAGCAAATTCCCTGGAAGCGTGTGCCGCTCCGGATCGCTGTGGCTTTCTGCTTTTTTGTGGAGGCTTTTTAGAAACTGCATTACCTCACCCGTCGGCCTGGAGATTGCGCAGCCCGCGCCGCTGATAGGGCTGCGGAGCCCCGCGCGGGGCCAATGGAGAACTTGCGCTGCAAACTCTTAATGAGCAAAAGAGCAGCGGCTCGTTCCGGGCGCCGCAGTTAACGTGGGGGCTTTTTTTAAGTGTTACTTCTGAAAGACGAGCCGCTTAACAATTATGTGCCATATTGCTGACCGGTGAAGCTGAACAAATAGCTATTTACATTGACAGATCAGAGGAATGTGTAAGTGCATGGTGGTAACCTACATTTTCTGTGCCAAGAGATTTGCAGCTGACTGCCTGGGTGACTCACTCCTTGGATTAGGAGATGAGGTAATGCTTTTGAGATACAGGGTGATGTCATTCCTTTACCTGAGCTGCATGCCGATGCCAGTTGCTAGTACTTTCAAGGAAAGTCCCTTTTCTGCTTCTCATGTGCTAGAGAATGAGCTGCATAATTCAGATAGTTGTTATTAATGTCCTTCCGAAGCCTCTGGCTGAACTGCTCTTTGAAAACGGGTGTCACCACAAGTGGCCACAAATGCCTTTTGTTACACATGTATGTGGGCACCTGCGAGTGGCACATTTGCATACCTGTCCCATTCTTCAAATAAAGCTATTTTGTTAAAAGAAGACCTTCATGGTAATCAGGTGCTACCTCTTGTCAGCACTGTGTCATGTAATCCATTTGTAAATAAATAAAAGAAGGTGATTTTTTCCTGCTGTTCTGTTTCTGTAGTGAAATAGCTCATTTGTGATGGTAAGCAACCAAAATGTCTCACTTGCACTTAGGATCAGATTAACCTTATCTAGCATTGTCCTTCACTGCAGCAGGTCTTCCTGCCGTCCCTGCTGCCTTGGCTGATGTGTTCATGGACAGCAGCTGTGATTTTCTCAGCTTTTCCCTCCCAGGACGTGCTGCTCCTGTGGATGCCCTCAAGGTTGGGAGCACAGACAGGTGACACAACAGTGTCAGCTGTCCTCTGCAGTTTATGGGGACTGAGGCTTCAACACTTGAGCAGAGAGCCACTGTCAGGGAATTCTCAAAGCCATAACCTGATTTGGTCCATATTTTGGGTGTGTGCTGCTGAGTCAGCTTCATGCACCTTGGAAATTCGGGCGTGGTTCCTAGAAATGGCCAATGTGTCTGTGTTGTTTGCTGGAGGAAAATTTCCTACCCGGGCCCTGGAGTGAGAGCCTTGGGACAGAGCAGGCACTTAAGGTGACATGTGTCACACTGTCCCCAGGGCTTTCCCACAGACAGTCTTCCTTGCTCAGCAGCAATTCCTGGGCAGTTTACAGCACTGTCTGCATTCTTCACAAACCATGGAACGGTCTCCAGCCCCTGGAGCAGAGTATCTCATGCTGCCTGGCCTTTCAGACTGCTTGCATGTGTGTGGATCATGTGCAGATGCATTCAGAGGATTTGTTAATGCAAAGGAACAGCTGCACAGGCTAAAAGTTGTCATCAGAATTATTATGGGCTTCTGAAGGAATATATTACAGAAACGTTTTGTGGCATTACTCCTATGTGTTGAACAGAGTTTTAACAAGGTACTTCCAGCATGGTTACAGCTGCAATTTTGGCACTGGCAGTTTGGTTTTAAAAATGTGTTTTCCAAATCATCTCAGTCTCTTGTTTCTCAAGACTGCAAGATTGCTCTTGAATATGAATGTTTATATAAACCTTGTTTGCTTTATGTGTCCACCAGTCAGGTGATCTCTACAAATGGCATGCCCCACTCCTCATGGAATATTTCCTTTTTTGTGGGTTTATTTCTGTGTGTGTGTATAGAGCTGTGTGTGTTTATTTTTCCTCCCCAATGGCAGACCATAATGCAACATTTGTGTGTCACGTGCAGTGTCTTTTCAGGAGGTTTGGCCTTTATTGCCATAAGGTAAATCTCTGAGAGGGCAAGAACACCCCTAGTTTTGCTTTGTAAGAGCTTCACGGCTAATCTCAGGAGCTTATTTTTATCATCTCTTCAATTACACATTGTGCTCCTGAGAGGAGTTTTTATTTCCATTGTCTCTCATCATGAGGCTTTTCAAAGCTGGAAAGCTTTGGTGTTGGATCCTTTAGGGACCTTAAATACCAGCACTGTGGGGTAACTCACCTGAATTTTCTCTGGAAATGAGCTGTGTGGAACAGTGTATGAGGAGATACTGCTCATGTCAGGCACACATCTACAACATCTGTCTTTCCCTCCCTGTTCAGGTGAATCCCAACTTTCCTTAATGCTGTTTGCTCGATTCTGACCCAGTTAGAGGAATAAAAATTCCATGTTACATAGAATTTGAGTCATGCAGAAGATGTGGTTTCACATCCTCACAGTAGCTCCAGAAATATTAACAAGAAGAAACCTTCCTGCATCTTTTGTACCACTTTGTAATACACATCTGTGCCTTGGAGTCTGAGCAGGAATGTTTTTTTTCCAAGTGACTAATACACATGTACCAGAAGCAGTCTTTAAAAGAATTCCTAATGTGTCAAGTATTCAAATTAATGTAATTATGTTGTAGGATATTGCCCAAATGGACAGAGGTTCTGAAATAGCAGTAAAAGCTCCCATGTTAATCCATATCCTCAGAAGCTAAGACTATGTGGATTACAGTTTCTCAGTGTTCTTGATGGGCGCAGCCTCTGTGGCTCCACAGCATTAGTTATGGTCCATCATGCTGATAATGAGTTTCTTAATAAGTCCCTCAGTACTCACTGACAGTGACTCATGCCTCTGAACTAGGATCTTCTTCAAAATCTCTCTGTAATGGGTGAAATACTGGATCCCAGTGAAGATTTTTTTCCTTACTTGTGTTTTTAGGGAAAAGCCAGGCAATTTTTAAAGGAACAACGTGCTTAAAGATAGGAAATTCCAAGGAGAAGTCAGATTTAACTGTCTGCAGAGGCAAAGGTGAAAATGTGAGCTCTGATCTCAGTGATAATTGCTCTCTCTGTGCTTTACAGAAAGTCGGATATTCTGAACTAGACATTAATCATGAAAACAGCCTCAGTTGTACTTTCAAAATTACTCTATTTTGAAACTATCCCAAATAATCTGCAAAACTTTGCACTTTAACCAGTGCCTGTCTCTTGGAGAATGCTTCAACTCACATCATGTTTTCTGCAGTTTTGGATGAAACCTGTCAACTCATCGAGCTTTCAAATGCTTTGAAGAAGTATCACACACTGAACTGTTTTTAAACTAAGAATAGAGAAACATGGGTTTGATTTGAATGCCTGAAAGTTTTCTGTCTTCACTTATAACTTTGAAAAATAGGATGCTGAGATATAAAACCAATAGGACTCTGAGATACAAAACCATTGGGACACTGGAGCATAACACACTAGCCTTGCTTACACAGCATTTCTGTTGCCATTTGTGGTCTGTGTGCTTTTAAATTACAGTCATAAATAATTAAAATTATGGTTAAATCATAGCTAACTGTTGCTGTAGGACATGAAATAAAACAATGTGGACATGCAACTTTTTAAGGTAAAATAGAGGATGTTTAATTTCTGACTCTAATATTTATAGATTTTTAAAAGTGACAGTGGATTGGAGGATGACAGTGCTACTTCTCCAATGACACTGGACAAACCAATAGTTCATCAAATTTTTCCTCCTCTATAAAAAACACAAAACAATAAGTTTTTTACATAAAGTGCGTAAGAAAGTTCGTTATAAGAATGTAAACATCAGAAGGCTTCGAAAAACTTAAAAAAACAACAGCTAACCTTGAATTCGCTTACTTCAGGTGTTTGGAAACAAGATCATTATCCCTTCCTTGGATGGGGACCTGTTCCAGTGGGATCGGGATCGGGGCAGCATGGAGGCCGTTCCCTTCACGGTGGAGTCTCTGCTCGAGTCATCCTACAAATTCGGCGAGGACGTTGTCCTGGTTGGGGGGAAGTCTCTGACCACCTATGGGCTGAGCTCCTATTCAGGGAAGGTAAGAGCCTGGAAAGGTGTTTTGTGGCTGTGTGGTTTGAGCTGTGCCTTGCAGACAGGTAACTGCTGAGGTTTAGCTGTGGTGCAGCTCAGGAGTTTAAGTGCAGGGCACAAAAGGGAGAGCCTGAGCCTCGTGGGCTGCAGCAGTGGCATGGCCCTGCAATCTCCTCCTGCCTGGGAGCTCCTGCTCTGCCCCTGTGCTGCCTTTGACCCTTGTCTCACTGTTTGCTAACCCAGCAGAGCACTGCTCACTTTTGACTGGATTTGTTTTGTGCTGGGTTAGCTGTAGCAGGGGATCAGGGAGTGCCAGAGCCAGCCCAAGGGAAGGGACGGGAGTTTTGTCACCAGTAGTGAGAGGATAAGAGGGATGACCCCTTTCTGTGGGAGGTCTTCAACTTCATCATCTGGCTCTGTTTGAAGGAGACTTTGCAGTTCAGCTCACTGTGGATCAATTAATGCTTTAGGTGACACCTTTTTTAAAACTAATTTCAGATTTTCAAAACTACTGAGAACAGAAAAAATTCAACATATGCAAAAGTTAAGGACTTTTAGTTGTTGTCAGGCTGCTTACTATCAGTTCTACTCCTTATAAAGTCTTATTTCAAAGTGAAGTTAAATGACAGATGTCATTAAAGTGCTTGTAAATACTTTGTGTAGTGAAGAACAGACATTTGATAATTCAGAAACATTGCATTTTAAAGCAAGTTAAAAATAGATTCAGTTAAAAAAAATAAAGTTCCTAGTGTTTGTTTTCAACAAAATCAGGGTGGTTTCTTGGTTTTTTTTTTCATTTTCACCATACATTTTAATGTGGAACACTTCTGTGGTGTGGTGTGGAATCATCACTAATGATAAAGAGCACAGACCCCAAACCAGAGTTCACGAATTCCTTTTAGTTTCCTCACTGGTAGCAGAGGGCTCTGTGCACTAACAGGCTCTTCCTCCTCCTCCAGTGCTCAGAAGAGGAAAGTTTCATTTCTGTTTTGATTCCTGGCTTGTGCTCACAGTAGCAAAGCTGCCTCTTAGAGGAAACAGTGCCTGACTCTCCTTCCTAAGAGTTTGGGCAGTTTTATCTCTCTGGCATTGCCCATATAATGCAAGTTCTGTTTGAGATTGGCACTGTTGGAAACTGTGACTGTGAGAGTTTATTGAGGTTTTCTTCTCCTTTTGATAACTGACAAGACAAGGGGGGGGGGGGGGGCTTTGTGGTATTTTATATAAATCAATAGTACTTCATTTGAAGCTGATAGAGTTATGCTGAGATATGAAATATGACATGAAAGCAGAATTATGCTGTGGGTCTTTCAGGAATGTTCTTTTGATGTCCACAGAAATCGTGGAGAAAGAGAGAGCTCAGAATTCTTTTCGTTAGAAGTACATGCAAAATATAGTCAAATGGTAGTCAAAATACCACAGACTGTAAACTTTCCAGAATCCTTTGAAAGTTTTTGTTCTGAAAAGCCGTTATCTCTTAAACCAGGCTTTTCGACATCCCTCCAGCCAAACATCTAAAGTCACGGAGTTCCAAATTGCCTGCCTGCCAAGAGCAGGCTGTAAGGGTTGTTAGATTTGAGTGCTGCTGTTGATGGTGTTTGTTTTGAAGCCTCACATGTGAGCCTGCCTCGTCCCTCAGGTGAAGTACATCTGCTCGGCCGTGGGCTGCCGCCGCTGGGACGATGAGGAGAGCGAGCAGGAGGAGACGCTGCTGCTGCACCGCACCCAGAAAACCGTCCGGGCTGTGGGGCCGCGCAGCGGCAACGAGAAGTGAGTGTGACCTGCTCAGGGCACTCCTGTGGAGGTGGGGAGGCAGAAAAGATGGGAGTCAGGTCACATTGCCTCCCTCGTCCTTGCTCAGCTCTGTCGCAGTAGGACACGAAATGAGCGACGCAAAAGGAACAACGCTCGTGCTCTGAGGTGTTTAAGGCAAAAAGAGCCCGTTTGTTTTTCAACTCTGATATTTATAGAATTCCAAAGGTAACCATGATTGGAGAATGAAATTGCCACCTCTGCAACCACACTGGTCAAACCAACAGTCCATTAATTCTCTCTTCCTCCAGAAAGGGCTGCAAAGCAATCATTATTTACATGAAAAGTGTGTGAGAAGCTCCATTACAAAAATGTAAACATCAGAAGGATTAGAAAAACTTTAGAAGAACAGGGTGACACACCTCAGGAAAGTTTGTCACTGCTGCACTGCACAGGGCAAATGTCACTGTAATGTTTGTTCTAACTGCTGCTTTTGTACAAGAAGAGAGTTTAAAAGTCTTCTTATAATCTACTCACTTCAAGATTCTTTACCTACTAATGGTAACTGTCGCTGGGGAGGGAGGTTATACATGATGCCTTTTCATTTTAAGTTGATATTTTAATCCATTCTTAAATTTATGTTTTCATTCCATAATGTAGGTGGTCTGTTCTTTCTGAGAAACTGATTCAATCTGTGATTTTTCTAACGCTGTCATATTGAAGTTTTAATACATCAAAATTTCTGTAAAATTACAAACACGTATTTTCTGGAAAAAAAACCCAAACCCACTTCAGAAAACAGACTTAAATAGATGGGTTCTGTACATAGATACAAGTAACTGCCCAGCAACATAGTGGAGAATCAGTCATTCCCTGTTCCCCTGCTCCCTCTTCTGTTTGCAGCAGGATGTGACAAGTTGTGAATTTGTAGCCTATCAGAGAGAGCCTAATGAGAACTCAGTAACAGATCAGATGTCTGAGAGGATAAATCTTGGTTTCTGTGTTTCTTGGAGACAGATATTAGCCAGGAGAGGTATGTCAAAACCATAGTATTTAGTCTTGTGTCCCAGAATCCTCCTGTCTTTGTGGTGAGAACCAGAGGTGCTTTCCTGGTGACACGGAATGGGTAGGAAACATCTGGGGTTTAATCCAGAGCAAAAAAAGTTTTGCCTTTAATAAATCAACTGAGTGTATAAAATATGCCAAACTCTTACCATAAGGGTGTAAATTCTTTAAAGAGCCAGTTTGGGTTCCTGGTGGTTGCCAGACTGATAAGAAGCTTTAGGCAACCAAATATACTGTTCAAGAAATATTTACCCCTTCATGCTGTCCAAACATGCCACCCTTTTCCTGTCTGTATCTTTGTAGGTTTATAAGAATTGAAGAGTTTTTTGCTGTGCAAGAAAACTGCTCCTTACACATTTCATTATACATTTGTCTTTTTTTGGTGTTAACCTATGGGACATGAGCAGTCCTGGTTTCAAGGGATCTGTGTTCGGTTGTATGTGGGGTTAAACAAAAAAAATCACAGTCCCTTTTCCAGTTTGAAAAATCTTATGTTTCCAGTTAAATCCACTTAATTAGTGAAGAGAAAAATGGTTTGTTGGAATGCTGCTTCCTAACAGCTTTGTACTTGCTGCTTTCATCAGCTGCAGAATGTTTTCTTAATAGGCAGACCTAGCTCTAGTACTTAATGATTTTAGTTTTCCCCTTCATACACTAAACCTTTAGTGCCATTGGCCCCTGCTTTACCAGTTTTTTTCTCAGTTCACCCATCATGTTGGAGAATATTTCTCAAATATTTGATTTGTGTTCTGGATTAGCACTCCCCTCCTGGTACAGTTTGGTTCATTTGACACTCTGTGAGTTTACTGTGAAAATATGGGCCAAATTCAGGTAATTCAGTTTAGAAATCTTCTGCACAGGGCACTCGGGACTTCCTTGGAATATAAAAGCTGTTTCTACAAAGGTTTTCTCTTTTTCTTTGAGGTGGAATTTCAGTGTTGGTCACTTTGAGCTGCGCTATGTCCCAGATATTGAAACTAGAGCAGGATACATTGAGAGTGATTTTAAATCAGCTATGAACAAAGAAGAAACAAAAATTATTTCAGAGGTGGATGAGCAGGAAGCTATGATGAAAGACACAGTGATAAAGGTCTCTGTGGCTGACTGGAAGGTGATGGCTTTTAACAGACGAGGAGGACATCTGGAATGGGAATACCAGGTAGGGGGAAAGAGAATATTAAATATCACAAAAGTAGATGTTTTGAAGATGCCTTTCATCTTTGGTTTCAGGCACTGTCTTTGTAAAGGAGCACACATCTGCTTGTAATTTTTTAACTGAAGTTCTGACTTTGAGCTGCTGCATCTGTTACAAAAATTTAAACAAGAAATTTAAGCACTTTGGTTTTTATTCTTATTTAATAGCTCATTAATACAAAATTCATTTTCCAATTACCTCTCTCCTCTTCAGTTTTGCACTCCAATTGCTTCTGCATGGCTGCTTAAGGATGGCAAAGTAATTCCAATCAGTCTGTTTGATGACACAAGTTACACAGCAAATAACGAGGTACCAGAGGATGAAGAAGATCTTGTGGAAGCTGCCAGAGGGGCCACAGAATCCAGTGTCTATTTGGGTGAGACACCAAGTGCAGCATTTTCTGTAGTAAACATTACTCATTTCTCTGTTGAGGCTGTAGTAAAGCAAATCTTTTTGTACTGGTAGGTTTCAAACCCATATCTCTTTTCCATCTTGATTCTGAAATGTTTGTTGCTTTGTAGTTTCAGTACATTGGAGATGACTAAAAGTCTTGAAACTTTATAAGACAGGTTGGCAGCTAATAAAACAGCCTTCCTGCCCATTAATTTGTGCACTGATTGCAGTAACATACTGTGAAGAAAATTCAGATAAGATTTTACATGGCTTAGTTTTCATCCAGCTGTCAGGATCCATTGGATGAGGTGTGTGACAGTTTGAAATAGAGTGGCTGCAGAGCCTCCTCCTCAGCTGTCTGTCTCTGGGAGGTAAATGTGCTTTAGTTTCCTAAGACTTGGTTTGCCTTAAGCCTTTTTCTCTAAGTCTTTGCACCTTGTAGCTTTGCAGTTAATGGTTAGAATAACAGATAAAGAATAACACTAGGAAGAAGTTACAGCCTTCCTGGTAGTGGCTGTTTTGTGCAGCATTAACAAGGGTAGGAAGTTTGAATGAGCTCTTACTTCTGCAAATCCCAAACTCATTTATAGCTCTTAAAAATGTCTGGCATTTTCCTGTAGCAACAGCTTTCCAGCAGTATAAGTGAGATGTTCTGAACTCTTGCTTTCCTAGAGCAGAGGGAAAATATTACTTGAATTCATCCAGTTTAGCAATCACAGTCAGTATCTCAGGTTCTCAGAATAAGAAGGAATATTTTCAGAAATGTTGTTAACCACGTGTTTTGACTAGGCAGTTTTATTCCATGGCTGAAGAAAACCAAATCTAAATACTAATACACTTCCCTCTTTATTACTTAGGTATGTTCAGGGGCCAGCTGTATCTTCAATCATCAGTCAGAATTTATGAGAAATTCCCAACCAACCCAAAGGCTCTGGAATCCAGGAATGATAATGCAATTATTCCTCTTCCCAAAATCAAATGGAAACCTTTAATCCGTGAGTAACAATTCAGAGTTGAATTTATTCCCTTAGCTCAGAAAAGACAGGGCATCTTTCTGCTTTCCAGTATGTTTCAAACTAGTCTGATGTTTCCAACTGTAAACTACTTCAGGAGTATCTCTGTGCTTTATTAAGTGTTTATTTTTTTCTAATCAAATGTCAAATATTTAATGTCAGTTTTCTTTTACTATGGATTTGACAGGGTCTTTGTTAGTAATTAAATGTTGGGTCTTTTAAATCAAATTTTTCAGCAAAAAGAGGAAGAAGTTTTTTGCAGTGATGTGAATATGAGTGAATTGACTTGTCAAGGGGGAGAATTACTAAGTAACTGTTACCTTAAAGTACCTTTCTTAATGTTTCCTTCTATGAAATTTACTTCTCATTACCTGATTCCAGAGGCATTTTGTAATATTATGCAATTTGAGTTCTCTTTAAATTAACGTGAGAACAGAATTTTACAAACAACTGACATTTTGTATACTCTGCAGAAATAGCAGTCTGTTCTTGAAATGAAGCTCAGAGAATTTTGTCTTTTCTGTGCTTAGAGTCCCCTTCCAGGACCCCAGTGTTGGTGGGCTCTGATGAGTTTGATAAGTGTCTCAGCAATGACAAGTATTCTCATGAGGAATACAGCAACGGAGCACTCTCAGTTCTGCAGTACCCATATGGTAGGTGAAGTTCCAGACTTTGAAGTGTTTCAAACACCCAGTTTTTATTATCTGGGAATTTCAATAAATGACCATTGGTTAGACCTTAAATATGTGTATTTTAAAAAATATTTAATGAACTAGAAAATTATTGCCCAAAGTAGAGTTTCCAGATTGCATTGTAGGTACGACAGAGTACCAGGAATTGCCACTGGAGAGCTGTTGTGTGTGCTGCTGTTGCCGCTGAGAGTTGTTTGGAGTGGAAGAACCTTGGGAATTACTTTTTCCAGAATTTACTGGCAGTGCTGGAGACTCAGGATGGTTGTCACAAGTTTTCCATATGGAAGATATTCTGATTTAAAGCTAGGGAGACCTGGTTGCTGTCCACAACCGTAATTAACTGAATTTGCTTATGTGCTATTTAAATCATGGAAATAAAAGCACTCCATGTCACATCTGTTGAGGAGACCTGTTAATGAGAAGGCAGGGTTGTTTTGTAGGCACCTGCAGGTAACTCTGTGTTCTCTCTGTGTGTTTTACACACAGATAATGGTTATTACTTACCCTACTACAAGAGGGAGAGAAACAAGCGCAGCAACCAGATCACAGTTCGGTTTTTTGACGACACGAGTTACAAGAACATTCGCAAGAAGGATCCTGTTCTGCTGCTGCACTGGTGGAAGGAGATTGTTGGCACCATTTTGTTCTGTATCGTGGCCACCACCTTCATTGTGCGCAAACTCTTCCACCCCCACCCTTACAGCAGAGTAAGTTTGTGCAGAATCAGAGTAATTTGCAGAGTCAGAGTCATTTTTTTCAGAATCCCAAATACAGAAGGAATTCTTTTAGCTGTTGCTTTCAGTTTGGGCTCTGCAATGAGTAATATTAATAAGTTAATAACTAATGAGATAACCAAATCAAAAGCCTAAATTTATTGTTTGATCTGTGTGTGAAGGCTGCCAGCTGCCACATACAATTTGCTTAACTGCTTCAGCAAGCAGATTAGACTGCTTCTGACGTATCTGGAGATATTTATTTAATGCCATATCTGGGGTACAAACCAGGCTCAGGCACTCAAGGAGTTGATTTTGTTTGTTTGTTTGTTTTGTTCTTGTTTTGGAAATCCTTGTTAGCTGCGGAAGGAGTCTGAAACACAGTGTCAGACTGATTGTAAGTATGAGCCCACTTGTGGAGACATTAAAGACAACAGCTGGAGTGATGCCAAGAACTCTGGATATGTGTCAAGGTGAGGTCTGTTCAACACAACATAAACAGGGTGTTTAATCAGTGTGGCTACTAATGCTGTCTGGAGATAGGAAGAGTAGGTGTTCTTACCTAGGAACTCCCAGTCCTCTGACTTCCCAGGACAATCAGCAACTGGCTCAAAGGACTCTGTGACCCCATTACTCGTGGGAGATTGCAGTTATGATTAGTCTGAGAAATTCCAGAGAGTGAACAGGTTACATGTGATCAGAAGTATTGCTCTCATACTTCTTGCTGATAAGCAGAATGGGAGATTGATCCTTGTAGGTCTTAATCAGTGTTTACTCCATCTGTTCCTGTGTTTATGGTGTAAGGCAGAGAAAGGCAGCTGCAGATGGAAGCAGATGACATCTCATGTACTTTGCAGAATAAACAGTCTAAACTTGAAATAAAACCTTTATTGGTTTTACAAAGGAGTTGGTTAAGACAGAAGGCTTAATAGGGACATGCCATTATGCTCCATAGCAAATGTGACCATTTCCTGTACATTTGTAACTCAATGAATGTAAGAACTGGAGTGTTTAAAATGAGGAAGAGTAAGAAAAGTAGTGATATATAAGAACAGTGATGTTTTGGATGGGATAGTCTGCTGGTTTTGCATTAATTGATTTGTGGTGAGGAGGGAAAAACATCAGAACTAGAAGGACTAGTTGCAGAAACAGTTACTTGGGGTAGGGTTAAAGGCAAATCATGATTTAGAAAATACTCAGCTATAGAAACATGGGCTGTATACTCAGGATCCAGCAGGCATGCAGCCTGGTATTCTGAAAACCTCTCCAGTTTGTCCAGTGCATGCAGAATGGATCCTGCTGGCCTGTGAAAGGCTCTGCATAAATACACAGTTAGCAACTGTCCATTTCACAGATAGGGAATTGCTCACAGTGGGTGAGCTGGGAAAAAGAAGAAATTCTGCACATGTTTTTCCTGTACAAAACTACTTTAGTTGTGGTCATAAATGACTCTGGTTTTCTGTCTGTACTAATGCATTCTTCTCCTCTATCCTCCCTTCTTCTGTCCCTTCCTCACACCCCTCTCTTCCCAGATACCTGACAGATTTTGAACCAATCCAGTGTCTGGGTCGTGGAGGTTTTGGAGTGGTTTTTGAAGCCAGAAATAAAGTAGATGACTGCAACTATGCCATCAAGAGGATCCGATTGCCCAACAGGTACTTGTTGGGAATGGATTTGTTGGGAATGATGAATGAATGGTGGGATCCCATCCTACACAGAGCCATCTGCTCCTGAGCTCATTTCCCAGACCGTTCATTAGGGTGCATGACACCCTTCTAACAGGGGGTGTCTGTGTTGGCACAGAGAATTTGGCATGTGCAGTCCCAGCAGAGCTGACCTGCTTGGCTCAAACACTCCCACTGCAGATCCCTTTGTGGGGATGCTGCTCCACAGGGATTTCCTTGGTGAATGGAGCCTTTGCTAACAGGACCAGTTACTGTAGTGCTGTTAACGTGCTTCTCTCCTTCCTCTCCTTACCTTTCTGCTCCATCTCCTCTTTCTTTTCTCTCTCCCTCACCTCCTTTTTTGACTCCATTTGCCCATTTGTTTCATTTTCTGGTCCCACCACCCCTTCCTTTTCTCTCAGGTCATAGGTGGTCAAGCCATGCTGCTGGATTACCCCACCCAGAGCTTGCAGCACTTCTTTTAGTGGGAGATGGGAGACACTGCTGCTGAAAATCTCAAGTTAGAACAGCCAGAGGGAGGGGGTAAAGCTATGAAATCTAGAATTACTATTTTGTTGAATGTATTAAATAAGCATAACTATTTAAGATTAAAGGTTTTGTTCAGAAACTTAAGGTAGCCAAAATTTGTCTTTTCCAAGAATATTCAAAGCTATTAAATAGAACCATCAGACTTTATTTGATCTTATGAAGAGAGATAAATTCCTTCAGTAAGGCAGGAGGCTGCCTGCTTTCCTGTCCACAGAACAGAAATAGTCCTTATGCAACCTCCTTACCTATTGCCAGTTAAAAAACAAATACTAAGGTATTGCTGTCTGTCTTGTCTGTCAGTGTCTTCTAAATCCCTGTAGAATGTTGCTCTTTAAAATCTTTTTTCTATTCTTGAGAACAGTTAAGAGGAAGATGAATTTCTTCTTGTTTTTGCTGCCTGTAGTTATGTGAAAAGGGAAGACTAAATATTGAGCCATTATGAGCACATTCTGCTGCTCCACGCTTCTAAGCTAAAGGAGTTACTCTGGGGAATTTAAGACACATTTTAGTTTTGATGTGAAAAGCAATGCTGCTGGCCTGGTGTACACTGGGGCAGCTTTGATTAAATTCCTTTGCAGAAAGGTTTGTGCTGTGCTGTTGCATTTTGTGACCATGTCTGTTTTTCTCCTCCCCCAAACCACAGGGAGCTGGCTCGTGAGAAGGTGATGAGGGAGGTCAAGGCTCTGGCGAAGCTCGAGCACCCAGGGATTGTTCGGTATTTCAATGCATGGCTGGAAGCTCCCCCTGAGAGATGGCAGGAAAAGATGGATGAGCAGTGGCTGAAAGATGAAAGGTAACTCATGGGGCTCTTTTTAACAACGAATTTGAGATTGTATGTCAGGAGAACTAGAAAACTGGTAGAGGATGCAGGAGCATGGAGAGACTATCTAGAAGAGAGATGGTTGTTACTTAGCCTGCCAACTTTTCAAATGAGCAGATAAAAATATATCACACTTCGGTATAAAGTTCTTGATTTATGGGTCCTCTCTTGTTTTAAAGTCCTTCTTTCAGCTTAGGAAACATTATGTGGTTCTTAGTTGAGCTTGTGTAGCTGAACCTTGCAGTGTTTGGAAGGTTGGAACATTGCTGCTGTGATTCATTTGCAAACTTTGGCATCTCTGCCTTCTTTGTTCCTTTCTACTGTTTTCTTCCTCTTCATTGACTTGAGTTAAATGGACCTGATACAGTACTCCAAGAATTAAATAAATTTATTTCACTAGAAATACATGAGGGATAATCAGACTGAGGATTTGTGAAGCTTGATATAGAAGTAGGTTAAAAATGGAAAAGTAGATAAAGGAGAGAACGTGAAGAGAGAGGGAAAAGTGGGTGTATGCTGGCATTTACAGAATGAGGCCTAATACAAGACTGCTGGGTGGTTTCATAATAACAACTGAACATGCCTCACAATTTTTAGAATACAGCGACCTTTTTATTTCAGGCATCAAATTAACATTTCACAGCTGTAATTCTTCCAAGGCACTTTAAATAGTCCTTGCAGTGCCTGTTCCAAAGGGCTGGATTTTTTCAAACTGAAGATGAGCCTGATTGCACATTAGGAATCCAGGCAGAAGAACTTGTTAAATATTCCTTTATCAGCACTTTTGTCTCAATGAGAAAACCTTATCCTTGCTAAGACACAGATGCTAAATGCTGGTTATTGGTGATTCCCACATTGGGTAGTCACTCCTTGTTGCAGTGTGATGCAGGTGTCAGGGGTAGCAGTTGTTAAATTCTGGGCTTTCAGAAGTGCATTTCTAGTGAAATGATTGGAATCTACTACAATTTCTCTAGTATTGATCTCTCTTTGCCTTCCAGCACTGATTGGCCACTCAGTTCTCCCAGCCCAATGGATGTCCCATCATTTAAGATCACAACAGAGCCATTTTCAACAGAGGAGCACATTGAAGTTACTGCAGCTTCATCAGAGAGGGTGAGGTCTGTGGGGATACCCTGTGGTCAGTCAGATTCATCTGGAAGCCAGTTTTCTCCTCTGGAGTTTTCTGACACAGACAACAAGGATTTGCAGCACTCAGAAGATCCCCTGTTAAACCTTCAGGACAGTGTCCTTACAGGCTGTGATGTAGAAGACAGCACTATCAACAGTAATGAGCTGGGACACTCCTTGGAAATTTGTCCTTCAGCTGTTCCTGTTGTACATCTGAAGGAAGGGACCTCCTCCTCTATTGTGTTTGAGGATTCTGGCTGTGGAAATGCCTCCAGTAAGGAAGAGAAAGTTGATGTTTCACATAATGAGAGTCCTTCTGAGGATAAAGGGAAAAGTACAAAGGAATCTGATAACA
The DNA here is from genome assembly GCF_027887145.1 of Ammospiza caudacuta. NCBI lineage: Eukaryota > Metazoa > Chordata > Aves > Passeriformes > Passerellidae > Ammospiza > Ammospiza caudacuta. The sequence goes on from NC_080596.1 coordinate 76,252,184, forward strand.
AGAAATCTGCTTCAGGAAGTCCCCTCTCTGTTTCTCCTCCGAGGCCAACGAGTTTAAGCCTGGACCTTTCTAAAAACACTGCAGAAAAAGTGAAGCCCACCTCTCCAAAGGTGTATCTGTACATCCAGATGCAGCTGTGCAGGAAGGAGAACCTCAAAGACTGGATGAGCAGGAGATGCACCATAGAGGAGAGGGAAAGGACAGAGTGTCTGCAGATCTTTCTGCAGATTGCTGAAGCTGTTGACTTCCTGCACAGCAAAGGATTAATGCACAGGGATCTCAAGGTTTGTATCCATAGGTTGCTGTATGTGGGAGGAATGTGGCGCTGCAGGCAAAGCCTGCCAAAATAGCTGACTCCTCTCAGTGACCTCAGCATGGCTGTTAAAAAAGCTGAATTAATGTCTGTTCAATAATCTGGAGGTGCAGTGCTCCAGGAAATAAATATTCATCACTTGTTACTGCAATTAAAGTCTTTGTTACAGCAAGACTTCTTGTACCTGGCACAGATCAGTGGCATTTGTCCTGTGGTATTTTGAATTCATGTTCTTTGTACAGGGTTGTTCAGTGCTGAGCTGTGTGACAAAGCTATTTTGGATCCTGTTCTACTATTTCAAGTGAAGCAGATAATTGGCAGTGTGGAGCTTGCAGTTGGACTTGATCTTAAAAGTCTTTTCCAACCTAAATAATTCTGTGATTCTAATTCTGGTATTTTCCTTCTTTCTATAGCAATGCAGCCTAAAAGGAGCAGTGTAACTCTTGGTTGGAGAAAGTAAAAATTAAGCAATGTTTCTCTGGGATTGAAATGTAAACTGTCCTGGAGCAGAATTGTGAGCCAGTGCCAGCTATGACAGTGAAGCTTTCTGAAGGATTCACAGTATTTTAATGTCTCATAGCATCCACACAGGGAGGGCTGGGAAAGGTGGTTTGCACCTCTGGTGTTTGTTTAGTGCAGCTGAAGTCAGGAGTAACTTCTGCCTTTTCTTTCATTTTGTTCATGGTCCTCTCATGCTAGTGCCTGATTTTGCTGTAACTTAAAGCACTGGAAGTGTCAGTATGTGTTACCAAATAAATAAATTTAACTGAAGAGCCCAGCCAAAGTTAGTTTTATTAGGCCTAGCTCTGAGAAATGGATCCCTTTTGCCAAATGTGGACAGTTATGTTTCTCTCTGCTTGTTTGAGGAGGCATTAGTAGCCCATCTCAGTGGAGTGATTACTGAAATGATTGTGGCTTCTCAGATGGTAATTTGGCATCAGCAGAAGCAAAAGCTAAAAAATGCCATGTCAGAAGTGGCAGGAAAAGGAGGTTCAAATTAAATAATCCCTAAAGGATATGTCAGAGTTAGAAAAACTCTAACAGCCCTTCCAAGTGTTTTCTTTTCCCATCAGCATAAGGCAATTACCTTGAACCATTTATCTGACAAATCTTTAGTGCTTGAGAAACTGACCATAAAAGTAATTAAATCCCTGTACTAATATGTTGCTAGACATGTTAATTAATAACCTTTCTTAACAATACTGTCAGGTGTAGCCCTCTGCAGTCTTCACTGGGCTCACTGTTCAGTAAACCTTATGTAGATCTCCTAAAACTGTATTAGTCTTAATCAGGTGTGGAGTGTTTTGTTGGAACATCTTAAAAGTTCAGTGCTGGCAGCAGTTTGAACAAGAGATTTAATTTTGTTTACTTGGTATAACCAACTTGGAAACAATCTCCCTGGATGAACACCTTCCTCCTTCAGGAAACTTTCTATGCTTGTATAGGTGTTATTCTTGGATCCCAAAGCTTATTTGTCTGTTATGTGTTAATTTGGTCAAAACAACAGCCAAACTATTTATTTAATTATTTTCTCTACTTTTCAGAAGCTCCTAGGAGGAGATCTCATCTAATTTTGTAATTTGTCCAGAGGTTGGTCATGCAGTCCTGAGTTGGTGCCAGCACAATAACCTGCAAAGCTGCTTGGCTTGGCTGCAGGCAGAGCTCAGTGATAGCAGAGGCCAGTTCTTGCTCCCATTGGCACCAACAAAAGCTGGTAGATCTGTGTGAAAATAAATTTCTATAAGGGCAAATTAAAAGATCCAAGAAGTAATCTAAATATGTAAATTACCAGTGCACATTAAAGTGCATTAATTAGGCTCCTGCTAATCAGGGATACTGCAATGACAACATGGCAGGAATTTATGTGGGCAAGTGAAGAGGTCAGAGTTCAAATTCTTTTGAAGAAAATGAAGTGCAGAAACAAAAGTGTGCCTGTCAAGTGAATTTACTGTTATTCCTAGGATAAACTGTCGGTCATGCTTGGCAGCTCAAAAGAAATTATCAGTTTCACAGAACTGCAAGAACAGTCTTGGATACATTTTGCAGCATTAATTGAATTAAACAGAGTATTCCAGATGTATGAGAAGTTTATTCATGTGAAAAAATGAGAATTCTTATTCTGACTGAAGAATATGGAGAGAAATTTCTTTGTGCAGGTGGCAAGATAACCAAACTAGAGGGTGGTTATAGTTGATTGTACTCTGCTTATGATTTAAATCAAAACTGTGTGCTTCTTCCTTAGACTTTTTCTCCTCCCAAATCTGATCTTGATGGTTTCTTTTTGCTGGCATTTTGCAATAGCAGAGAGTCCATTCCCCTTATTTGTAGAAACTATGTGCAAGCCTGTTCAGAGACAGTCAGAGTCCAGCCAGAGAAGTATTAAAATAAACTTTGTTATGAGGAGTTTTTCCCCAGGAAGAAGACAAGTCTTGCCTTGTTTGTAGGAGGAGAATGGAGATCAAGGCAATGGGATAGAAACTCCTAATGGAGATGTTTGTTCCTTGAGCATTAAAATTCTCGTATCAAGACTTCTGATCATGTAGGTGTGCACTGAGGGTGGGTGCTCTGTAAATGCTTCAGCCAGAGCCTGGAGGCACTGTGGATTTACAGGGCAGTGGCTTTTGTGCCCTGAATGCACTGTGACTCCAAAGGGCTGGACACTTGTTACAGGGAAATACAGTGGGGGATAAGACCTGCCTCAGAAGGCACAGGCAGGGTGTGGGCACTGTGGAACTGTTTCTCTAGGGCTTCCCTCAGAAAAGAATCCTTTTCTCTGCCTTGTTTCTTGAGCACTCAGTGTGTTTGTCTTTAACTGAGGAAGTCAGGTGGACTTTGAAATATGGTCCTTTATCTTGTGGGAAAATATTGCCCTCTATCTGTGTGCCTGCTCCTGCTGCAGGGCTGATGTCAGCAGAGCACAGACCATGTTCTCCCAGCCTTGAGGGCGCCCAGGAGCTGAGAGGAGCTTGCCCAGCACCACCTGCTGTACAGCTTGGCCCTGTACATCATCCTGCTGCTTCCTTCCCCTTGCAGGATCAGTCTGTTCTCATCCCCAAACTCTGTATTTGTAACCCACCTGGAGTGGTTTTATTTCAAGGGAATAATCATTCTTTTGGTGGGTGCTGTTCTATCAGGCAGGAAGCAAATTTCTTGAAAAACTGTCTTGGATGTGCACCATTGGCCAAGGGACAGCTCTGTTCCAGCCTCTTTTATCAGTAGGCTAAGCCAGGGATGGAGGTGTGGGCAAACAAGCTAAAGGAGAGTTAAGCCAGATCATCACTATTGCTGCCTCTATGAATTGCAAAGTTCTTAAGCTTCTATCAAAAATAAACTTTTTAGTTCTGTTATGCAAACAGCTGTTCTATGTTAAACTGCACATTACACTGAAAAGCAGACCTTGTTCCCACTGTATCTGTAATTTAACACTGGGATGATGTGCTGTGGGCTGGTTAGTAATACAGCAAACTACTCTAGCATTTAGGGATTAAAATACAAAAGCACAGGAGAAGGAGCTGCAGCGTGTGGTGTGCAAGTGTCAGTGTGGCCTGGATCACTTACCTGTGCTGTTCCCAGCAGTGTTGGCTCTGTGTGTGTTCCTCAGCAGAGCTGTGTGCTGCTGGTGAACCTCTGCTGAGTGACAAGAAATGAGCAGTCTGAGCCTCAGGAAGAGACAGTGGTTAATGCAGGAGAAATTCCTTTTATCTGAATAGTTACAATTCTTAACTGCTGTTCTTCAGCTTTTTAATGATTGTTTTTAGCTTTGACAGCTTTGAGTTAGAACCAAGTGCTATAACCACTGAAACACAGACATCTGTTTGTTACTTACTTTTTCTTTTCACCTCTTTGTTTTCTCAGCCTTCCAATATATTTTTCACAATGGATGACATAGTAAAGGTTGGGGATTTTGGACTGGTGACTGCTATGGACCAAGATGAGGAGGAGGAATCAGTTCTGACCCCAATGCCAGCTTATGCCAGGCACACAGGACAAGTAGGGACCAAACTCTACATGAGCCCAGAACAGGTTTGTGCTCTCTTCTCTCAAGCTGTGCTTGGCAGTGCCCAGAAGAGCCCTGAATTTTTGAGAGCTCTAAGATCAGGCATTCCTAGTAAACCATTGCAATCAAGTCACTTAAATTCTTTCTCATAAAAATAGAGTTTTGAGCTAAATTGAGTTCTAAAATGAATATTTAAATGTATGTATTTGTTATAGCAAAACCAGTGGCTAATTATTCAGACTGAATGCATTCATTTGTCTTGCTTTTAATGCAGTATAGGAAGGTAACTGTAAAAGATTCCACTTAATTGAGGAAGGACACACTCTTGTGCATGAGATTAAGTAAGGTGAAACATTTTGCTCTGCAGCACAGAGGAGCTGAGGATCAGACCCTTGCTCCCTGGTGCTCATGGCTGAAGTTCACCAACGTGCCTGTGCTGCAGCTTCCAGCTCTGCCCAGGGCTGGTGACCTGCCCAGGTGAACTTGCAGGGGTGATGTTTACTTTGTAGATAATTGCATGCAGTACCTTGACTGCCCTGACCCTGACTTTGCCTTCTCAGATCTGTGGCAACACCTATTCTCACAAGGTGGATATCTTCTCTCTGGGACTGATTCTCTTTGAGCTGCTCTACCCCTTCAGCACACAGATGGAGAGGGTCAAGGTATGTGTGGTGTTGGGTTATCTTCAGTTTGAGCATTTGTTTAAAACTGCTCTTTGCTTGGTGAAAGGCTGGCAAGAGGTTCCTGTCCTGTTTTCTTTGGAGAAAAGCCTTGCAGCCAGGAGCACAGCTTCTTTATCAGCCTTGTGCAGACCCCCCGAATCACTGAAAATAAACTGCAGTCTTCCTAATGTGTGTGGTTGAATTGAGGCTTTAATTTCTTTACAAAGCTCCTCTGTTGTGAAGCCAAGAGAAACTATTGAACTACAATATCCAAGAACTCAAGCAATAAATATAGCTTGTGACTTTAAGCCTACCAGCTTGGTTTTCACTCAAGAATTGGAGCCATGCTGTGCATTTTGATTATTTCTTCCTTCATTTGCATCTGCAGTGCTTTTTCCCCCAGAGCACTTGGTGAAAAGTGGCTGTTCCTTTTCCTCTGGTGAGTCTGAGCTGTGAGTCTCACTCAGCTTCAAGCACAATCTTCCCATAGCTGCTGCCATTCATTGCAGCAGATGTGAGTGTGGGATGTTTGATGTGAATTTGGGATGTTTGATGGTGCATTACAGCTCTTGCTTGCTGTTAAAGTGTGAGATCCATCTTGCTCAGGAGCAAGTTCATGGAGAACAGGGGATACAGCCAGAAAGGTCTCTCCTCTGTGACCACCAGTGACCTGTGCAGGAAAGGAAGAGTCATTAAAACTTGTATTTATCATTTGAATGTGCTTGGGGGTGTTACTTTCTCAGGTGAAGATGGAGTGGGTTTAGCAGAGAGTAAGAAACAGCTTGAACAGCAGCCTGACCAAGTGCTTCATCTCTTGCATTCTCTTGATTAAGATGCTCTGGCTTTTAATGGCACAAACAGTACAGTCTAGAGGAGGAATTGGTGTTAATTTGAACCTCTGGCACTGAAATCAGTTTCAATTTCTCTAAATCAGTTTTACTGAAACAAAATACCTGGGGAAGAGCCATCCTGTATTCTCAGATCTCTTGCAGCAGTGATTACAGGCTTTGCCCTTCCAGTTTCTCTCCTAAGAATAGAAGCAAAGCAGATAATCAGAATGAAGCCTAAATTCCATCTAATTCACATTTTTTACTTGAAGAGAGTGTTAAAAGAGTGCCCTGCCTTTCCAGGATTTTCACTGTCATTTCACTCTTTTTGCTAAAAAGGAAATTCCTGCCCTTTCATTGCTGGGTTCTGGAGTTTGGCTGCTTCACTGGCTATTTCTGAGTTGTTACCCTGAGGTTTTCTTTGGCCTCAGTCAAGCATTAGCACTGCTTGCTGAAGCAAAACATGCTCTGCCTGACCAAGTAACCCAGCAAATTCTAGGAATTTGTGACAACTGGCTGGAAAAATCCCCAGAGGTGGAGCGTGAGAGCTGCCTCTGTCTCAAGCTGTGAGCAGTTAGTCAGTAGCAGTGCAATTTATTTCCAAGTGACATGCTGGAGAACAGATCACTAAATGCAGACTGAACTGACAGAAAAGGAGAAAAGTTTCTGAAGCATTTTAATGTCATCAAACTCAGTTCTCTTCACCAGGAGTTTGGCTGTTGCCCATCACTATTAACTGGTCACTTTATATTTCCAGTGGAGTAATAGTGAAATGAATTATGATTTAACTTTAGAATTCTTGTATTTTGTGCTCAAATTTTTGTAAAAGGAGATCCTTCCAGGAAAATTGAAGTGCTAAATGCTGAACATGGGAAAAACACTGTCACTAGATGGAGCCAGTGGCCTTTGTATGAAAGGAGCACAGAAATACCCAACAAAACTGCTGATAAATCTTCTCATTCCTCCTTAAAAGTTTAACAAAGACAGGTGCTTATATTGGTAATGCAGAGACAATAATTTCATGTGTCTTGATACTGGTGAAGGCCATCCTGGAGTTATGGGTGGTACACAGATTTGCTGATTTTGTGCAGCTAAAGTGAGAAAGTTCAGGTTCATGTATCTGACTGATTTAAAACTGCAGAAATCACAATTCTTGTAACACAACTCCTCCCAATGCAGGCTCAATACCTTGGGAAGCAGCTGCTCACCTGTTCAACTAGGTTGTGACTTTCAACCACTAAAGCAACACTTTAAAACAAAGGGTTTTCTTTCCAGCAGGCTCATTTCTTTGCATAATTTGCATGTTTTTGAAGGGTAGGTTGGTATTACTAAGGAATGATATTTTGGAAAAGCTACATGTCGTTCTTCATATTTTTGCAGACTTTAAGTGATGTTCGAAATTTGAATTTTCCACCATTGTTCACTCAGAAATATGCACAAGAGGTAGGTACAGCTGATGTGTTAATTACAGCCTTTTCATTAATAATTGTAGCTTTTTTCCTTTGCTTTCCAGTTGCTTTGTAGGTGAAAATGGAGAAACCAGGTAGCTTTCATGTTATTAAGGTGCATTTCCCTATCCCAGTACTTCTCTGCATTTCAAAGCTATAACATTGCAATAATGGGCACGATGACACTCCTGTCACAGTGTTCCTCCAGGAATACATTTTTACCTGGCTTCCCTTTGTCACTTACAGCCATTCATTTCACATACATCCTGTCATGGTTTCCTGCAACAAATCCATATTCCCAGAGAGAAAATGCAAAGCTTCAGACAGGTAAAGGAGAGGCTCTAGGTAGCACCATGGCTGGATGGGATCCCCTCCAGAACTGGACCTCCCAGGAGGGAAATCCCCATGAGTAAATTGTGCTGTGTTCTCATTAGTCAGGTCTGTAAAGTGATGTGGTGGCAGGTGAAGAGGAGGTGATGTCCAAAATCTCCCCAGTAAAAAGCTGAGGTGCTTTCAGATGTTCAGGGTAGCTTCAGACCAGTGGCCAAATGAGACCAGCCTTTCCTGCTTTACAGCTGAAAGCTGCCTGGGAGAAGGGGCTGTGCTGTGCTCAGCTGGAGCAGGACACTAATTCTGATTAAATTTGAAACAAATATTCAGACTACTTGTACATTTAAAGGAAAAATTCTAATTTGCCACGAGAGAAATTCAGTGTCGCTAAATATGTGATGGCTAAACATGAATCTAAAAATTACATGTAAATTATGTATCATATATTTAACTTTGATTGCAAATAATGTGAAGTTTTTTATAACCCTATTAAACCTTGACTCCGATGACAGTAAAGACACTTTTAAGAGATGCACAGTGATACATTTTAAAATATTTAGTGCACATCTACCTACTGAGCCAAATAACACCCAAATAACTCAAAAAGCAGCTGGGGTTATTTTCCACTACTTCACACAGCCAGGACATAAAATGAAGAGGAGTTTATGGATTGGTTCATGTCATTTGTGTTGTCTTTTCTTTCAGTACACCATGGTGAAGGACATGCTCTCTCCAAGTCCCACTGAACGCCCAGAGGCTGCAGCAATCATAGAAAATCCTGTCTTTGAAGACTTGGAGCTGCCCCCCAAGCCCGTGCTCAGGCAGAGGTCACGGACAATGAGCCTATCAGGAAATAAACATTCCAGACAACCAAGCAAATAACTATCCTCAGGATCACTTCTTCCACTCGGCAGGTTTCACAGGGATTGTTCAGCAGAAGGATCCTATGATGCAGAATGTTTATCTTGGGAATAGTTTACTTCAGCTTTTTTTGCCATGTTTAATGTATAAGACATGTTGGACAGATTTCTGTTTACTTTGACAGCCAAGGAAGCCCAGTAACCAAACCTTTCACATTCCATTTTCCTTACCTTTTCTCTCCTAAGCGAACAGGTCCAGCTGCTGTGCTTGCCAATGTTGTGCTCCATTATCCTTTTTTTGGGGGGTTTCTTGGGTTTTTTTGAAGCTTGTAAATGTCAGCTTGCTGGGTGAGTGAGAGATCTGTAACATGTAAATAGAATTAAAATACTGTATTTTTATAGAGCAAATTACAGTCTCTAAGCCTAGTGAGTGTCTATCCGGGTCACTTGCTCTTTGGTGAAATGAAGATGATTTTGAAATTAACTTTGACTCCATTTTTGTCCCTGGTGGGTAAACTGGGAATCTGCACTATTTTTAAAGCAAAAAAAATACCACAGTTGTACATATTGTCACTGTCCATAGCCTGTCATTAGAGGAAATCATTTCATACTTCTGCACTACAGTAGATCTTAGGGAATGCATCTTACACGGATGAAGCTGTAGAGAAGGAAAAGGAGCTTTTTGCCATTAAATGGGGGTTTTATAGGCAGTGGTTGGAAGAGCCATAGTCAAAATTATGTACAAAAATGTTGTGATTCTGAAAATTTAAACCTAATGAAGTCATACATGTCGTATGTAATCTTGTAGATTTGTACTTTTTAAAAAAATCAACTGGTAGGCATTTGTGTAATCTGCTAATTTAACTGCCTAATGCCATGCTTTTATTTCTCACTGTAAATATGTTAATTTTTATTTATAAAATACAGAATCAATCCATTTGGGTTGGTGGTGTACAGGATGCACTTGTTGTAATTGTTGAGTGCATTGAATTACTGTGACTTCTTTCAAGTCTAAATGATTTAATAAACTTTTTTTATTTATAAGACAAAATAGTAGTTGCTTCTGTTGGAAGCCTGCATCCGTGTGTGCTGCAGGTGGCAGCCCTGTGCAGTGGGAACAGGATGGGCTCTGCATTCCTGAAACTTCTTTGCTTCCCTGTCTCACACTGGCCACAGCGTGTGTGATGACGCAAAACCCAATGTGCTGCTTGGAAGGGAGACAGGATCTGGAGAAAAAAGGGAATTGAGCTCCAGACTGGGTGAATTATGGATGCAATTGCTCACCAGAGAGGGGAGAAGGGATAATTCTTATGCTGTTACAGCTGGTCTTGTACAATTTTATTTTTCTCTTTTACAGACTTAAATCTGTTAAAGTGTCTGAGCTCAGTTTCCTAAAAAGATAATGGACTCAAATCCTCCTGGGGATTACTGTGCTGTGGTGTGACACTGTGACAGCAATCAAACCAGCTGACACCCTGCAGCTTTGTGATAAGGCAGAAGTGGATTACAATGATTGTCTTCCACATCCTCTTGGATAACTCTGCCAGATACTGGCTCGTCCAGGTGAAACCAGAATGCTGCAGTGAGTGTCTGATCAGGAACAGAATTTGTGTTTAGCTGGGTTACAGCAGGAGAGTTAAAGGTGTCCCTGCTTGCATCAGCAGCACAGTGAAATGGCCACGTGTGGAGCCTCTGCCTTCCCTGCCAGCTCAGTGATTACAGGTGGAGCGCAGGAAATGAGGATTAAGGTATTTTTAACTTGCTGTGTATCTGGATGTGGGTAGCTGCCTATTCCAAGGGCCCTGCAGCATTTCAGTACCAGAACTGGCATATGTGTTCACACCAGGTGTGTCTGCATATTCTGGATTGTTACATTTGCCCTCAAAGGGGTGGATGAGTCCTCCCCTGTGGGGTCCCTGCCCAGCCACAGAAGCATCTGGCCTTGCTCAGCTCTGAACTGCCTGGTCAGTCTTTGCTTCTCTCAGCACTGCAGTGGGTTGTCCCTGGTTTTGGCCCATTATTGCTCCAGGGTTTGACAGAGAAAGGCTCTTCTCTAACCTGGGAGGTTTTCCTCTGAATGATGTGTACTTTCCAGCCAGCTATTTGTGGAAGAAAACCCCAAACTGGAATAGCTGTGAGCTCACAGCCCTGCAGAAGGGGCTTTGGCCTGGGGTTCTGCTGTGCTGTCCCACTGTTCCACAGGATATTGCTGTCCCTCAGCTCCTTTTCTCCCCCCATAGCTCTTGGGAATGAAACCCCATTCCTTGTCCTATCATATCAAAATGACCTGGGTGGCAGCAGCAGGATTTCTGCCCTGTCACCTTTGTACCCACAGGATGCTTCCCCCAGAAGAACGTGTAGGTAGTTACCATTTCCATGTTGTTGCTGGAGTCTGGAACATCTCACCCTCTCCATGGAGAGTCATTTCATAGGAGAACCACTGTTGAACCCCAGGTCAGGGATGTTTTTTCCACCAGGCTCTTGAGACAGAGTTCCTGACCCTTGTGCTGGCATCTTCAGTAACTCAGCTGCTCCAGGCAGGTCCTACTGCATTTTGCTACCTCTGAGGACATTCCCCTGATAGCTTTTCAGAGTAACCCTTCAGTGAGGCACTTGTGGCTTTCCTGCAGGGAGCCAGTGCTGTTGGAAGTCCAGATGAGCACTTGGCAGTAGTAATAATAATTATTTCCATTTATCTTGTTTTTTATGTCTCTATGGTAGATACCACAGTGTACACACAATAGTTCCTGTTCACATCCCATCTTCAGCCACTGTAGCTTTGAAACTGCAGTGCTCCTCCTGTTACAGCAAGTCTTTGTCATCTCCTGGGGTCTGCCACAGGGAATGTCCCCTTCCAGAACTAACAAGGAAACCTACAGATAATTCACAGAAGGCCATGGAAAGTTCTGAATATCCAAATGTTGCAGAAGCCAGTGAGCTGAACCTTAAGCAACAGCCCAGGCTGCAGAGTGGAAGTGAGCACATCCCTCCTCTAATTCCCATACACAGACTGGCACAGGTGGAGTTATTAAAACTGGTCAAGTCTGTAATGAAACTTCAAGATGAAAAGCTACAGTGGCTTGACAAGAAACACTGTCCCACCTGACACAGATCACCAGGATGTGCACAAATGTAAGGTCATGTTACACCATACTGGTTTGTTCTTTTTACCCAACATGAAGGTTGAAATTTGTCTTAGAAAATGCTCATTAGAAAAATAATTATCCAGGAATGAATCAGTTCCATTAATATATAACAAATTGCCTCTAAAATATCTGAGTTCTTCATGTGGAAGGTGAAGAAATGCATCTTTGTTGTATTGTAATATTCCAGCCCCTGCTTCCCCTCTTTTCCTACCCTTTGTTTTTCCACTGGGACGTGCTCCAGCACTTTCTGTATCACCGCCTCCAGCGACTGCTCCTCCTATGACTTGGGTTTGCCCTTGGGGGCACCGTTGGGCACCGCCGCGCTGTATTCCAGCTCGGGAGCGGTCTTGGAAAAGGTGGCTATGGAAACCATGTCTTCCCCAACATCCACCTGAGACCTGCGCCTGCACAGGAGCAGCTTCTTGAGGGCGTGCTGGAAGTCCCTGTTGAGGAAGGCGTAGAGCAGGGGGTTGATGGTGGAGTTGCAGTAGCCCAGCCAGGTGATGATCTTGAAGGTGCCGAGCAGCGCGGAGCTGGTGGAGTCGCTGCCCCTGGCCGCCAGCCACACGTTCAGCACGAAGTAGGGCAGCCAGCACAGCACAAACACGGAGATGATGATGCTGATGGTCCTCGTGGCCTTGTTCTCCAGCTGCAGGTGGTTCTGCCTCTTGCTGTTGGGGTGGTAGTGGATCTCCAGCGTCTGGGACATGATGCGGGTGGCCTTGAGGCGGGAGGCTCGGTAGATGAAGAAGTACATGCTGCACATGACCATGAAGGGGAGGAAGAAGGCCAGGGCAGAAGCCACGATGGCAAAAACCCAGTTGGTGACAAAGATGCATTCCCTGCCCGCATCAAAGTCCACCCCGGGGATCTCATTCCAGCCTTGCATGACGGGAAGGAAGGAAATGAGGGAGGAATACACCCAGACCATGCAGGTCATCACGATGCATCTGCAAAAGGAAAGAGGGAGGGAGGGTCTGAGTAATTTTGGGCTGAGAACAAGCAGTACATTTCAATCCCCATGGTAACCTGTGTGGGATACCGCTGCTGAGCAGTCCAGCAGGGCATGCAGAAGGGAAAAAGCTGGACTATAACCAGTCCAGACTTGTGTATCTCTAACAACTGGGTAATTGGTCTGTAGTCGACAGAATTGGAGTCAGCTCAAGGAGTGCTCAGAGCTGGCTGAGCAAAGATGAGGTTAGGTTTCACACAAGATGTTTGTTAGTATTTGAAACAACAGCACGTAGATATTTTTGCTTTCAGCTTTAGTACCTGGCCATTATCTCACCCTGTGGGGCCTGATGAGGATGGAGCTGATGGACACCAGATGGCAGAATCTGCAAGGGGGGGACACAGAGCCCCTTCCTCTCTTTGCCTGTGATCCACAAATCACGCACAGCAAGAGTGAGAGTGGGGAAAACGTGCCTGAACCCACCCTGTAAAGCACTCCACTGCTGCAGTGTCCTCTCTGCCCTCCCTCACATGACTTTCCCCACCCTGCAGTCCTCATTTCACCCTTTCACATGAAACCCTCATGGGAGCTCAGGAACTCTCCTTGTTTTCCCTGAATATCACTTCAGAAAAGATGGTGAGTTTAAGAGGGAGGACTACTGCTACATGCATCCTTCTGGGTCTCCTTTCACCTAGTCCTTAAAGTCCTTCCCCATCTCTGCAAATGTTTAAGGCCAAGGCTTGAGCAACTTGGCTCAAGTGCTAGTGGAAGGTGTCCCTGCTCACAGCAGGGGGATGGAACAAGGTCATCGTTAAGGTCCCTTCCAACCCAAGCCATTCTCTGATTCTATGAAATTCCCGTCAAATGACTGCGCAGGGAAAAACCTGTAGGCCCATCTCAGCCCATATCACTGGTTTCTACCCCATTTTGCAACCCTTCCTTAGCTGAAAAATATTCTCCCTGGAGCACCATCCAATCCCCTCAGCTGCATCCACCTTGTTCTCTCCTACACCACATCAGGCATTTTCTGCAGTTTTAAATGGTGAGAGTTCCTTTCCCCACATCACTCTGCTTCTGGGCAGCACCTGAATGATCTGAGCTCATCCAGCCTCACATCAATGTAGGCTACTGTGGTATTTTCAGGATCCTCCAGATGGAGGAGGAATTGAGAATCTGACTCCATTATATAATATTATATATATTATATATATTATATTATGTTATATATATTATATTATGTTATATATATTATATTATGTTATATATATTATGTTATATATATTATATTATATTATATTATATTATATTATATTATATTATATTATATCGTACTATACGAAAACTATACTAAATAATAGAGAAAGGATACAGACAGAAGGCTAAAAATTAATAATGAAAAACTCATGACTCTCTCCAGAGTCCCAACACAGCTGGATGGTGATTGGTCATTAAGTCAAAACAATTCACATGAAACCAATCAAACAATGACCAGCTGGTAAACAATGTCCAAACCACATCCCAAAGCAGCAAAACACAGGAGAAGCAGATCAGATAATATTGCTTTCATTTTTCTCTGAGGCTTCTCAGCTTGCCAAGCCAAGTAATCCTGGCGAAGGGATTTTTCAGAAAATATGAGAGGGACAGGCCATGGCCAGTGACAGCCTGGAGGGAGCCAAAAGGAGGAGCAGCTGCACTCACCTGCCCCGGGACATCCTCCTGGAGTAGTGGCAGGGGGTGACCACGGAGCAGTACCTGTCCAGGCTGATGAAGCACAGCGTGACAATGGATGCGGTGCAGAACATGACGTCGAAGGAGATCCAGACTTTGCAGAACAGCTTTCCAAAGAGCCACATCCCTGTGACCTCGTAAATGATGCTGGGAGAGAAAACAGGTGGAAATCAGAGCTGGAGGGGCTCTTTGTGCAGCCCCTGCAGGTGTATGAGGCCAGGCTGGGGGAGCAGCCTGGTCTAGTGGAACGTGTTCCTGCCCAGGGAAGGAACAAGATGATCTTTAAGGTTCCTTCCAACCCAAACCATTCTGTTTCTATTTCCTTGTGACTGAGGAAATGCTGTATTTTATCACACAGGTACTAAAGGTGGGCAGCACAGACAGCAGGGATTCATCCTCCAAGGACAACCCAGAAAAAGGAGCACCCTGTGGTATTTTCAGAGTCCCCAGGATGAAGGAGGAATTGAGAATCTGATTCCATGTACTTAGAAGGCATATATATTATATTATATTATATTATATTATATTATATTATATTATATTATATTATATTATATTATTATATTATAACCATACTAAAGAATAGAGAAAGGATACAGACAGAAGATTACAAAGAATGATAATGAAAACTTGTGACTGCTTCCAGAGTCCAACACAGCCTGACTGGTATTGGTCATTAAGTTAAAACAATTCACATGAAACCAATCAATCAATTACCTGTTGGATAAACAATCTTCAACCACATTCCAAAGCAGCAAAACAGGGAGCAGCAAATCAGATAATATTGTTTTCCTTTTTCTCTGAGGCTTCTCAACTTCCCAGGAGAAAAATCCAGGGCAAGGGGATTTTTCCAGAAAATATGACAGTGACAGCACCCCACACCTAGAGTATGACTGAACAAGAGCAAAGCTGTGCTTCTTGCAGCCTAAGTGCCTTGAGAGAGGTGCTTTTCCCCACAAAGCTTCCCAAATTTACATCTGCACAGCTTTATTTATCGCAGCCTTTTCCCAGTGCCTGGCACAGCACAGTCTTTTATGATTTCTCCCCAATTCCTGGGGCATGGGACATCTCCAGGAAACTCACTTCACACCCAATCAAATGCTTCAAAACCAGGAAGGATTTCCACTCTTGGTTTAAAAAATACAAAACAACAGCCGAGGAGGAAGCCCATGCAGCCTGTACATTATGTGGCTCATAAATGCCTCAGCAAGGTAAACACAGCAGCAAAAACAGACACAGTACCAAAAATATTGCTAACAAAGTCAAGAGGGGCCTGTGAGAAGTGAGCAGTGAAGGAAGGAACATATGGCAGCTGTAGGAAGGCTGATGCATGTTTCTGTGGCAGTCACTGAGATGCCATTTGCTTCTTTCTTTCTCCAGCTTTCTGCAGCTCCCGAGGTGCTGCTGAAATCACCATTGTCAGGGAATTTAATGGGTAACTCCCTGGTCCTGCAAAGCTTTAATTATCCTGTAACTCCCCCGGTTGCTGGTAAAACACAGTGAGCCCATGGCTGCTGAGCTGCAGTGCTCAGGTGTCCAGCAAGGAGGAAAGATTCACCCTGATGGCAGAAAGCAATGCCTGAGCTACATCTCATCACACCAGCTCACTAAATGGATTTGTGAAGGGTGTTCCAGAGCACAGCAACTGCTGTAGATGGGGACAGTGCTGCTCAAGGGTCCCAGCCCTCAGCAGCTCTTTGTCATGTGGGATTCCGTGCAAAAATCCAGGCAAGCTACAGCAGAGCCTGTCCCTACACCTTGGGCAGCATGGAGGATCCACAGCACGCTCATGGAAAGGTTCCATGGCTCTTTTACAGAGGGAAATGAGGCATTGAACTGGAGCACAGGTTCAGCTCTGGACTTGGGGCTGCTCTGCCATTGCTCAGAGCCCTCCTGACCCCCAGAGATGCTGCAGATGCTGCAGAGTGTGCCCTGGCCTCCCAGAGGGAGATGTGCTGCTGTGGGGACAGCCTTGCTCACAGATCCCAGGTGAGCAGGTGCCCAGTTCTCACCTGCACACACCTGGCCTGCAGACATCCTCACAGCGTGGGGAGATGGACACCTGACCCCTCTCCTCTGAGGTAAAAGGTCTCTGCAGCTTGGAAATGCTGCTGGAGAAGAAGAAGTTGTAAAAGGCAAAAAAGCCCCCACACAATGAAGTCACCCCTGCCTTGCCCTTTTGCTTGCAGAGGAAAAGAATAGCTGGAAACATTCAGCCTGGAAATGACAGACTGGCTGGAGTACTCAGACAACGAGCCTAGCTCACTCCTGCAAACCAGCCAAGACAGGAACAAAAGAAAAATCTTACTCTTATGAAATTAAGACACCAAGGACAAATTTGTTTTTCCCTTCTGCCACATTTTCCTGAGCCAAACTGCCTCCTAAGATCATTTCTTTCCATTCCCTTTGGCACTTAATAACCTGCCAACCGAGGAGCAAACTGAGATCCAAAGGAGCAGCACAGATGTGAAGCCAAAGCAGTGGGAAAGTGTGGAACAACAGGAGCAGGGCAGGCCAAGGCTGATGGAGCCAGCAGGGTCCATTCCTCAGCAGGGCCCCACCAGGAGCTGCCAGGGATCCCCACCAGGCAGCACCAGGAGGGGCACAGAGCACCAGCCACGCTCTCATCTTTGCTGCCCCTTGTGTTTTTGTTCTTTAAGTAAAACATCACTGAAAGTAGATTCAAAATAGATAGAGGAAGACGTTTGTTACAGTGAGGATGCCCAGAGAAGCTGTGGCTGCCCCATCCCTGGGAGTGTTCAAAGCCAGGGTGGATGGAGCTCTGAACAACCTGCTCCAGTTGCCTGTGTCCCTGCTCAGTGCAGGGTTGGGTTAAATGACCCCTAAAGGTCCCTGCCAACCCAATCCACACTATGGTTCTGTAATTTCAGAACCTGAGCTTTAAGTTCATCAAGCACAGAATCTAAGTTAGTAGCAAAGGTCTTTCTAAAAGAACATCATTAGCTGCTTTTTTTTCACCTGATACTATGACCTTTTAACTCAGTTTGTAATTGCTTGTTAGGACAATGTTTTTCAGTGCCAAATTCAAAGAAATAGGCAGCCCAATGAGAACTCAAGCATAGAAAATGGAAATAGTTCAGCTTCCTCATATTGCCCCATGAACTCAGGGTGCAGCTCCCTGATTTACACAAACCTCTGGCTGCTTTGCAGGACAAGACAGCCAGGACCACAAGCCAGCTGCTTTCTGCTTTTATTTCACTGTTTTAGCCAGGTAGTGAAGCTCCCACAAATATAAACCTCGTGCAGGGACACCTGCCCTCTCCAGAGCCTCTTCCTCCATGAAATGTAGGGGAAGCCTAAATTACCCAGCTTATCTTGAATAAATCCCTTACATCCCATATGCAGGGCTGGTCCTGGAAGGGGGAGCAACGACTGGAGCTCCACATACAAAGCTGGAAATCAAGTTCAGATCAGCAGCCAGGGTCCCTGCGTGGCCAGCAGGAAAAATCCCCTTGGAAATTATGTCTGCGTGCATGACAAGGGATTATAACAGAGCAGAGACAGGGAAGCACACACAGCCACCAGCCCACAGCTCAGCCCTTTGGAGAGCCCAGCAGGTGAATCCCAGCCCTGCTCTGTGGTGCTTGTGAGGGGCTCCAGGGCGAGGGAAGAGATTAATCTGACTCCATGTTCTCAGAGGGCTGATATATTAATATTATATTTATATTGTGTTATATTATATTATATTATATTATATTATATTATATTATATTATATGTTATATTATATATTATGTTATACTATATTATGTTATGTTACACTATATATTATATTATATTATATTATATTATATTATATTATATTATATTATATTATATTATATTATATTATATTATCATATTATATCATATCATATTATATTATATTATATCATATCATATCATATAATATCATATTATATTATATTATTCATACTATACTAAAACTATACTAAAGAATAGAGAAAGGATACAGACAGAAGGCTAAAAAATAATAATTGAAAACTCATGACTCTCTTCAGAGTCCCGACACAGCTGGATGGTGATTGGTCATTAAGTCAAAACAATTCACATGAAACCAATCAAACAATGACCAACTGATAAACAATGTCCAAACCACATCCCAAAGCAGCAAACACAGGAGAAGCAGATCAGATAATATTGCTTTCATTTTTCTCTGAGGCTTCTCAGCTTGCCAAGCCAAGTAATCCCGGCGAAGGGATTTTTCAGAAAATGCCACGGTGACATTGCTCAGGGGAAAAGGACATTTGTGCTCCTGTGCTCCCAGGCATTCCTCACCTGAAGGGCATCACCAGGCAGGCCACCAGGAAGTCAGCCATGGCCAGGGACATGATGAACATGTAGGTGACCGTGCGCAGCCTCTTCTCCACCACGGGGCACAGGAACACCACGGTGTTCCCCAGCAGTGTCACCACGTCGATGAGGGTGAGGACGAGCCCCACCAGCACCTCCTGGAGCCCAACCCCTCCCCGTGCCAAGGAGGAGGCAGCAGAGGAGAAATTGGAGAGCCAGGATCCGTTCCTGTCCGTCAGCATCTTCCCGCTGCTAAAATCTGAAAATCTAAAAGGGCAGAAGCACAGTTACCTCAGTGATGGTTTGTAGGTGTGGGAAAGGGAGGTTGGAAATAATATTTATGCTTCATTTTCTCCAGGAAAAATCCACACACCCTGCTGTGGCTGTGTCCTGGGTTAGCAGCCCATTAGAAGTGTCTGAAATCCTGAGGGTGAGATAAATGTGAAGCATTGACTGAAGTCCTTCACAGCAATTAAAAGCCCTCCTGTGAATGAAAATGCATCATCAGATGAAGCATGAGACCAGGAAAAAAAAAAAATAGAAATGTACTGAGAGCAGAGAGAGGGAAAGAAAACAACTGAAATCAAAAAATGAAAGCGGCTGGGCTAAATCCCACTGAACAGCATGCCAAGTCCACATAATGTGGGGGCTGGAACTAAATGATCTTTGAGGTCCTTTCCAATCTAAACCATTCTGTGGCTCTCTATTCTCATCACCATCTTTGCCACCCCCAGAGCAGCTGGGGCTGCTTGCCCAGCCCCACTGCTCAGTCTGTGCCGTGCCCTGGGTTGTCCTGGTGCTGTTTCACACTCTGAATTTTGGGGATTTTTTAGTGCCACAGCTCCATCCTCCAACCTGAATGGCCAAGCAGGGCTGCCAGCAGCTGCACAGGGAGCAGAAGTGTGGAATCACAGAATGACTTGGGCTGGAGGATCATCACCCTGAGGTGTCTCAGGTGCAGCCCTGACCCCACAGTCAGGTTCCCTCTGTGCCCAGATGGGAGGTGATGCTCCCAACTCCTTAATTGGGGATTTTCCTGTTGAGGAAATCCACATGTTTGTGTCCACAGCTCAGTTCCCAGACTTTACAAAGTGGTGTCACAGGTAGGTGGGAATGATGCCCTGCAAAAACTCCAGCACTTCAAAGCTCACTGGTGTAGCTGAGGGAACACAAAGACAAAACTTGTGGGGAAAAGAGAGTTATAGAAATATTTCCTGATGAAAAGTTGCTATATTTAAATATCATCACTTCTCCTGTGACCAGGATCTGCTTCCACAGGACCCTCAGGTGAATCCACATCTTCTGAGTGCAGTGTGAGGGTGGGCCTGGATAACATCCCTGTAGCCCAGCTTGCTTCACCTCACAGGGACCAGACTTTGTCTTAGGATGGGTGTAAGAACAAGGCAGCAAAATGTTCCCAACATCTCCTTGTCCTTCCTGCAGCCTATGGTCCAGAATTACCTCTTAAGATGGTTTCAATGATTTCTGAATCATGAAATTGTCCTGCTTCCCCTCTGGCCCAGCAACCTTTTAGCATCCATCACCTCCTACAGCAACAACTTCCACAGCTCAGCTCTGCACCCTGCAAAGAAACACCTCCTTGTGTGGGAATCCATGAAATCAGAGGGGTTTGGGAAAGCTGCAGAAGGCAGCCTCAGAGACAGCAGAGCTGTGATTAGAGATGAGCAGCAGCCATGAGATTTGTCAGCAGAAAAAATATGTAAGTAGAAAAGTAGGGACAAATAGAACAATGGTCTGTGTATTAACACTTGTCTAGAACAACTCCCTAAGCTGCAGAAGCGTTTATCTAGTGAGATATTAGGAAGTTCTAAGCTTGATAATGGAGCTGTGTGCATTGTGTTTGAAGGCTCACAAGCAGGTGTTGTATTCGAAATAAGCAAGCATTGTTTAACCAAAGGTACCTGTGCTTATAGTGGTTGGATAAATCTACTGTCAATGTGCTTTTGCTTTGTGTGATTGGTCATAAAGCTTTTAAAGTGAGTCTGTAAATATCACCATTTCATGATTCACAGTCTCTAGAACCCAACATATCCCAACCCCTATCATCCCTGTGAAGAGCATCCCTGACCTCACTGTGAAAAATGCTTTTTTTATGATTGGCTTTTCACAAATATGAAAATGAATATTATATGTGTTCTGTTAGAAAGTTATGCTGTATTAATTTTCTTAAGTAGTGCGTTGAATATAGTTTTAGGTTATAACATAAGGTTAAAATAGAAACTATCCTATGTAAGATACTGCTTTTAAAGAGAGGACTTGCACTGAGATAGCAGGCACAGGACACCTGAATCTTCCAGAGAATAAGAATTTATTGCTCCATTATCAGAAGAAATGAACTTCTTCCCACCTTGCTCAGCCCTGAAGATGCTGTCAGGGTTCAGAGGAAGAAGCTGACACCAGACAGAATCCTGTGTTTGAATGGAATTTATGCATCATGTAAGAGGTGTATGAATATGCAACAGGCTGTTGCTTTTAAGGGTTAATCCTCTGTTAACGTGGGTCCCTTTTCAGGCTTATTTTGCCCAGAAAGAGGTACCAGGACTCTGTGTAATTCTTTGTTCTTATTGTCTCATATTGCCCCAAATTCTAATTGTCCAAATGATAATTACTCTAATTATATTACTATTTTTATAACCATTTTACTACTATTAAACTTTTAAGATTTTAAAAACGAGTGATTGCCGTTTTTCACACTCACCATGCACTTACCCCGCCTACATGTCACCTTTCAGACAAGTATTTTAATGTGGGAAATGGATTTGTAGATCTCTAAAAATCCATTTCCCACATTTTTTCCACACAGGGAACTTTCTTCTTAATTCAGGGCTATTACATGTCCTTAAAAGCCCTCACCATGAGGGATTATACTGAAAACATTCCAGAATTCCTACATCACCCAGGTGTTTCTTTTCCACCTGCTGAGCTCTTCCAAGCGTTCCTACACAACTGTGAGGCTGGGCTGCATTTTCTGAAAGCAATAGTGCCCTTGTTCTTGGATGTAATTATGTGCTCATGCACCAACTCATCCTTCAAAATCCTCAGCTCCATCCCCTGACTTCTGTTTATACGATGGATTTAGTGGTTTCCTTTCTTTCAAGTAAAAAATAAAAAAAAAAAAAATTAAAAACAAAATTAAGAAAAGAGTCAAGCTGTCTAGAAAAGAAAAAATAAAGAAGGAAAACCCTTCCTCATTGGAGCTGGGAGCCACTGGCTGAGACCTGAAGCTCTGCTGCTCCTCCAGCACTGAGAATAATCAGGTTTTTTGGACATCATGTCAGGCAGCCCCCTGGGCCAGCACTGCTCAGTCTGCAGGGTGTCTTAAGTACCTCAGTCCTAATGAAAATATTCCTTGGACAACATTCCACATCCTGGTAACACCCCATAAAAATAAAATAAAATAAAAAATCCAGTCTCCAGCTCTCCCACAATTGCCAGGAGAGAGGATAATAATGTGTGCCATTCTTCCTAACTGCTCCACCGAGGGTGGCATCAGGCTGGAGGAGCTCCTGTGGAACAGCTGGGTTTCAATGCAGCCACATTTCCTGGCAGAACGGATTGTTCAGGCTGTTCTCCTTCCCGTGTGTTCCACACAGACAGCTCGGGGACAGCGGGATGGGAAATGCACATGGACAGGGATGGGAAATGCACATGGACACGGGTGGGAAATGCACAGGGATGGGGGTGGGAAATGCACAGGGACACGGGTGGGAAATGCACATGGACACGGGTGGGAAATGCACAGGGACAGGGGTGGGAAATGCACATGGACAGGGATGGGAAATGTACAGGGACATGAGTGGGAAATCCACAGGGACATGAGTGGGAAATCTGCAGGGATGCAGCTGGGAAATCCACATGGACACAGATGGGAAATCCACAGGGACAGGGGTGGGAAATCCACATGGACAGGGATGGGAAATCCACAGGGACAGAGGTGGGAAATCCACAGGGACAGAGGTGGGAAATCCACATGGACATGGCTGGGAAATCCACAGGGACAAGGATAAGAAATCCACAGGGATATGGGTGGGAAATCCACATGGACATGAGTGGGAAATCCACAGGGATATGGGTGGGAAATGCACATGGACAGAGGTGGGAAATGCACAGGGATGGGGGTGGGAAATCCACAGGGACATGAGTGGGAAATCTGCAGGGATGCAGCTGGGAAATCCACATGGACACAGATGGGAAATCCACAGGGACAGGGGTGGGAAATCAACATTGACAAGGGCGGGAAATCCACATGGACACAAGCAGGAAATCCACATGGACAGGGGTGGGAAATCCACATGGACAGGGGTGGGAAATCCACAGGGAAATGGGTGGGAAATCCACAGGGACACAGCACATGGCCACACGGGAGCCAGGCTCCAGAACGCGCCTCTCCAAGGGCCATTCCCTGCTCCACAGCCATCTTCCATCTCATCTCCCACACCTGCTGGTCTCCTCACACCTCTGGCACCTCGACAAGATCTGGAAAATGCCCTCTGACCCCACCTGGAGTTGACCCTAACCAGTTCAAACACTTGAGCACCACCCTATGAACCAGAAGTTCTCCAAGGAGAGCATGCAGCATTAGGAGAGGCTCCTGAACAGGAACAGCAAAACATCAGGTTTGATGGAAAATCAGTGTTTAAAAAAACCCAATAAAACTATGTCAAAAATTAAAGTTTAAAACATTCAGTCTCAGGTTTTTAAAAATCACTGTCAAATTTTTGTTCATGGGTAGATGAGAATGATGGATGAGAATTCTGGATTAATTATTTGAGGTTTTTTAGGTGTAACACCGAGACAAGAAGGTTTTGAAGTCGCACCTTCCTGCAAAGAATGACTGCTCCCACACGGTCATTAAGTTTGTATCAGCCTTAGAATGACTCTAATTAAAGCAGATCATTACTCACAGTGCTCTGTGAACACACACCACTCTCAAACTTGGAGCAGAATTAGGACATGGTTATTAGAACTCCTCTTTGCCAGCTCTTTGTGCTCCTCAAGCACCATCTCAGCCTGGGTTAAAGGTCTGCTCCAGTGAAAAACTCACAGCAGCATTGTCCTAAATGCAGGACACATCCAGGAGTATGGCAGTGCACCAAACCAGATGTGTCCACACTCACAAAACCCCAGAGAAACACTCTTTTGTCACATTTTTTTTTTTCTTTTTATCAACACAAAGGGACTGAGGGACTGGAAATAAGGCTGTCTTTATTTGGCATCCGTGTCTCCAACTATAAAACCAAGAGATGATGGATTCTTGAAACTTCACGTTTGCACCTTGAACTCTAATTCAGGGTGCAAAAACAGGATCCTGCTGCTCCTGATCCCTTTTAAAAATCCCCTGTCAGAGCCCCTGGAATCTCATCCCCAGTCCCTGTCAGAGCCAAGCAGCCCAAGGTGGGTGTCTGGATCCTTTTGCCTCTGACTGAGAAGCCAACCTTTATCCAAAGTGTGCTAAATTAAATTAGTTAACTAAGAAATGCTGCTCTCAAACTGCCTGGAGAATTGTCATCACAGGGAACCCAGGGATGACACCACCTTAACCTCTCTGTGGAAATTATTGGGACAAATCAGGAAATGCCATCTTTCCCCACTTCCTCAGCTTAAAATATTGGAGCTCTTAAATACTCCTGAGAGCTGCAGCAGCCCCTGTGGTTACACTGCTGGGATAGCCCAGACTCTTTGTACATCAGTCCTTCAGTCTTTCCTGTAAGAGAAACCTTAAACCAAAGGGATAAATGCCCAGTTGTACCATGATGTGGGATCTTCCCAGTTTCCCTGGGGATCTCAGATGCTTTAGAGTTTTCACTGGCCTTTTTGTTGTTTTGGATTTTTTGGTTTTGTTTTGTTTGGGGTTTTTTTGTTGTTTTTTTTTTTTTTTTTTTTTTTTTTTGGTTTTTTTTGATTTTATGGTTTTACCTCCTTTCAAAAAACCGACGGGTTGGATTCTGCTCTGAGGCTGCCTGAGCAAAGCAACTCCACCATTTCTGCTCCCCTTCAACATCCAGAAAGTTTGACCTAATGTATTCAGCAGACAAATCCCAAGCTAAAGGTTAATTTCATCAGTGAAAGGCGTATTTTGATGGCAAGAGAGGGAGAAAAAAACCCCCAACTCTGCAATCTCAAGGCTGACTGCACTTGAAAATCTTAGAGCAATGATGAAAACTGGAAATATATTAGTGGGAATTACTTGCTGCCAGGCTCTGCTGCTCTGCTGGATCAGGCACAAACCAGCAGGGAGCAATGCCTGCCCCAGGACCTCACACACCTTTCCTTCTTCTTCTTCTTCTTCCTCCTCCTCCTCCTCCTCCTCCCCATGGGAAAGCGGCAGCGCTCGGTGATTGCTGAGCAGCGCCAGCTGTTCGTCCAGCTGTGGGAGGCGGTGATAAAGGAGGGGAAATGCCTGGGGATGCTTCCACCAGTGCAGCACGCACTCGGAGCAGCAGTGACCCTCCTTCCCTCTGCACTGACCCTCCTTCCCTCTGTCCAACTTTCCCCTCGGAAGGACGGCGTTTACCAGGGCACGATTTCCTTCCACCCCCAAACCCGCGCTCCTGCAGCCTCTCGGAGAGCCGCGGGGTTGGGAACACAGCGAAACCCAATAAACCACAATAAACCACCATAAACCACAATAAACCACAATGAACCACAATATCCTTACCTCGGGAAGCGTCGGCCGAAGCCGCCCCGCGGTGTCCCCAGCCCGGATCCCTCCCCGGGGAGCTGCTGCCAGCCTGGCTGCCTGGGGATGGATGCTGGTTCCTGCCCCGAAGCGGGATAAAATCCTCATCCACAGCTGGCACCGCGTTTGGGATCGCCCGCGGCAGACGGGAGCGCTCCTGCTCAGCCACGGCAGGTCTGCCTGCCCCGGGAGACATCGCAGCAATAAAACTCGAGGCGAGGGCAAAGCCGCGCTGCAAACACGGGGGTGCTCATGGTGCTTATCGGGAACTGAGCCGGGGTGCCAAAACCCCAACCCTGGGGTGCCAAACCCCCAAACCCTGGGGTGCCAAAATCCCAAACCCTGGGGCGCCAAAACCCAAACCCTGGGTGCCAAAACCCCAGCCATAGGGAGGAAAAACCCCAAACCCTGGGTGCCAAAACCCAAACCCTGGGTGCCAAAACCCCAACCCTTGGGTGCCAAAACCCCAGCCATAGGGAGGAAAAACCCTCACCCTCTGGGGAGCAAAAGCCCCAACTCCTGGAGTGGAAAAACCCCCAATCCCTGGGGTGCCAAAACCCAAACCCTGGGCAGACAAACCCCTCACACTCTGCGGAACAAAACCCCCAACTCCTGGAGTGTAAAAACCCCAATCTCTTAGGTGCAAAACCCCCAAACCCTGGGGTGCAAAACCCCCAAACCCCTGAGTGCAAAACCTCCAAATCCCTGGGGTGCAAAACCCCCAAACCCTAGGGGTGCAAAGCACCAAACCCTTGAGTACAAAAACCCCAAACTCTGGGGTGCAAAACCCCCAAACCCCTGAGTGCAAAACCCCCAAACCCTGGGGTGCAAAGCACCAAACCCTTGAGTACAAAAACCCCAAACCCTGGGGTGCAAAGCACCAAACCCTTGAGTTCAAAGACGCTACCCCGGGGTGCAAATCCACAGCCCCGGGTGCCAAACCCAGCCTTCCTGGGGTCAAACCTCTTGGGGTAAAACCCCCAAGCCCCAGGGCAGCAAAACCCCGGCCCCAGGTAGGGCAAAACGCCGAGGATGCTGCGGAGCATCAGCCCGGGGCAGCGGGGCTGGGGATGGGCAGAGGGGATCTGTGGTGGAGGTGGGGAGGAAGAGGAGGGAACCCTTCCCGAGGGGGAGACCGCGTTCGAAGGGGCTCTCCTTTGGGCAGAGGGCTCAGGACGTGCTTGGGGCAGCCACAACAGAGCGGGGTCCCACCCGGAGCGGGGAGCGGCAGCGGCAGCCCTGGCCGGGGAAGGGAGTCGGGATCTGCCCGGGGATGGGGATGGGGATGGGGATGGGGATGGGGATCAGGATCAGGATCAGGATCAGGATGGGGATTCCGCCGGCAGCACTTACCGAGGCAGGCAGAGGAGCCGCCCCCTCTCTCCTCCGCCCCGCAGCGCCCGCTCCTCCCGCTCCAGCCGGGAATCCTTCCTTCCCCCGGGAAACGGGGCTCGGACAGGGAATCCTTCCTTCCTCCGGGAAACGGGGCTCGGACAGGGAATCCTTCCTTCCTTCCCCCGGGAAACGGGGCTCGGACAGGGAATCCTTCCTTCCTCCGGGAAACGGGGCTCGGACAGGGAATCCTTCCTTCCCCCGGGAAACGGGGCTCGGACAGGGAATCCTTCCTTCCTTCCTCCGGGAAACGGGGCTCGGACAGGGAATCCTTCCTTCCTTCCCCCGGGAAACGGGGCTCCAGCCGGGAATCCTGCCCTTCCTTCGGGAGATGGGGCTCCAGCCGGGAATCCTTCCTCCTTCCCTTCGGGAAACGCTGCTCTCTGCTCTCCCGCTTCCAAACCAGCCCTCCCCACTCCCCCTTCGGCAGCCGCGGGTGACCCGATGCATGAAAACAACAACAATAATAATAATAAAAAATAAGAGGCGTTCCGTGGGTTTGGCTGCCCTGTTGCCAAACAGGGTGGTTTGTTCACAAACTAAACGGGAAAAATCCGAAAAATCCCGGGCTGGGAAAAGAACCTGGGGCAGGAGGTTGGTGAGATGTCCCCTGGCCAGCCCTGCTGTGCCACTCCACGAGGATGGGAGGGTTGGGGTGGATTTGGGGAGGGCTGGGATGGATTTTGGGAGGGCTGGGATGGATTTTGGGAGGATTGGGAGGGCTGGGATGGATTTTGGGGAGGGTTGGGATGGATTTTGGGAGGGCTGGGATGGATTTTGGGAGGATTGGGAGGGCTGGGATGGATTTTGGGAGGATTGGGAGGGCTGGGCTGGATTTTGGGAGGGCTGGGCTGGATTTTGGGAGGGCTGGGAGGGCTGGGGTGGATTTGGGGAGGGTTGGGATGGATTTGGAGAGGGCTGGGATGGATTTTGGGAGGGCTGGGATGCATTTTGGGAGGGTTGGGAGGGCTGGGATGGATTTTGGGAGGGTTGGGAGGGCTGGGATGCATTTTGGGAGGGCTGGGATGCATTTTGGGAGGGTTGGTAGGGCTGAGATGGATTTTGGGAGGATTGGGAGTGTTGGGATGCATTTTGGGAGGATTGGGAGGGCTGGGATGGATTTGGGGAGGGCTGGGATGGATTTGGGGAGGATTGGGAGGGCTGGGATGGATTTTGGGGAGGGTTTGGATGGATTTTGGGAGGGCTGGGATGGATTGTGGGAGGGTTGGGAGGGCTGGGATGCATTTTGGGAGGGCTGGGATGGATTTTGGGAGGGTTGGGAGGGTTGGGATGCATTTTGGGAGGATTGGGAGGGCTGGGGTGGATTTTGGGAGCTGGCAGAGGGTTCTTTAGGCTGAGCTGCCCTGGGCAGGACCAGTCCTGGTCCCAATCCCATTCTCGGTCCAGGCTCCTCGGGGAGCTCAGGGACAGAAAATGAGCCCGGCAAGTTCAGGTGTAAAAATCGGGTTCTTTGGGCGCTGGGGGAATGTCACACACAAAGGAGGGCGGGGGTAACCCTCGGCCATGGCTCCTGCCATAACACAACCTCCAAATCCCGCTCAAAGGCATCAGCTCTTGGCTCTGAACGGCTGCCATCAGCATGTCGGGCTCCTTTTCCATTTGTTTGCCAAAGACTGGTGCAAAGGTTTTGAAATTTGGCTTCACCCACCCCCAAAATTCACCCTGGAGAATTTTTTCAATGAGTTTTTCAATGGATTTTCTCTTGATCAGGGTTGGTGGAAAGTAAAGAAACTCAGATTTATTGACCTCTCCCTGGAATAGCTCAGCTCCTGGCTGGCAATCGGCCTCTCAGGTTTCAGGCTTGTCTGTGATATTAACACCCAAACTGTGATGGAACAGCATGTTTGGGTCATTTTGTGTCATATTTATTGCTTCAGAAATAGCCCTTTGAACATAATAAATTCTTTGATTTAAAATACTTTAAATTATGGATTTTCTCGAGAGAAGGAAAGGAAAAGGAAAAGGTGAGAGAAAAAGAAAAGGAAGGAAGGAAGGAAGGAAGGAAGGAAGGAAGGAAGGAAGGAAGGAAGGAAGGAAGGAAGGAAGGAAGGAAGGAAGGAAGGAAGGAAGGAAGGAAGGAAGGAAGGAAGGAAGGAAGGAAGGAAGGAAGGAAGGAAGGAAGGAAGGAAGGAAGGAAGGAAGGAAGGAAGGAAGGAAGGAAGGAAGGAAGGAAGGAAGGAAGGAAGGAAGGAAGGAAGGAAGGAAGGAAGGAAGGAAGGAAGGGAAAGAAAAGAAAAGAAAAGAAAAGAAAAGAAAAGAAAAGAAAAGAAAAGAAAAGAAAAGAAAGAATTATTTTACAGCCAAACATACACTCTTCCCTGTATTTTCCTCTAATAAGAACAAAATATTTTCTATAAAGCAGGAGAAATAAGTAATGTGTGAACCAGAGTTTTCTGTGAAGTTAGATTGATTTCATTACTTTAGTCAAAATAAGCTTCCATGTGTTTCTGAAAAAATCAGCTTTGACAACTTCGATGCAAATATTTTAAATTATTGTGTTTAAAGTTGTCTTCTAATTTACATTTAATTTTAAGAAGTTTCAATAAAACTTGAAATCTGAGCAAAATATTTTATTTCTGATCAAAAAGAACAATTTTCAAACCTGAAGGAAAGGTTTCCCATCCTCTTTGAAAGCTGAGCTCTTGAAGCCACCTTCTGATCTCCTTCCTCTCTCCTTTAATGCCACTGAACCAAACAGGAGCATCTGACCAGGGAAGATAAGCAAAGGGGTAGAAATTTTACCTAAAAGCTTGTAGCATGGTCTTTTATTTCTCCATTTGATGACAAACATCAACAAATAGAATTAAAGTATATATATATATACATATATATATATATATATGTATATATATATATAAATAAATTAAATTTTGTGTCATATTAATATATTAAAAGCATAATAAATATATAAATATATTAAGTGTATCTATAATTAGATACATTTATATATAAATATATAAATATATTAAATTGCAGAAGCAAGAAGAAACTTGTGATTTTTAATAATATCTAGTTTATGGCGGGTTTTGGTTTTGGCGTTTTTTGGGGGGTTTTTTGATAGAACATTCCTACAACCTACTTTTTCACAGGCCCGTAGAATCACAGAATGGACCTTTCAAAGCCACGTAGTTGCAATCCCCCTGCCAGGGACAGGGACCCCAAACCCTTTTTGTCAGAGCTGCTTTCATTCTGTTCATCCCCCAGCCTGCACCGACGATGGGGTTCAGCCCCAGCCCCTGGCCTTGCCAAAACCCCCTTCTCTTCCCCTATTTCCCTTTAACTCAGGGTAAAAATCTAGCCCAAAACCCCCAAAGGAAGCTGCCTCATTTCCTAATTATCATTAATTGTGGGATCTCAACACCTCAGGACTGATGTGCAGAGTGGCTGAGACCACCCTTGGGGGGCTCGGGAGTCCTGGAATGCTGTCAGAAGTGTCTGGTGGCTGGACTTTGATCCTACACAGGAGACGACGCCTGTATGAGGACTGGGAAGGTTTCACTGGGTGAATGGTGAAGGGATAAGTTAATTAGTGTGTAAAACACAGGGTTTAGGATTTTGGTACAGGGGGGTCTAAAGAAGTAAGATGGAGGAATTGGGGCGTGTCCTGTTCTTCTTCTTCTTCTTCTTGGCCTCCATCTTCTGTGGTGATGGTGGCACTTTGGGATTGGTTATTACTAGAAGTGCACCGGTTAATAAGGGTAGAAGGTATTGGGGAAAAATGATAAATATTGTACACGTAACTTCGGGTATAAAGATAAGTGACTGCCCCGGGGGCTGGGAGTGTGCCCATGGCTGACTTGCTGTGCAGACCTCTGTCGGGCTGAAATAAAATCTTTTAGATAAACAATTAATAAACACCGAGACCGAGACAAGATCAGGAGTCTCTCCTCGTCCTTTGAAGCGTCGGATCTTCAAGGCCATCCCTGGACCTAAACAGCCTAAACAGCAGCAGAAAACTTACAAGCCTAAACAGCCGAGAAACCGAGCAAGTGGCATCCCTGAGCTATCTCTGGTCATAAATCAGCAAAAGAGAAACAGTGAAAACAACAATTAATTGCCCGTTCCTGGGGGCTGGAGGGGTCTGTGCCGCCGTCTGTGGTACCAGAGCGTGGCACAGCTGGGTCCTGGCTTTCCTCTGGCTGGGCCCTGCTTCGTCCTCCTGGATCCCAGGCAGGCTGTCAGGCTCCAGTAATTGAGTTTTTGTGGAGTAGAGAATAACAGCAAAGAGCTGCAGCTCTTCCAAAGCACCAGTCTCAAAAGAAATGACAAAGGAGAGAGAAAACAGCAAGAAGTAGTCTGGACAGAGTGCTGGAAATGCTGTGTCAGCCACTCGTATTAATGTGATCAATTCACCTGCCAGCATGTCACAAACCATCAGAAAAAACCATGACAAACTTTAACATTTACTGGAAATTCAAGGATATTGTCAAGCAGGGATTCTGGGATGTTGTCTCAAGAGTTCTGGGGTTCTGGTTTTACATTATATTTACATTATATTTTTAATGCTACCTGGAAAGGGAGGAATGAAGGAAAATGGCGTTTATTTAGCTTTCTGACCTTTACAACAAGGAGGGCAATAGGAAATGCACATTTTGGATCCTTTTGCCTGTCAAATGCAGCTTGATCTTAAAAGTTTGAGAAGGAGGAGAGCTGTTTATGCAGACACTGAGGTGCAGCTCCTTAAACTGGCAAAGAAGGTGGTGGAGGGAATAGTCAGGAATGGTTTGAGGCTTCATTTACACTCTGTGGCCACTCGGACAGCATTGTTAAATCCCTTGGGAAGGAGGGAAGGAGCTCAGGCCAACGTGGCGTGTGTGGCCAAGAAGGACACAAGGAAACTTGGTGGGGTTTAGACCTCATGGCTCAGCAGTGCAGATGCTGCTGTGGCTGGTGATAAGCACACCATGCACAGAGATTCACAAAATGCACAGAGAAGATAAAATGGACCTGTAAATCACATGGCATTGGGCAAATAGCCCCAGAAGGGTGGCAGCTTTGGTGTTTTCCTTTGCCTGTTGGGGGGGAGCCTGTCCTGATGGCTTCAAACCGTCCTGACAGCATTGCTTTTGCTGCAGCCCCTTCTGAAGGCAGC
This sequence comes from Ammospiza caudacuta, assembly GCF_027887145.1. Classification (NCBI taxonomy): domain Eukaryota; kingdom Metazoa; phylum Chordata; class Aves; order Passeriformes; family Passerellidae; genus Ammospiza; species Ammospiza caudacuta. The sequence goes on from NC_080596.1 coordinate 76,283,965, forward strand.
AGCATGAGGAGGAGGAGGAAGAAAGGAGCATTTGCTTGCTTGATTTAGCCAGGTGTGGACCTGTACAAACAGCTGTCTGGACTGTCAAACAGCTCTTTCCTAACGCTGCTGACTGACAGGGCTCCTGAGCAGAAACCTCTGGAGGTGCCTGCTGACCACTTGTGTGGCAGCTGCAGGCTGTGCCCTGTGCCAGGCTGCTCTGGCACTCTGCATTGGGGCTGTGCCCTGTGCCAGGCTGCTCTGGCACTCTGCATTGGGGCTGTGCCCTGTGCCAGGCTGCTCTGGCACTGTTCAATGGGGCTGTGCCCTGTGCCAGGCTGCTCTGGCACTCTGTACTGGGGCTGTGCCCTGTGCCAGGCTGCTCTGGCACTGTTCAATGGGGCTGTTCCCTGTGCCCTGTGCCAGGCTGCTCTGGCACTCTGCATTGGGGCTGTGCCCTGTGCCAGGCTGCTCTGGCACTCTGCATTGGGGCTGTGCCCTGTGCCAGGCTGCTCTGGCACTGTTCAATGGGGCTGTGCCCTGTGCCAGGCTGCTCTGGCACTCTGTACTGGGGCTGTGCCCTGTGCCAGGCTGCTCTGGCACTGTTCAATGGGGCTGTTCCCTGTGCCCTGTGCCAGGCTGCTCTGGCACTCTGCATTGGGGCTGTGCCCTGTGCCAGGCTGCTCTGGCACTGTTCAATTGGGGCTGTGCCCTGTGCCCTGTGCCAGGCTGCTCTGGCACTCTGCACTGGGGCTGTGCCCTGTGCCACCATCCCAGCTCTGCTCCCTGGCCGTGCTTTGCCAGGATCTCATGTGCTGCAGTGTCTGAGCCATTCCTTGTGCTTGATGAATTCTACCTGACAAATTCTCTCTCTCTCTTCCTTCATTATTTATATTTTCTTTTTCAGGTGGGATTTGTAATCTTTCTGCTTTGGCATAATCACTCCTAAAATGATTGCTCCTGCTGCCTGTGGCAGGCTCAGCTCTTCTGTGCTGCTTCCACTTGACCCTCAGACCCTAAAAGTGGTTTATCTTCTTTCCAATGGATATCTAGGGGGTATACACTCCTAATTTTTTCTGTCTTAACACAATGGAATTTATATTCTGGACCTAAATAATACAACTATTCCCACTACTTTTCAACAATGTTTATGCTGATTCACTTTTAACCCTGCAAATGCCTTCATGTCTCTGGGTATGCCTCAGCTGAACAGCAGCCTGTGTCACACTGCTGAAAAATCAGGATCAAGGGAGCTAGAGAGACCCAAAACATTCTTGGTGAAGTCCATGGGAGTTACTGGAGGTTGAGATAGTTTATTAGACATTTATTATCATCACACCCATTAATTCAAGGCAGTAAGATGGATATGCAGTTACAGAATTATAGGAAAAAAAAAAAAAAGAGAGAATCAATCCTCAAAATATTGGCCAATCAACCCAAACAACCATCACCAGAGTCCAATTAACAAATTACTCTTGGTAAACAATCTCCATAACACATTCCACATGTGCCAAACAACAGGAGCAGCAGGTAGAAATGAGACTTGTTTTATCTTCTCTCTCTGAGCTTTCTCACTGCCTTCCCCAGGAAAAATCCTGAAAAGGAGAATTATGTCTCTCTCTGTTCAAAGAGTATGTGAATACCACACTTGATGATGAAAATGAGTTCCCAAATCCTTTTTTCTGTCACTCCCCATGAGTTTCCCATCGGGGCAAAGCAGCCATGTGTGTTTTCCACAGGGACCTCTGGTCGCTGTCCCCAGAACGCTGCTGACAGCCTCCAAACCGCAGGGCTGCAGGCACTGAACTGAGTTCATCAGAACGTGAAGGTTTGCGTCCAAATTCTGCTCTGTCATGGATTTTCCCTTGAGCTAGAGAAGAGTTCGAGGCTCCTGAGCTCTAAAAGCACATCCAGACAAGGAAACGGCCCAGCTCTGCCTCCTGAGTGCTCTGGAATGTCTGAGCTGTTCTTTGCAGCTTTGCCTCAGCCACGCTCTGGTGTCACTGCACACGGGAGGAGCAATTCCAGCTGAACCTTCCCCACTGCTTGGGGAGACCTCGGGCATTGCATCCCAGAGAGGGATAATGGATCTGACACTGAGAGCACCCTTTTCTGACACCAGCTCATAATCCGGCAGAGCAGAGGTATCCAGGGCTGCCAGGGAGCTGTCCCTGAGTTTTCCTGAAGGCAATCATGATTTTTACAGCTGTTGGACATCAGGAGACTCTCTGGGAGCTCTGGATAGCTCGCACTGCAGTGTGCACACATCTGCTGGGTATTCCCATGGAGTTGCTTGCTCACATCTCTGAAGTGGCCTGTTTATCTCCCTGTAGCTGTTGGGCAGATGACTTTTACTTGTGTGGGAGATCTCCCCAGAAGTTTGATGGCACTTCTAAGCAAAGTGTTTTTCCCTGCACAGGGCATGTCCCAGGTATCAGAGGGTCAGGGTTTCACCATGGTCATGCTCCTTGCCGTGTTCACACCACGGCATTTTCACCTGAGGATTGTCATGTTGTGCAAACAGAAACCCTTTGTCCAGAAGGATCCCTGGTGTTTTTATCCTCAAACTGAAACCCAGTGAGTAACATTCCCCAAAGTGCTCTCCAGTTATGGGCTCCTCCATTCCTAAGCTTCCAGACTGGGCTGGGCTTGCAGCAGGAGTGTGCAACTGAGCTTGGTGTGTGCTTTGAGCTCCAGAAAATTCAAAGACCACCAGAAAATTCAAGCCCTAGAGATATGAAAATGCTCTAACTGAGTCATCAGAAATGAGTGGAGATTTTTTTAAGCCTTCACTGCCTGCCAAAAGCTGCACAATGACTCAACATCATGGTCTGAGGCAAAGCCTCTGGTTCTGTGTGTTACCTATCAGACCGTGTCGGATGTGAGGGATGGAGAAAATTATAAATCCAGTCAGAAATCCCACTGAGGAGACACCAGAGATCTGCTGCACAGACCACCAAGGAGAGTTGCAAAGGCTTTTGTTGATCTTGGAAGAAAAGACAGCATTGATACACAAAACAGTGTCCTGAGAGAGAGGAGAGCACTAAACACCCACACACAAAACCACTGGAGGACAAAACTCAGGATATCCTACATGCTCTATCAGGACACAGGATCTATTTGAATTGCTGCCATATTTTAATTGCTTCCAACAATCCTGGTTCTTGGCTCTGTTGTGTATTTCTAGCAACAGTGCTGAAATTATTGTATAACTCTGAAGAAAAAAGAGAAACTTATCAAGGGAACCACTTGTCAGGCTGAAATAAGTTGCCAAAGAAAATTTTCTTTTTCCTTTTTATTGCTCTCCAGACAAGCTGGACAGGGGCTCTTTTCTGTCATGCTGAAAAATCTAATTATATACATACATAAAAAAAATAGATAGCACTAACCATTTGTCTCGCATGACTCACCACTGTCTGCAAATGTCATAAATGCTGGCAAGCAAACTGCAATCACAGAACACATTAGTGCCTCACAAGGCTGCCTGGCTTGATTACAGGCTGGCAAGGATTAGGCTGAGTAATTGGGAGAAGATGGGAGGGAGATTTCACTGGACATCTGGGACTATGGTGTGCAGGAAGCATGGCAGGAGACAAACACCCAAGGACAATCCAGTGCCTTCAAGGGCAATCCCTGCTGCAGGCTGGTACCATTTGTACAGCCCAGAAGAGATGAAAAAACCGCGCCTGTAATTTAAATAAATGGCTGTGAAACCCTTTGTTCATTTATCACTTGGGCCTAGTGTTTTAAAGAAGAGGAGGCCAGGAAGATGCTCAGAGGGCTGGAGAACCTCTGCTGTGGAGACAGAGAGCTGGATGTGCTCACCTGGACAGGAGAAGGCTCCGGTGTCGCAATAGGACACAAAATGAACAACACACACAAGCTGAGATGTTTAAGGTAAAAACAGGGCAGTTTATTTCTGAACTCTAATATTTATAGACTTTTAAAAGGTGATTATGGATTGGAGGATGAAATTGCTACTTCTTAGTTACAGTGGTTAAACCAACAGTCCATTAATTCTTTCTTCTTCTAGAAAGGAATGCAAAGCAATCATTATTTACATGAAAAGTGCGTGAGAAACTCCATTTCAAAAATGTAAACATTAGAATGCTTAGAAGAATTTAGAAGAACAGGGTGACACTCTGGGAAGACCTTAGAAGCTCTTTCAGTGCCTAAAGGGCTACAAAAGAGCTGGAGAGGGAGTTTTGACAAGGCATGGAGCGGCAGAACAAGGGGGAATGGGTTCAGACTGAGAGAAGGCAGGGTTAGATTGGATGTTAGGAGGAAATTCTTTACTGTGAAGTTGGTGAGGCCCTGGCACAGGTTTACTAGGGATGTTGTGATTGTCCCAACCCTGGAAGTGCCCAAGGCCAGTTTGGATGCTGCTCTGAGCACCCTGGTTTAGTGGAAGGTGTCCCTGCCCATGGCAGGGGTGTTGAAACCGGCTGATCTTTAAGGTCCCTTCCAACCCAATCCATTTTATGGTTCTGGGATTCTGTGCATGTCAGGGCAGACCAGAGCCACAGAGGAGTGCCCTGGGCTGAGCAGATGAGATCCAAGGAGTAAATCTCTGTCTCAGAACATCAGACATGATGGATCTGCTATAGATAGGCTTTAATAAGTAGGCAACTGTTCTAGATTGCAAGGCAAAATGTATTCTATTCCCACCTGTCAGAGGTGGGGCAGTTCTCTGCTGTTCATTGGGCAGTTTTCTTTATCTCTTCCACATCCAACCCTCCCTCCACGAGATCTCTGCTGTTCATGGGCCATTAATTATTAATTATCTTCTGTCCATGGCCAGTGAGTGTCCCTGCATGGCTGATCCAATCCCAGCATCCCATGGGGAGATGCTCCGCCCAGGGGAGGAGCCAAGCATTCCTACCTGGATCCAATCTGAGCTTTGGGACACCCCAGCAGCCTTTGCCCCCTGCATTGCCAGAGGAGCAGCTTTCTGCTGCCCTGCATGGCCAGAGGGAGCCCAGGCCCATCTGCAGCAGCCCTGGAGCTGCAGAGGAAAACTCCCCCCTTGTGCAGGATCCCTGCTGCAGCAGAGCCACAGCTGGCACTGCAGGAGGGCTGAGCCCCCATGGATGGGGCTGGGACACCCCCTGACACACAGGGGACAGGGACTGCTCTCACTCTGGCAGGGTTGTTTTGTATCGCTGCATTTTTAATTTTAATTTTACTTTCCTCCCTAATAAAGAACTGTTATTCCTGCTCCCACATCTTTGCCTGGGAGCTCCCTTAATTTCAAATTTATAACAATTCAGAGGAATGGTGTTTACATTTTCCGTTTTAGGGGAGGCTCCTGCCTTCCTTAGCACACACCTGGCTTTTCAAACAAAGACAACAACTTTTTTAAAAAACAAAGCTACTTCTAAAACCCTGGAGAACTCTGAAGAAACTCATCCTTTCACAGTGAGATGGGCAATGAATTTCTGAAATATAGGGTTTCTAAAATGCTAGTACTCAACTTTCATGGCACTGATGGACCAGGACTTGTCCCAACAAGAGCCAGTCTCATTTCAATTTTACAGTCCCATTTGAAAATGCATCCCCTCTGTTTAATTTTTGAACTTTAGTCCCTTGATTAAACCCTTGTTTAGTCCCTGCACTCAGTCCCATTCACATGCACAGCATTTCCTGGGCCAGGGACAGCTCCTGAGCTGTGAAATATGTTTGAAATGTGCAAAATGTGTGAAAAGAACTGTGTGCATTCCCCAGCTCCTCCGATGTGCCTGGAGCACAGATTTTATCTTGCTGGATGACACCAGGGCAGTGATGCCTGATTTTTTGAGAAGTTTCACAGTAAAACATGACAAATCAGGAGGAAATACTCATGTGGAGAGGGAGATTTTGGACAGGAAAAGAGCCACGCTCTGGCTGTTAAAATCTGAGGCCATCCTAGGCTGCGTTGGGAAATTGTGCTCTTCTCTACAAAAAGCTGTGTTGTGCTTTTTGCATTTGACAATTAGATCTGTGGTTTATTTTTAGCTTTAATTAAGAATTCTTTCAAATGTTATCACTGCCCACCCAGAGCAAGTGGAGTGGCATAAATACAGACACGATGTAGAGTATCTTATGCTGAAGAGCACAGCAACAGCAATTAATAATCTTTCTTTTTCCCAAGCATTTCATCTTGAATCCAGGAGAGGACTTGTTTACTGATCTGGTTCATTAGTTGAAGAATGAAATGTTGTCTGGCAAGGTTAATATTTCACATTTTATTATGGCTTTTCGCTTGAGGATCTAAAAATCTTTTACAAGACTCAAAGCTTGAACTATAAACTTTTTTTTTTTTTTTTTTTGTAGCAAATTGTGGCTGCCCTTTCCCTGGCAGTACTGAAGGCCAGGTTGGATGGGGCTTTGTGCGACCTGGTCTAGTGGAAGAAGTTTAGTTTGGCTTTATTTTTTAGAACATGATTTCCCTTCCCCCATACCCCCCATTACTTAAACTATCAAAATTTTTACATATAAAATCATAATTAGAGTTACAAAATAATTTAAAGCTGTATAACAAAACATCCCTCTCGACACTATACTTTTACCAAGTTAAGCAACGTGCATTTGCATGTAAAAACCATCTCACTGCTTGTCTTTTTAAGCTTAACTAAAACTGCAAAACACCTCACAGCTCCAGGGGTGGAAAGCTGATCAGAGCAGCCAAAGGCTCGCTGTCCCAGCGGGAATGGGGGGATAATTGCCCGCGGCTGTGCTCAGAGCACACACCTGACCTGAATGCCTATGGAGGAGTTGGTGCCTGGAGCAGCAGGAGGAGGAGCAGCTCCTCTGCGATGGGAAATCACTCTCTGGAAATGCTGCTTCGCTCCGGAGATAAGGGAGCTCCAGGGAGATTAGAGAAGCATGTGTTAAAATCAGGTGTTATTCTCCAAGGATTTTTCTCTTGGCAGGATGTGTGAATATTAAATCTGGGGATATAATATATAATATATAATACATAATATATAATATACAATATATAATATATAGTATATAGTATATAATATATAATATATAATATATAATATATAATATATAATATATATTATATGTTATATGTTATATGTTATATGTTATATATATAATATAATATATTATATATTATATATAATACGCAGTATATATCAATACTATATATATAATAACTAGATATATAGAATATATATAATGTATTATATATATAATATTATATCTATATTATATATCGATATAATATATATTACATCTGGATAGATACAATATAATACATATTATATATAATATGTATATTATATAATATGTATATGATTGATATGATGTGATATGATATGATATATTATATTATACATATATAATATATAATATATACTTGATCATATTATATATAATATATAATATATTATACATTATATATTATACATTATATAGATATAATATATCTGTATATATTATGTATCATATATAATATATATCTATCTATATTATATAGAGATATATAATATAAAATATGAATTATATATATGGGTATATCTTATATATAACAGATATTATTTTGTATAAATATATATATTCTATCCCTTTTCTCTGGCAAGGGAAGGGATAGAATATAATTGCAGGCCTGGGGAAGGCAGATGGAAAATTGGAATGGTTTGGGGGGCAGCAGGAATCACTGCACGTGTTGGGGGGTTGCTAAGGGCATGTGTTCATGCTGGCACCTCTGCTGGGGATGCCCAGCTGTGCCCAGCTGTGCCCTCTGCCACCCCACAACTGCACCTGCTGGGTCTCAGAAAGAGCAGGAGAGAGGGAAACTCATCTGTGGGTTGTGATATAGGAGAGGCTGAATAGAGGAAAATACAGCCTGTCTGCTAGGATGATGAACTTCTTTCAGCTGAATTACACAGCTCTTCAGGGGCAGGACAAAAATCCATCAAAAGCTCATCTTTTCCAGGGACAGATATAAAGAAAGTGGGGAAGGGAATGAAGATCCTCATCACGGATGAGAGCAACAGAAACTGGGGAGGGGGGTGAGAGTGTGTGCACATGGCCCTGCCAGACAGCCATGCCCACCCAGCAGATCTCTGCATCATCTCACTGCCTTCTCATATTTGCTTTTTTGCCCTTTCCCCCCTGTTCTCACAGCTCAGTAATTCTTTCCCAGGAATTCACATAAAATGGTGCACCAGGTGCTGTCCCCAGCCAACAGCTAAGAACAAAACCCAAAAATGTATTTCTGTTGACAACTGTGTCAGACTGATTCTCAGGACCACCAAAATCCTCCTCTCCCAATAACAATCTGTCTGCTTTCCACTGCCTGCTCTGTAATACCAAAACTCATTTTTGGTTGTTCTGTTCTTCATGCCTGGCTTTGTACAAGCCAGGCTATGTTTGTTTATTTGACACTGACTTGTGCTGGATAAATATGATCTATGCCCAATAAATATAGGTTGGATTCAAAGAATTGGTATCCTGACTATTTATGTTAGCAGCTTGCCTGAATCAGTTTTAACCAAGGTAAAGAGTAAAATCTGAATATGGAAAAGGAACCAGGTAATAAATAAGAGCAGCTTTCATGCATTTTCTTTTTTCAAAACTGCATTTTTCTGACCTTTGTGATGAGGTTGCCACTCACCCCCTTTAGATCTGACACCATCCATAGCCACAGAGCTGACATTTCCCAAGCCAGGGGCATCCACAAAAGCAGATGGAGGTCACAGTGACCTCCAGGCTCTGCTTTGCTCTCTGCTTTTGCCCACCCAGGCTGTGCAAGTCTCCCCTTCCAAAAGCAGGAGAGGCAGCCCAAAGAAATCACAGCTGGCAGAGGCTCCCCAGGAGCCTTTGGGCAGTGAGCTGGAAGTGGCTGCATTTTACAGAAATTCATGGTCAAAAATTAGTGATTATCTATTCAAACTGTGGCTGAAGCAGAGTCCTTTGGCTCCGAAGGCTGCATCCACATTATTCCAGGAATAAAATGAGGAAAACAACCTGATCTGAAGCCACCACCACAGACAGCAAAGACTTCCCAAGCAGCACAAGCAGGAGCTGCCAGCTTCTGCTGCTCCCAGTGATGGGCACAGCCCAGGGGGGCTCTGAGCACTGAATTTAAAACATTTCACATTCTCTGCTCCAGTAACTGGGAGAGATAAACACCTTCCTGCAGCCTGGGGGAGAAATTCCTTCCTGCAGACAAGGTGATGGGTGAAGGATGAAGGCAGGGGCACCTTCCACTGTCCCAGGCTGCTCCAAGCCCCATCCGGCCTGGCCTTGGACACTTCCAGGCTTGGGGCAGCCACAGATCAGATTTTATGTACATTAATCAGATTTTACGTAGATTATTGCAGAAGATTAAGATACACATGAAAATGGTTTTTCTCTGATAATTTGGTTTTTTGCTTTTTTTTTTTTAAAGTATATAGTTCATGTTGCACAGAGCATTGATGGAGAGCACTGTATCCTGTCCCTTTTTTAATGAGCACCCAGGGTGTGCCAGAAATTGCTCTAATTAGAGCAATTTTAATGCTTTCCAGTGAGGTCACTGCTTGGGAAGTGCTCCATTAAATAGAACAAAAATATATCACCTAGAACCCCACTCACCCCCAAAAAACCCCAAACAAAATATAAAAACAGTTGTTGGGGGACAGAAAACAAAAGAGTTTCTGGCAAGAGAAAAAGCCTCCATGCAAATCAGATTCCTCACCACTGCCCAGCTCAGACTTTTGCCTGTTGGTGCTCTGTTAGAAGCCTTTATTTTTTGGGAAAGGAAATCCTGTTTTTCTGGCTTGTGCTTGTCAGGATGGCCCCAAGGGAGCTTTAAATATTCATTTACTTTACCAGAGTTCAGAAATACTTAGCTCAAACCAATTAAGTTTTTAATTAAAATGCATTAGAAGGAGAATCTTGCATATTAAATTTCTCCTTTTATTTTCTTTTATTTTTTTTTAAGAGACACCGCAATCAGTAGAGTTTGGCAGCCCCTGTATTACAACAAGGAGAAGCCCAATAACATTTTTAACCTTTGCTTGTGAATTGCATGAGTCACAGAATTGAAACCCACAGGGCAGAACCTTGCAACTCCATTTCCTTTTCCCAATGTGCTGGTTTATGTATTGACCATATTCCCCAGCTCCCTGGGACAGAAATGCTGTCATTTTAAAAAGAAGCAGGGTTTCATCTGTGGCCACCGTGCTTCTGTGCATTGCCAGGCCAATATCTGCAATTCTCTTAATGTAGGAGCTGCTGCAGTAATTGATCTGTGCCACCACTTGAATGATAAATCCGTGTTTGAAACAAACTGCTCTAAAAAACTGCAGAGAGCCTGGCAAAAAAAAAAAAAAAAAAAAAAAAAAAAGGCAAAAAATAAAGCCTGGAGAGAGCTAATAAAGGAAGATAATAAAATAAAATAAAATAAAATAAAATAAAATAAAATAAAATAAAATAAAATAAAATAAAATAAAATAAAATAAAATAAACTGTTGCAGAGCCTCCTCTGTGCAGTGTCTTGGGAGGGGAATTGTGTATGAGGTGTCTAGAAGAGGAGAACAATGGTATTGATTTAAAAAAAAAAAAAAATTAATTTCAGTCTTATTGTTCTGTGCTTACCCAAAACACACAAAATCCCATACTGGGACAGCAGGATACAGAAAACATTGCTATTAGTGGGATGAGTCTGAAATTCAACTTTTTGTGCTCGTTATTAGAGATAGGAAAACTTATTTGCAGTCTTCATAAACTTGATTTAGTGTAAGGATTTTGATAGAAAATGAAAAATGCCACTAAAACACAAAAATACTTTTAGCTCTGTTGGAAAACAAATTGCGTACAGTGAAAACAACCATCTCCAAAGTAAGGATGCGAATATTTTATCAAGATACATTAATCTCAGGTGAACTTCTGGTGAAATTGCTTTTCTGTAAGGCCAAAACTGTAAGAACAAAAAATAAAGGGAAAATTTAGTGCTGATATCTTCTGGAAGGAGAAAAATGTCTGTATTTGAACATTTTCTAGACTCCTCAGGTGGAGACACCTGGCAGCACCTCCTCACTGGCTCATGGTGCAACATAAAATAATGAAAATATCTCACTGCAGGGGCAGAAATGTGTCCTCAGAGGTGGGGGATGAGCAGCAGAACTCCCCCAAAATACAACCCTAAGGGGCCCAGGAGAGCTTTCCATCAAAACAGAGAATGTGCTGACTGGCTTTGAGTCTAGGATTAAAGCAGCAGCAGTTCTCCATGCAGGAGAATTATATTTAGAGCAAAGAATGTTTTTAATGTAACTGCCTTCTAGGAAAGGGAAGTGCAAGACAGCCCTGGACGATTTCCCAAGAGGTTTCTGTCATTGCCATGTCCTTTGGGGTATAGAAACTAACAGAGCACAAATTTCCTTTGAAAGCCAGACTACTGAGGAGTTGCACAGTGATTACCTGAGACTGTGAAATACATTCATTAACGAAGAAAAAAATCACTGCTTAATAAAAAGTTCCATATTCAAGGTGTCTGCTGGGTGTGCTTTGCTTTCAGTGCTATTTTTCTCCCCACAGCAGGGAACAGAATTTCCCATCATAATCAGGAATACTGCTGGCACTTCATGCCTGAATGGGGGACCAAACACAAATTACAATGTCATCAATCTCTTCAAATTTTTGTGAAGGGTTTCCCCTCTCGCCTTGCACTCGGAAATGCTATTTTAGCATTAGTGGAGGTATCAGTTGTTCCTTTTTCAGTTTTGTTGGCCTGGCCCTCTGTCCTATGGCCCCTCATTAATTCAGAAATTCTCCGTTTGTAGGTTACAGTGGCAGAGTCACCCTTGGCTGCTCCTGCTCCTGTGATTCCCCCTCATCCCTGGCAGGGATGAATGTGGAATAAAACACTGAGGCAAGAGGCAGTCTGCATTTTTCATTTCACACTCTGACACATAAAACAGAGCCTGTGTCAGCTCAGTGCTTGGGTTTTAAATTTACTCATCCAGCTCTGTGTTTAGGCAAAAAAATCCTCTTTGCTTTTTAAATGTTTAGTTTTCTGTTGTTCACCATCCTTTGTCCCTTTAAATAGGGGCCCATTGGCACCTTTTCCAAGTTGGCAAGAAGACTGGGAAATACAAAACCTGAAGACATTTTTATTTCTAAATTGGGAATATATTAAAAAATATTTTAAAATTATATAAAAATATTTGTTTATATGTTTATATAAAAACAAATGTTCTCATTTTTTTTTAATCTGGTGGCACCTAGAAACTTGGTTTTGGTGAACAAATGGAAGGAGTTAACTTTTCAAATGCTTTTCCATAACTATCCAAGTGTCATCTCATCCCAGCCATGGCCCTCAGCACCAGATCCCAGCATCAGCAGTCAGCCCTGGCTGAGCTGGAAAAGGAAAAGATCATGAGCAGGACAAGGAATGGGAGGGAAAATGCAGATTTCATGAGTTCTGTTGGAACCCTGGTTAAGTAATATTGTGTAATTAAATAAAAAAACCCACATTGTGGACCACGAGTAGTTCACTATTGAGTTAAAAGTAAAAACTATATATGTGTCATTTCTTAATTAGACAATTTATCCTTAAAAAGGCTTAGAGAGAGAGAGAGAGAGAGAGGGATAAAGCTCCATTTTTAGTTTGTTAAAGTACTATGAAACTCACAGCTTGTAAAAATATAATATAAATAACATCTGAGTCTGAACAAAAAATGCCATCTCACACATTTAATCCTGACCCTAACAAAAAAAAAAAAAAAAAAAACCAAACCACAAAAACCAAACCAAAACAAAAAAAACCCAAACAAAAACAAACAACCAAAAAGAAAACCACACTAAAAACAAAAAACTCCACAAGCTGCCTGTAAGAGCTGAAATAAGGGATGCAGGACTCCAGGCACCTCTCTAAAATGCAGTTTATTCTGTCTAAGAGGTTACAGCAGTGCAGGGTGGTGGGTGACAGAGCTGTGCCCACAGCTGTCAGCTCCAGCTGCAGGCAGCCCTGCAGAGCCTGAGTTTAGGTTACAATGCATTATAGACTTTTCTTTTGGTTACAATGCATTATAGACTTTTCTTTTGTTACAATGCATTATAGACTTTTCTCTGCTGAGCATCTTCATACAGTAGAACCAATCTATGCCTTAACTTTTATCTCTAGCCTATCATAACTACTGTAATTACCATATTCATGTTACTGTTCTCCAATCACTAAAGTCAGTGCATTACAGTTTAAGCTAGAAGTTGTTTTTCAGTTTTCTTGCAGTGGAAAATTCTGAGACCTTTTTTCTACTTGCCACATTTGCTGACTTGTTTTCCTGTGCTCTCTTTCTGCTTGGCAAAAACATCTTCTTGTTTGGGGTGGGTTTATCCTTTGCTCTAAGCCATAAAACCCCTTCTCACTAACACAGCCTTTGCCTCCTTGGTTATCCAGTGAGACTGGCTCAGCAATTCTTTTCTTCTATGTCAAAACTTGCTTCTATCTCTGTTCCTTCATCAGAGTCTATATTCAAAAATCTTTGTGCTAAGCACACATATCTGTGAGACTTTCTTGTCAAACTTTCATCCTTCCCAACAGTTGCCAGTGGAGATTTGTGTTCCCTGTTAAAGCTCTGACTTTCCTGCCCAGAGCAGAGCTGCTCCTTGTCACAGCAGGCTCCTGGCATTGATGGATCCCATCAGTCCCCATTTGGGAATGCAGCAGTTCAATGTGCTCCGTGCCATGCTGTGTCACACACGTTCTCATCCTTTCTCAGCTCTGCTGCCAGAAAAACTCCTCGATGCAGGCTGGAGGAGATGGGTGTTTGTTATTGTTAAACCATGAGCAACATTAAATAAATCTCTGAATAAATGTCTGGGAGTATCAAAGTGGGCAGGGGTTGGCTCACAGCAAGAGGTGCTGTACAGAGTCAGGCGTGCAGCCAGGAGGTGCCAAGCTCCTTAAACTTGAATTAAAACTTGAATTCCCAAAGCAGAGCTCTGCCAGGAGCTGGCCTGGGTGTTAAGCAGAGAGGTAAAAACTTGAATTAATGAATAAATTGTGATTGAAGAATGGCTGATGGAGATCTGGCATGATGCACAAGGGATTGGGTAGTGTTGCTGTAGGACACGAAAGAACACAAGCTCACACTGCTGTTCTCAAGGTGAAGGGAAAAGGGAAATTTATTTTCTGACTCCAACATTTATAGTTTTCCAAAAGTGACAGTGGATTGGAGGGTGACAGTGCCACCTCTCCAATGACACTGGTCAAACCAACAGCCCTTCAACTTTCTCCTCCTCCACAAAGGAGTGCAAAACAATGAGTTATTTACAGAAAGTTTGTGAGAAAGTTCACTACAAGAGCGTCAACACCAGAAGGCTTAGAAAACGTTAAAAAACCAGGGTGACAGGTTAGGAGATGGGACGTTGGGTTTCTGGCATGTGGGGTGCACGAGCTGCTCTTCCTGCAAGCACAGAGCTGTGCCTGGGATCAGGCTGGGACACACACAGGTACACACTCACACACTCACAGAGGCACACCCACACAGTGCAAAACAAAAAAATGCTCAAACACAACCCCTGGCCACAAGGCTGGGCAGCCAGATCCGGCTTTCATCCACACCATTGTCACTAATCCTCTACAGCAGCTTTGTCTTGCCGAGTCATGGGCTGAGCACAAATTCAGATACTTGGACCACCCTGTTCCAGTGCTTCAGCTGCTTTCCCTGGCCCTCTGATTTAGCATCACAGAAGAGCCTTCAGGATTCCTTTCAAACCCATTCTCCATAGTCTGGTTTAATGTGGAAACAATACAATAAATAAAGACAATAAAAATCCAACACAAAACAAAGCAACCCCCCAAGAAACAGATTTCAGTGCTATCTACCAGACAATATTATTTATTATACATATTGCTCAAAGTTTTGAGTGATCAACAAATGAAGGATTGGGTTGCTGCCTTCTCTGAGGAGAAATCACCCCAACAAGCAGTGTTTGAATAGGAAAACATTTATTACAGGATGTGCAGCAACCGTGGAAAATGTGAATCCAGGAGCAGCTTTGTGAGGGCTGACTCAGACATTGGTCATCCCCAGAGGAGTGGTCAAAACAGTGAGGGAAGAGTGGCAGGAAAGCACCTGCATTGCAGAGCTGAGCGACTCATGGAGAGTTTCATCTCCAGCCTCACACATTTCTGTCCTGTCCTGCAAGTCCCATCCCCAGACTCATCCCAAATCCATCCATCTGTCTTCCCCTACCAGCTGCAGGTGTGAAAGTTTGGGGCTCACACTCAGGAACTTTTCCCTTCCTTCCCACAGCTGAAATTTTGGGGGAAGAGTGGTTCCCCTTCCATGCAGTTTTCATTCAGGATGAAAAAAATGTTTTGGCCACAAAACTATCTGAAAATTCAGGTGAGTTTCACCAAAAACTCCCTGTGAACATGGTCCATTCAGCAAGACAGTCAGAGGCACTCTGCCTGCCCCCAGGGCTGGTATTATGTTGATTAAAGGGACAGCTGATTCTGCCCTGAAAAAATGTGGATAACCAAATTAGGTCCAAAATGAATGGAAAAAGAGAGTTACCATTTTCTAAAAGTCCAAGTATTGTCTTTTCTCCAGTTCCTCTGTTTTTCAGTCTTCATCTTCAAAAGCTAGAAATGTGCCAGTGAAAGGAAAAGGCCTGGCTCAGTTCAGACTATTCCCACACTTCTTTTAACCTTGAGCAACTTGCTCTTGAAACCACAGAGCTCCCCAGCCTTGCCCTCACCTGACCCCCCAGACCTCATCCCAGCCAGGATGGGACGGGCTGGTTCCCACACCCTGCCCTCCTTCCCCTCTCCTGGGCAGCTCCAAGCTCTCCATCCCTCACAGCCACAGCACCAATGCTCCCCCTGTCTCACCAGGGTGGCCTCCAGAGAGCACTGGAGTCAGATATTAGTGTTCTCCAAGAACTGCAGAAATGTTGCTGGGATGCTTTTCGCCAAAGCAACAGAAAGAAATGGGATCAGAAAGAATTGTATGAAAAACCAAAGAATCGGAGCTGGCGTTTCTCCATCTGGCTTGCACAGCTCCATTTGGAGTTTTAAAAGCCCATTTATTTGGTGTTAGGCAAACAGGAACTGGTACAAAGCAACACTGGGTACAACCACCTCTTATACATGCGCTGGCTGGGTTCCAATATTCCTGATTCCCCAAGAACATCAGCTGTTGCTCAACTCTTCTGCTTTGCGCCACTTCTTGATTTCTCTGCTAGTCTTGAAGCAATTTTCCCCACCTCTCAAGATTCACACTCCTCCAAAAGCCTCAGTGCAAAGGTTTGGGGCTCTGTTTTGGGCCAGTGCCCCAATTTTGGGGGTTCTGTTATTGTGCCATCTTTACTGCCCCGTCACACCTGGCACTCAGCACCCGTCTGGGCAGCAGCACCAGGTGAACAAGGGTAACTCAGCCCCAGCTCCTTGCACAGCCAGGCTAAAGCAGAATTAAAGCCTTCAGGCTGGTATTTGTAGCAGCAAGATTGGGTTTGCTGATTTTATGGCAGGAAGCTCTGACCACTGCCAGAAACAGTGCAGGGGAGGCAATGGGGAAAGTGAGCACTGTCAGCTGTGGGACTGCAAAATGCCACATCAGGGGGCTCCTCTCTCTGATTTTTATCAAATTTACTTCTATTTTTTTTCATTATTTATTTTCTACAAAGCCCGAGCCTCTTGAAATAAGTGGAAAATTTTCCATGGAACCCAAGAGGCTTTGGATGCAGTTTTCAGGGTGTGTGAGCCCACCACCAGCACAGTGAGAGATGCAATGGGATTTTGGGAGCTCCTCTGTCACCTGCAGTGCAAATACAGCTGATCTGGTTCTCTTACTCTACCAGGTAAGGCAGGTTTTTGTCACAGCTCAGTTGAAGAAGGTGCAGGTGATTGCAAAAGTGTCACATCAATCACAGCCTGAATCTGCTTTTGAGGCAGTGTGATTGAAATAAAATGCTGAAGTGCTTGTTTTCACTTTTGGTCATTATTTATGTCTTTCACACACACATTTCCTGGATCAATCCAGTGAAATCTCACAGTGGGAGCAGTGATGGAAAGCAGGAGCAGCTGGCAGGGGAAGGAGCAGCTCCCAGCCTGGAATACCCCCACATGTTGATTAGAGCAGGAGCTTCCTGATGGGGCTGTTTGCCCTGCTGACCTGCTTAATTAATTGACTCATTATCAGCAACTCCCCCAGGAGCCATCAAACATCACCCATGAGAACACTTTCCCCTGATATCCATCCCCACAGAGAAATAAAATCTACTTATTTTTCACATTTCTCTGGCATATCATTTTCCTGCTGAGTAGCACACACAGCTGGATGTTTCCATGGAAGGATGAGAACTGAATTTGCAAATATTGCAGCGTGTTTCCATTTAAAAATTGCTTTATAAAAAAAGGAAATATTTTATATAGGCTTAGTTCCATGTAAGGGTGGCTCCTCCTAAAGGGGATAAGCCTGGCTGTATGTCACCATTGCTCACAGGGAGAGCAGCAATGCTCAGGTCTACAAAGGCCACATGATCCCAGAACTCCTGAGATGTGTCCAAGAATGAGCTCCAAGGTAAAGGAAAGGCTCAGGCCACCCAAAACCCAATTTTTTTCAATGTCCAGTGACCAAGGAGATGAAGAGGAAAGTAAAATATGTGGGTCAGCATCACCCTGGGTCGAAACACTTTGTTTTGGACTCATGGAAGGAGAACTGAAAAATATGGGCAAAATCAAAACATATTACAGATTATGTCGCTTGTAATTTAAAAACAAAAACAAAGTAGTATCAGTGGAAAATTCTAACAGTTTTACCAGGTTTATATTTGATGGAGGCAAATCCACCAAGCAGCTTTCAAGCTGACCACAGAATCACAGAATAAACTGAGTTGGGAGGGACTCAGAAGAACCATCCAGTCCAGCTCCCGGCCTCTCGGAATCTCTGCTGCTCACAGTGACCCCAAGATGCATTAGAAAGTCTCTTTTTCCAGCCTGGTGCTCGAAGAAGGAGTCAGAGCTCTTCAGTTCTCAGTCTCAAAGTTGTTTATTGTTTCTTATCTATAAAATTCTTTCTCCTGTCTCGCCAAGGTCCTCTCAGCAAGACAGTCAGAGGCACTCTACCCTCCTCAGAGGTGGTGCTGTCTTTTTATACTAAACACTACGTGTACAATATTTACAATTACTTCCCAATGCCTATCACCTGTGTTAGACAGTGAGCTTCTACTGTAAACCAATCCCAAAGTGCCACCATCACAGCAGAAGATGGAGGCCAAGAAGAGGAAGGAGAAAGGCTGGACACACCCAGATTCCTCCATCTTGCCCCCTGAACCCCCATTCTAAAAACCCCCAAAAAATCTATTTTTCACCCTGTGATAATTTCACTATCATTCCACTTAAACTTTGGTGGGTTGTAATTCTTCATGTAAGGTTGGTGATTTTTATTCCAAGGGCTAAATCAAAGGCACAGGGGCCTTGGGCCTGGGCAGGGGCTGGAGCCCTCCAGGGCAGCCAGAGGAATTTCCTGGGTTCCGATACTGGCCCTGCCCAGCCCCATCCCCAGAGTCACCCCCTGTGCCCAGAGCATTGTCCAAACACCCCCTGAGCTCTGCCAGGCTGGTGCTGTGCCCACGGCCCTGGGGAGCCTGGGCAGGGCCCAGCCACCCTCTGGGGCAGAACCTTTTCCTGATATCCCACACAAACCTCCCCTGGCACAGCTTCAGGCCGTTCCCCCAGGCCCTGACAGCAGGAGTGTGGTTCCTTCCAGGAGAAGGAGATCTGAGGAGGCAAAGCCCTTGGAACCACCTCTGAGCTGGGCACAGGTGATGCAGAGGACTTGTCATCCTCATGGAGTCATTTATAGCTGCAGTCACTTAGAGCTGTAAACTCACTTTTATCTTGCAGCAGCATCAGATGGATCTGCTCACCATAAATGGAGTCATCCCATCCAGCAATACATCCTCTTTCACTTTCTATTGATGATTCATGTGGCTTTTAACCAAAGCAAAGAAGCCTTCTTCACCTAAGCAAGCTCAAATAAAGGCAGTGGACAACTTTTAATGGTTTATGAAGGTTGTGTCCCAACTTTTAATGGTTTATGAAGGTTGTGTCCCAAATTCAAGCCCAGCAGACTGTTCCCAAGTGCTGACAGCACCTGAGCTGCCACAGAAACAGCACACAAACAGTGTGGAAACAGGCATGAGGCCAGCTGAGTCTGGTTGGAAAGAAAAAGATCTGGGTTTAGGGAAAATGGGAGGAGTGGTTGGCGCTTGCTTTTATTCTGGACTGCTAAGCCATCACTATAAACCTTTCACACTTCTCTCTGTTTCTCTCAATCTCTTTTGAACGCCATCATTAGCCCAAGGAAGTGCCAATAAAACCATACCACTCAAAAAGAGTTGTTTGACCACCATCCCTTGACAAAATTCAGTTTAGAAAAACGTGTGGATTGGCAAATTTGGGTATAATTTCTGCTCAGGTTGGTGGCTGAGCAAAAGGTAGGGCTGACCTGGCTGCAGCAGGCATGGATTTGCATCAATAACTCCTTCTCTGCTACCATGAAGCATTTGCTGAATGATTTATTGCACAATTGTGAGTTGGGTGGCGGGCATGGGAAGAGTTTTGTCCAAGACAAAAATTGATTGCTCAGTGATGGGGCTGAGGATCAGCCCCTGAATGTCCTTCAAAGATGTGGTGGCATTCATGGACAGAGCTGTTTGCAGAGCAGTGGAGGTGACCAAGCATTTACTGCAGGTGCTTCTCTTTTATAAATGTCACATCATGAAACCACAATGTTTTGTTCTGCTGGGCTAAATTAATCCTCTCACTACATTTGTAGAAACAGCTCTGGAAATTTGTGCCTGTTACAACACAAATCAGCAATTCTTCCCAAGCAGGCTCCTCCAAGGGATTTCTGCCTGTTCCCATGCAGGGTGCAGGCAGCATCAAACACATCTGAGGGTTCAGTCATTCCTTGGTGAAGTGGATGCTCTGTACTGGTGGCCAGAATGACCACAGACATATTTTAGCCTGTCTTTCAGCACTGTGAAATTCATTTAGCCATTCTGTGAGGATGTTTTGCACCTCTGATTTACAATGGGATAATTTGTGGAGTGTTCGAGAAAGACTCAAAGTAGAGAAAGTCATCAATGGACTAACCCATGATAATTTTGAATTAATTTTTCCATAAAGGATGCATGAAGTAAATTTAGAGTTCAGTCAGTGCTTCCATGCTGGGAAATAAAAAGGACAAAATTAAAGATGGAAAATGCTACTTCAGTGTGACCATGTTCACAGGGGTCTCAGGATGAGGGAAGAGACGAGGATCTGACTCCATGTTTCAGAAGGCTGATTTATTATTTTATGATATATATTACATTAAAACTATACTAAAAGAATAGAAGAAAAGGTTTCATCAGAAGGCTGGCTAAGAATAGAATAGGAAGGAATGATAACAAAGGCTTCTGTCTAGGACTCTCTGTCTGAGCCAGCTGACTGTGATTTGCCATTAATTGGAAACATCCACATGAGACCAATCCCAGATGCACCTGTTGCATTCCACAGCAGCAGATAATCATTGTTTACATTTTGTTCCTGAGGCCTCTCAGCTTCTCAGGAGGAAAAACCCTGAGGAAAGGATTTTTCATAAAGGATGTCTGTGACACTTCAATATTTGTGATGAAGATGAGGGATGAACCCAGAGCATCCTTTTCCCTGCACAGACATCTCCATTATGAATCCCAGGGAAGACAATTCTTTAGCAGCTCAGCAGGACCAGGCAGGGTGAGGGATCCTGATGCCAATTGGGATTCTAATGGCTGAACAGCCAAGGGAGTTCAGTTCCACTTCCAAAATGAGAATTTCCTCTTCTACCCAGGAGGTGGCACTAAGGCATTCAGGTAAAAAGCGTCACTACAATCTTACTAAGAACCTGGTTTTTTTCTGAGGCTGGAAGCTGGGAGGGAAAAGCTGCAAATTTTACATTCACTGGGTTGTGCTTCTTGTGATGGGACCAACTGAGTGTCCTGAGAGGGAACAGATTGTCCTTCTCATGGCTCCAGTGATTCTCCCCAGAGCAGAGCAGCCTCCATCCAGGGATGTTCCTCTGTTCTGGACACAGGGAAACACCAAATACTCTGAAGAAATATGTCCATGGCTCAGCCATAGCAGTAATGAGGCAACAGGATCCTGGAAAACATCTCCTAATCTCCACTAGCTGCTTCCTGACCCATGCCCAGCTTGTTTCCCTGTGTTGTTTCAGGGGTTTTCTCTTGGATTTTGTTACTTCTGTAAAACCTGCCTGCATCACTTTTGGAACCCTGTAGAGCTCATGGCTGGCGTCATCTTGGTGCTGCAGAAAAAGAACTGGAAATGGATGGTGTTAGCCAGTATTATCTAGAGCTTCTCACCTCTTTTTGGCCCCAGTGCTCCTCAGTGTTAACCCTGTGTCACTCACATGAACAGGATCCACCCACTGAAAAGCCTTGGAGCCTTTAATTTGAAAATGAAAATTGAAAACCTGACTCTGTGTCTGCTCCCTTCTGCCATCTGGTGTGATGTGTTCACAGGGGTCTGAGGATGAGGGAAGAGACGAGGATCTGACTCCATGTTTCAGAAGGCTGATTTATTATTTTATGATATATATTACATTAAAACTATACTAAAAGAATAGAAGAAAGGATTTCATCAGAAGGCTGGCTAAGAATAGAAAAGGAAGGAATGATAACAAAGCTTCTGTCTCAGACAGAGTCTGAGCCAGCTGACTGAGATTGGCCATTAATTAGAAACAACCACATGAGACCAATCCCAAATGCACCTGTTGCATCCCACAGCAGCAGATAACCATTGTTTACATTTTGGTGCTGAGGCCTCTCAGCTTCTCAGGAGGAAAAATCCTAAGGAAAGGATTTTTCATAAAAAGATGTCTGCGACAATCTGGATCTATTTGCACACAGCCTGAATGTCCCCTGCATGCAGCAGTGACTCCTGGGGAGGTGAGAGAGCCTTTTGGTGTGTTTGAACTGCCTTGGGACCATCACAAATCCCATTTCCAGGGAGCTGGGGTGGGGTAAAAGCACTAACAGCAATCACTGCCATGACACACAGACTCATATTTGGAAGGGGCAATGAGGACTGGAGAAACCAAGGTTTGAAAGACAATTTTGGGAAGAGGAATGGCAGGAGATGAGCTTGCAACAGGCTGGATCCTTTGTTGGGGCTGAACTTTCAAAAGCTGCATCTCTAAGCCTGGTCTCCAAATCTGGGAAGCACCTGAGCCATAATGCAGCCAGAAAAATGAGGAAGGACATTTATCTTCAACATCAGCAGCTTCCTTCCCTCTCCCTGGCACAAACTTAAGGACCCCTTCAGCAAACCCAGCATCCATCTGCCTGATTGGACATCCTCATTAGTGCTCCTGACAGCACAAACCCAATGTTTTATCCAGCCATTTTTTCACTGTGGGTGTGATTACAGTTTAGCAATATGCTTTTTCCTAGTGATATTACCTTGTATATGTGCTCTGAGATCTTTATACAGACACAGCCCCCATCAGTGCAGCAAAACCCAGCAGAGCAGGGTGGAAATCAGTTTGAGGAGCCCAACTCCAGCGTGGGGAGACAGGAAAATGATGATTTTTTATAAGAGGAAGCTATCAGTAAGGCCACAGGGTAAATTTTAAATGGTGTAAAAACACACATTTTCCTTAAGAACATCTCAATTCTCACAGTCTTGTTTTCCTCAAAGAAGTCAAACTCTGTCTCCTCTCCAATCTAAGCAAGTATTTTCCCCCTATTTTTAAAATTGAAGTTAGTTTCATTGTTTCTGCCCTCCAAAATCCACCAGTCCACTACACTCAGCTACAGAGGAAATCCCAAATGCTGCCTGAGCTGTGGTCAGCAATGCCCCACACCAGAGCAGCTTTGAGAAACGCTGGCCCATTCTACTCCCTGTATCATCAACTTGTCTGCCAGACATCACTTTGCTAAACCCTGCAAATTCAGATTATGAACTCCTTGGGGCAGGCACCAGTGTGCTGCTGTGTCAACACAGATCCTGTCACCAGCAGGTCTGGGGATAGTTGACCTCACTGTAAAATAAGGCATTTGTTCTCATTATTTTTGACATTTTAGCTGTTTATCTTGCTCATCCCTCAATACTGCAAGGATGCCCTTTGAAAGGAATAACTTTCAGGTGTCAGGGAGAGGTTTCCCTACACCACCTACTCTGGGATAATTTTGGCATCAATTTAGAAGACCCATTCAGGTCACTAAAGGCACAGCAGAAGGGCTGTCAGCCCTTTCCAGGTCTGGGTTCAGCAGCTCTCCATTGCCATCTTCAGGCTGGGAGCAGCCTTGAACCCTCCAGAAACCTAAAATTCCCGAATGGACATGGCAAACTCAATTCCCGTTTGCCCAGCATTAGCTGAAATTAATGGTCAAAAACTGGAATAAGTTGTTAAATGTAATGGAGGGGAACGAGTTCTGCTAGGCTGGTACTCAGCTGCCCTGGAAAACACAGGATATTTCCCTCCCTGTAAGTGGAAAATGTTTTAGAGTAAATTAACACCAACAATGCTGTTTAACACACAGTACTTCTTGCTGGGAGTCAAAGTTTTATCATCAAGTTCTCTTTAAAGTACATAAATTGAAACTGCCACAGTGATTTTAGCTCTGTACCCTCCATTGTCCCCTCAAAAAAACCCCCCATTTTCTGACAATGATAAAAGCTGAAGTTCATGGGAGATTTTAATCATAATTTGCACTTAAAGAAGTCTTTGTCAAGCATTTCACATCTGACAGACACGTGTTGGGTTTAGTAGTGATGAAGTTCCAAGGCTTTCGGGGTCTCTGATGAGCAGGATCACACAGGCAGCTTGGAGGGCCAAAGAGCTGTAATCACAGAACAACATAGGTAACACATCCTAAAAGAAATCAGAAAAATGTGCAATAATGTGGGTGTCCTGGTCCAACAGCCTAGAATAGGCTCCTCAGACCCAGCATTGTCACCCAGTGAACATCTCCATGCCACTCCTCACCTCTCCAGTCTCCAGACAGTGTCTGACCACCCTCACAGTGAAAACCATCCTCCTAATTAGATCTGGTTGGGAAATCACTTTCTAGGAGCTCAGAAAGTCTTAGAATTGTTTTGGATGGAAGGGAGCTTTGAAGGTCACCTCTTACCCAACCCTCCTGCACTGAGCTGGGACAGAACAAAATCATAGAATGGTTTTGGATGGAAGGGAGCTTTGAAGGTCACCTCTCACCCAACCCTCCTGCACTGAGCTGGGACAGAACAAAATCATGGAATGGTTTTGGATGGAAGGGAGCTTTGAAGGTCACCTCTCACCCAACCCTCCTGCACTGAGCTGGGACAAATGCTGCTCCTCAGAACATTCCAGCAGCCAAACTCTGAGCTCTCGTGGTAGTTTGCACCAGCTCCCAGGACTGTTTATACTTTTCCCCACCGAACTCCCAGCCCTGAGGGCCAGCGTGGGTGGTGCTGGTGCTTACCACAGCCACCCTGGCAGCGCTCAGTTCCCGATCAGTTTCCACCGCGGCGTCCATCGCGCGTCCTTCCCGAAGGGCAGCCACTGGGCAGAGATGGGAGAGGACCAGTCCAGGTTCTTCAGGAAGATGCTGTAGCTGTCTCCATACTCAGTCACCCAGCGGTTCCTGCAGAGGACACGGAGAAGGGCATGAAGAGAGCACCTCCACCCTGTGCTTTGTGTGCCAGGACAAGGGACCGGCCTCCCCTCCTGCCTCCCCTCATCAGTGGGTCTGGGGATAGTTGATTCCACTGTAAAAGAAGTTATTTGTTCTCATTATTTTTGACATTTTAGCTGTTTATCTTGCTTATCACTCAATACTGCAAGGATGCCCTCTAAAAGGAATAACTTTCAGGTGTCAGGGAGAGGTTTCTCTACACCACCTACTCTGGGGTAATTTTGGCATCAATTTAGTAAGACCCACTCAGGTCTTCAGCCACGCAGCCAGGAATCTGTGTGGGGCAAACAAAAGCACACTCAGGTGGGACGGAGGAGAGGGGAACAGCCTGTGTCCATCAGGAATGGGCAGATGCTGACATGGCTGTCACCAGGATCCATCTCCACCTGGACCAACCGTTGCACAGGCACAGTCTCCACCCCACATACAGCTCCAGGATCACAGATTAAAATCTGCTGTGCAGAGCTGAAATATATGTGTGTTTGGGGGAGGTGGGGGGCATGAGGCAGCGGGGAGGAATGGCCTTTCCAGTGAGAAATGAGAGCTGAGGAGCAGTTTATGCCTGTTTGGTTCATAGTGTGCAGGTGAGTCACGTTGCAAACAGCTCCTGCCCTGTTTGATTTGAGAGAGCCCTTTCCCAGGGGAAGCCTGGGCATGGAAATGATGAGACATGCCTCCTGCCCCAGCCCCATGGGGATCTTCTTTCCACAGGGATGAGGCTGTCCCAGGAGTTGTCTCCCCACTCCCATCAACCCCACTTTTAAATTTTCTAAAGAAAGGCTGATCAGGCTTTGGGAGTGGATTCTTCCCCTAGGGAATTTCCTTGGGCTCATTGCATAACATGGACAAGGAGAAATACACTTGAGAAACACCTTCCAATGCCAAGCAGCTCCAAAACCTCCCTGAGCTACTCCTAGCCTGTCCCCCAGTCCCAGAGGGCACCCTCTCCTCCCATCCCACCCCTCCCTTACTCATTGAAGCGGAGATCTTCAGGGAAAATGGGAGAAGGCCTCATCGCCTCTGTGAACAGTCCAGCATGGATCCCTCTCCGGGGCTCGAAATCTTGCTTGTAGATACTTTTCCAGTCAAGGTCAGAGCAGTCTAGTGAAAGAGAGTCCAAATAATTTAAAGACTTTTTTTGGAATTCTGTCTCCTATATTGCACAGTCTGAGTGTTCCCCCTTTCCCCTGAGTTCCACTGGCTGTTTCTGCTTCCAGCTCTCCTGTTGGAGTTAGCATGATGAAGGGATTAACCAAGGGAAAATGGAGGAATTGCTTAGATGAGATTATTCAGCCCTTATTTTCTAAATCCTGTGTGAGGGAAGCCACATAAGGCAGACCTGGAAATGACATCTTGTGATCTCCCTGTCTGGATATTGACTTGGCACCTGGTATACATTTTCCCATGTCTACTTTCTCTTCCATCCTGCCGCTCATCAGGGACTAAACCAAGGAAGAGGATCATCACATCTGCTATAATATCTTCCCCAAAAATCCCTGTGGGAGCTGGTTTGGAGAGGCCCCATCTCCCACCTGCCTCTCCAGAGATGTCTCATCTGTGTGTGAACAGTGTGTCCTTCTGATCAAGCAGATCTAACTGGGGATAAACATGCAGGGAGGACACACAAAGAAGAGTCACCCATTGTAGAGAGGTTTTCTGGGTGTTTTACAAATGACACATTCCCATAGTGAGTAATTAGTGGAGTATTTTTGTTGTTTTCACTGAGGCTGGGGTTTCAGGTGTCTCACACGTGCATGGCCATGTCAGGCTGTTATACAACCCAGCTCCTGTCTTATGGCATTATTTCCAAGGAGACCACACTGAGCTGTTGTTCATGGGATGGGCTGTCTGGAAATTGGGGTGAAAGAAACACCATTTACAGCACTCCAACCTCTTCTAGAAGATAACTGTTTTTCTCTGCCCTGCTTCCTCCCCACCCATGGGCAGATGGTTACAGGGGATCTGTGAACCCTTCCTGTGTCACTCATTTTCCCTTCACCCTCTCCTCAGTCTCTTCTGGAATTATATTAAAAACCATAAAACCAGGCTGAAGGCCACCAGTTGCTCACATGGGGCAGTTTCCACAGCCTCCATCCACTGACCTTGCAGCAGAACACATGAGCTCGTATTCTTGGTTTTGTATTTATCAGCATTGGACAGCACCTCCTTGTACAAATCCTGGGCAAACTGCTGGTAGGTGACCGCGTTAGCAGGTGGTGGTGGCTCCCTCGGCTCCAACACCCCTGAGACTGGGAGGAGAGGAAGGTGAATTAGTCAGAATCACCATCAATAACTCACCCAGATCCTGCCCTTTGGATAGGGTAATTGGAGTCCCAGCTGGCAAAAATCAGGGGAGACCCAGTCACTTCAGCAGAGCTTTGCTGGGGTGCATCAATTTTGTTGGTTTGTGATTCAAGTAGGGGAAGGATTTATGTTGGTGCAAAGTGGGGGGAAGGAGCCCACTGCCTCCACATTGCTAAAAGGAGACCCTCTGCAGCAGGTCTGTGTGTGAGAGGGGGGAAAACTGCACTGCTGGGTACACAGGGGAGAGCAGGAAGGGAAAAGCCCACAGGGGCTTTGTCATTAGCATAAGGCACCTTCAGATGGGCTTGGCAAGGAGACCTCAGCAGCCCTCAGAGGTGAGTGGAGTCCATATGGAGACACCTCTGCCTGAGCTGCTTGTCCAGACTCTCCTTCTATTGAGTGGAGAGGGAAAAGCCACCAGGGCTCCCTTCACCTCACTGTCAGGGTGGCATTAAGGTACAGGAGGTGGCTGTGTCTTTGCTCCCTGTGATCATGGAAGGATCCAGACATCCAGGCATCCACACTGGGAGAGATCAGCTCAGGGAGCAGAGAGGACATCCCTGGCCATGTCTCCTGTTTGCTTCTGAGCACTGCTGAGCAATGACACCTCTTCCCTCTCGAGCAGGAACTCAGAGAAAAATCTTTGCTTTGGGATGGCTGAGCATGTCAGAATGATGCTTGGTGACCACTGCTTTTGTTTTCCTGAGTATTTTAATCCATGCAAGCAAGTTTAAATGGTGTGGCTGAGGGCTGACCACCAGCACATTTACTGTACCCTTAGCAGAAGGGTTTTCTGAGCCACCCAAACACCTCACACCCAACCAGAGCCCTTTTCCCTCCCTGCAATGTGGGTTTGGTTGCATCTCCCTCCATCCCAGCAGAGCTGTGAAGATAAAACCCTTAGAGACCCTTGCTGGAAGGGGCTCTTCATGCACCAAGATGTTTCTAAAACCTCAGCTCCCTACACCCATGCTTTGGGCTGGCCTGGTGTCAGAACTCAGTGCATCCCTCTGGGTGTCCAGAGTTGCCCAGGACCCGCCAGGGGGCTCACAGACCCTGGCATGCTGCCCAGAGCACCTGGGGATTTGATTTTTACCCCTCGAGCAAGTTGCCAGCTTTGTATGAGGACATGAAACTCACACAGGTTTGAATGGTGTGATAACAAAATACGCACAGGTTGAAAATGTAGATTTTAGGATTTTTGGTATGGGGGTTATGGGGACAAGATGGAGGAATCTGGACGTGTCCAGCCTTTCTCCTCCTTCTTCTTGTTCTCCATTTCCTGCAGTGATGTTGGCACTTTGGGATTGGTTCAGAGTAGAAGCTCACTGTCTAACATAGGTGATGGGTATTGGGAATTAAGTGTAAATATGTTATATGTAGTTTGTAGTATAAAAGGACAACACAGAGCGCCTGTGGCTGCCCTGCTGAGCAGATCTCAGCTGGGCAGAAAGAAAATTTTATAGATAAGAATTAATAAACAACCTCAAGACCGAAAAGTGAAGAGTCCAGACTCGTTCTTCAGCTGCGTGGGCCGGAGCAGAGACACCCTGCTCATCTCAGGGCAGCAATTAACACCAGCAACCTGAGAAAAACCCTCAGAGACCCTTGCTAGAAGTGACTCTTCATGCCCCAAGATGCTTCTAAAACCCCAGCTCCCCACACCCATGCTTTGGGAGCTGCACGTTCCTGGTGACAGGGCGCTGTGCCCATGTGTGTGACCCCTCCCCAGCTCAGCCTGGCACTGAGGCACCACCAGGATGCTGCCATCCATCCCTGCGTGCCCAGCCAGCACAGAGCAGGGGCTGGGGGCTGGCAGAGGCCCAGCACACAGCCCCTCAGCAGCAGGGCACACCAGCAGTGCCAGCATCAGGCCTCCTTACCCTCAGTGTCATCTGCGGGAGCAGGAGGTGGAAGGGGCGAGCAGCAGCTCAGGTCGTGCACGGGCTCGGCCAGAATCTCCAGTTTCTGTGCCCATCTTGGGGACAGGTCAGAGGGCTGCAGCTCTGGCAGGTAACACTTGGGCAGGTCTTGCAGAGGAGGGTAGGAAGGTGTCTGCAGGAAAAAAGTCCTGTGAGAATGAAGAGGCAGGAACTGGGGAGGGCAGGGGCTAAAGCATGGTCCAACACAGCCAGGCCTGGGCTCGGGTGGGGTCAGCGTCCCTGGGGATACAGGGCACACAGAGCAGCTCTGGGGCTCTCACTGGAGTGCAGGAGCCAGCACAGCGTCCTCTGGCTGCCCATCTCACAGCCTGGGACTCTGCTGGGCCTGGGTGGGCAGTGGGAGTGAGGAGGGAGCCCTGGCAAAAGCAGGAATGGTCCAGGGTTCCTGTCAGGGAAAGACTAAAGAGGATCCTGGTGTGGCTGCAGCTCCAGATGCTTCTTAGGGGCTCAGAAAGGGATTCTGCTGCTGTGAGCAGCTCCAGGCTGCTGGGCCAGCAGGGACCATCCTGACAGGGTTTGTCTGTTGTGGTTTTGGGTCTCTGTGGGTTTCTGTCTGTCCCTCAAACCCCAGGGTTCCCAGGGCAATCTCCTGATGTTTTTCCTTTGCCAGGCTGACAGCAGGGCAGGTGGAGGCTGCAGGAACTACCTGTGTCTAGGGTTTCACCACTGAAAATGGCCAGAGCTTCTCCTGAGGTATCTCCAGAGGGACAAGAGCCTCCAGGAGACCTTGGTGAGGATGGCTCACCAGCCAGTGCTTCTTCCTTAACCCAAGGATTTCCCCTTCCCCTTGGTTAGTGCCCAAAATTTCACAGATAAAAACATCACAGTTGTTTTACCCTCTTAAAAAAGAGCAAATCCCCTCAGGGCCAAGAGGGAAACCTGGGCCTCCCAAGCACCTCATCACCACATACCCAGTGGGACAGCTTGCTTTGGCAGGCCTTGGAATTGATAGGGAGCCAAAGGGAGCTGCAACCCAAGAGAATCAGGCACAGCTTCCTTCCTTCCTACACCAGCACCTCGAAGGAAGCGTGCAGCCTTCCAAAACCAAAATTTAAATGAAATAAATAAAGGAAAAGGAGAAAATAGAAAGAAATGGAGACGCAGGGCTTGGGAACTGCGCTCCAGCAGGCAGGGGTTAAACCCTGCTGGGAGAGGAGAGGAGAGGAGAGGAGAGGAGAGGAGAGGAGAGGAGAGGAGAGGAGAGGAGAGGAGAGGAGAGGAGAGGAGAGGAGAAAGGAGAGGAAAAACAGAGGGAGAGGGAGAGGAAAAAGGAAAGGAAAAAGGAGAGGAAAAAGGAGAGGAAAAAGAGAGGGAGAGTAGAGGATTTCCCAGGCTGCTGCCCGGGCAGGAATGGCAGCAGTGCCCCTCTGCCCCGGTGAGCACACTCACACAATGATTTCCCTGTTGTTGTCCCCACCTTTTCCTCCCCAGCCCCGATGTTTTCCCCTCTCTGGTGAGCGCAGAGCCCCAGGCAGCCCCGCAGCCCAAGGCGCCCCCCAGCCCCTCTCCGCAGTGGCCCGGAGCAAACCGCAGCTGTCCCCACCGGGCTGCCACAAGCAATTAAACCGGGGCAGGCCGAGCGAGGCAAATCAGATTAAATAGCTCAGGGGGTCGCTCGCACTGCCAGGAGATTAGGGAAAAAAAAAAAAAAAAAAAAAAAAAAAAAAAAAAAAAAAAAAAAAAAAAAAAAGAAAGAAAAAGAAGAGCTTGCCCACAGAAGTGCTCTGAAGCCCGTGTCAGGGCAAGGAGCCATCTCCATCCCAAAGGCATTCCCCTCCTCGAGGCTCTCAGGGATGGGTTCCCAGCAGCCCCACTGGAACAGGCGCTGCCCAAGGCTCCGGCACCGGCTCAGCCAGCGCTCGTTAGCGCCCTGACTTAATGAGTGTAATTAGCATCACTCCCCACCAACGGCTTTACCCGAGGGTGCCAGGGGGATTTCCCGCAGGAGGGACGGGGGCACAGGCCGAGGGCATCTGGGCGTGATGGGAGCTGCTGGTGGGTGACAGCCTGGGGACAGCGACAGCAGCCTGGGGACAGCAGCCTGGGGACCACAGCCATGGGGACAGCAGCATGGGGACAGCAACAGCAGCCTGGGGACAGCAGCCATGGGGACAGCCTGGGGACCACAGCTTGGGGACAGCAGCCATGGGGACAGCAGCCATGGGGACAGCAACAGCAGCCTGGGGACCACAGCCTGGTGACCGCAGCCATGGGGACCACAGCCATGGGGACAGCCTGGGGACAGCAGCCTGGGGACAGCAACTTGGGGACCACAGCCTGGTGACCACAGCCATGGGGACAGCGACAGCAGCCACCCCTGGCTCCCTTTGGCACCATCCCCAACCCCAGCAGGGCCGGGAGGGGGTCTGGCAGCCTGGGCTGGGTATCCGGGGCAGGGAAAGGAGCACGGTACCGGAACGTGTGCCTGGATGGGGGAGTGATAATCGTCGTGCCAGCAGAAGTCCTTGCGATAGATGCTCTTGTACTTGTCCAGCGCGGGGGGCAGCTGGGAGGGAGAGGAGCAAACACAAGGCAGCACTAAGCCTTAGGGGAAGCCTTCAAATGTGGAGATACAAACCCAAAACGGTCCCTCAGAGCTCAGGAGAGGATGAGCTGCTCTTCGGGCCAGCCCAACAGGGCGATTCCTTGCTCTGTTAAGCCCCAAGTAGGATGGTTGGGAAGGTCCTACACTCTTTTGGCAATGGGTTGTGGGGCTCTTCTTGTCCCAGGGTTTCCCTTGCAACAAACCCCTTCCTCCTGCCTTCCCCAAACCTGCTGTGAGGGCCCAAATGGCCCCAGGCAGAGCACTAACACAGAGCTGCTGAAATACTTTGATCAGCTGCTGAGGTCCAGCGTCACTCAGGTCAAATCAGCACACGCTTCCATCTTCCCTCTCAGTAACGTTTGCTGCGTGCTTATCACGTATTTAAAGAGCTGGCTAATGTCAGTACTCGTTCTGCAAAGCCATTGGGGAAACTGTGGAGGAAAACTCTGCCAGGGGATATAAAGGCAGAGTGACACCTGCGCTGACACCAGAAATCCTTGCAGTGCAGATTTCGGGAGACGGGGAGGATTTTAGGGAGAGAGCACTGTCTGTGTGTTTTGTCCCTCAGCACGCACCATGAGCACTGCTGGAGCCAGGAAAGCTGCTGAGATGAGCCCTCAGGCTGGCTCCAGAGCTGTTTCTATGCTGAAGCATTAAATATGATAACTCATCAGTGATAACTCATCAGTGATAACTCATCAATGATAACTCATCAATGCAAGGCAAGGCCTGGGGGAGGTGTGTCACAGACATGTTTTATGAAAAATCCTTTCTTTAGGATTTTTCCTCCTGAGAAGCTGAGAGGCCTCAGCACCAAAATGTAAACAATGGTTATCTGCTGCTGTGGAATGCAACAGGTGCATCTGGGATTGGTCTCATGTGGTTGTTTCTAATTAATGGCCAATCACAGCCCAGCTGTCCGGACTGTCTTGGTCAGTCACAAACCTTTGTTATCATTCCTCTTCTATTCTTAGCTAGCCTTCTGATGAAATCCTTTCTTCTATTCTTTTAGTATAGTTTTAATGTAATATATATCATAAAATAATAAATCAGCCTTCTGAAACATGGAGTCAGATCCTCGTCTCTTCCCTCATCCTAAGACCCCTGCAAACACCACCACAGAGGTGAGCTCTGGTTGCAATGTCACTGTGATCTCCCCTGTTACACAAACACATCCACCACACAGGGGTGGCTTGGCCAGCCCTGGCAGGAGCTGCCATGTCCCTGTGACTGGGGACACTGCAGCAGCACCTCAGGGAGGGCTTTGTGTGCCTTGCCAACAGCCACCCACCTTGGGCAAGGTGATATTTTATATTCTCGGTCCTTCTTTTCTAACATTTCACTCTTTCCCCCCTCTGGGTTTCCCAGACCAGTGTTTGCCTTTGGCCAGGATGCAGAATTCCATTGTCACCAGCTCCTATTATCTCCCCAGGCCAGCAGACGCAGCCCAACCCACTACGGGAACACCAGTGGGGATGAGAGTCCTGTGTGCACCTCACCTTCCAGGCCTTTGCATCTCTTATCATCTCCATGGTGACCCAGGAACCTGGACCAGGGAAATCACTCGGTTAAAAACCAGCAGACCAGGTCCTCTCCTCCATCCCACCTCAAGGGATAAGGGAACTGGAGACCTGGAGCTGGCTACTGGCAGGAGAAAGGGGATTAAAATGGGGTTTAAATATTCAAATTGGCAGAGTGTGACTGAGTTCAGCCAGCCCCAGCAAAGTGAAATATACCCAAGCAGGATGTAAGGACATGGACGCCTCAGGGGATGCAGTCTGTTGGAACTCAGAAGGGAGGAGATGGAAGCATCCCAGCACCAGCAACCCCAAAATCACGCAGGGGGTGAGCAGGTGTGGCCCCTCCTGCAGCAGGAACATCAGTGATGGATCCAGCAGTGCCTGTGGGGTCACTGTGTTTCCATGGTCAAGGGAAACTCCATTGTGACACCACTGAACTTCAGAACCCTGGAGGCCTCGGTGGAGGAAGGGGAACCTGAGGGAGCTGGTGTTGTTTCTTGGAGGCAAAGGCACCCAACAATCATGCAGGGGAGCTGTTATCACTTTTCCAGCTGCAGCCAGCCAGGCTGGGGACACATGGCCAGGAGAGGGACAAAGGCTGCCCTTGTGAGCTCTTGAAGCCTCCCCCCCAAATCCTGCTGAAGAGGAGTGTGACGGTGTTCACAGGGGTTCTTGGATGAGGGAAGAGATGAGGATGTGACTCCATGTTTCAGAAGGATTGATTTATTATTTTATGATATATATTACATTAAAACTATACTAAAAGAATAGGAGAAAAGATTTCATCAGAAGGCTGGCTAAGAATAGAATAGAAAGGAATGAATAACAAACGTTTGTGGCTCAGAGAGTCCGAGCCAGCTGGCTGTGATTTGCCATTAATTAGAAACAACCACATGAGACCAATCCCAGATGCACCTGTTGCATCCCGCAGCAGCAGATAACCATTGTTTACATTTTGTTCCTGAGGCCTCCCAGCTTCTCAGGAGGAAAAATCCTAAGGAAAGGACATTTCATAAAAAGATGTCTGTGACAGAGGTGAGCCAAAGCTGGGGAACCTGAGGAGAACAGGACATTGCTTTGTGAGTGTGCTGAGCAGAAGGAAAGCGTCCTTACCTCCCTGCATGGAAGATGGGGAACACTCAGAGTTAGGGCAGGCAGGGCTCAGAGGGGGGCTGAGGACACCTGAACTGTCCCCCTCATGCTGCCGTTCTCTTCCTCTGATGAGGGAGCAGGGGATGCTCAAATGGAGTCCTCTGTCCCATGATAGGGAGGAACACCCCACCAGATACACAGAGCAGTACTGAGTCCTTAAAAAACACCAAGCCTTGACCAGGTTTGGATGCATTTCACCAAAAGACTGATCTTGCCTAATTTTGGGTGCACACAAGGAGGACATCTCCCTCTGAGCAGATCCTTCCTGACCTCCTGGCTCATTCAGGACCATTCATGTGGCCAATGCAGGTACCTAGCTGGGGCTGAAATAAACCCAGAAATTCAAGTTTTGTGTGCTGAATCTCACCCAAGAGTCCAATTTCTGTCGCTGCACATGAGCCTAGTGCAGCCATTGGCTCAGAAATTAGATTCTCTGCCACTACAGTGATGCAAATAGTGGTGAATGTGGTGATGAGGCAGGAGGATGAGATCTCAGCTCCAGGAGGAGAACCAGTCACAGACCTGTGCTCACAGGCACCATTGGAATGAGCTGAATTCCACGAGTTATTTCTCCCTCTGCACACTGTTACAGTGAGCCCAAGGATGCTCTGGTAAGGGTTTTGTGCTGCTGGCAGCTCTGCACTGGTGTCAGGAAAGAGGAAAATCCCTTTGTCCTCACTGCATTTTATGCAAATTTATATCAGAATAAATAACGCAACAAGGAAAGAAACTATTTCCAGAAATGTGAAACTCTCATGTTCTCCTGTGCTTATATTAAAGGGATTACACTCCATTTCCTTCTTAATACAGCTAATGCTCTATGGGAAGCCCTCAGGCCAGGGATTAAAGCACTTATTCAATTAATTAGGAACAAACTTCTGCCTTAAAGTCAAACACACAAGTATCAGTAAGCCCTTGAGAGTGTCTTCCTTCCAGGGCAGAGAAAATGGATTCTGTTTCTGATGTAAATAAAACCAAGCCTGCAATCTAGAATTACCTGGAATAATAAAAAATTAAGAAGAATCACTTTAAAAATATCACTATTCTCTAATACAGCAGAGTAAAAAAAGGACAAAAAGTAAAAAAAATTTCGAACTCAGCATTGGAACTCCCATAATGGGAAGGAAAATCAGGCCCTACAAGCATAAACTAAATGAGATGCAATTTTAGGATGTAACACTGGTAACCAGCTCCAAGCCCAGGCACAGCAGCGTTTGGGAATATTTGAAGTTAGGGCTGAAATCCTGGCCCTGGTAAACACAAAAAAGGAAAATGCTTATTCAGTAGGATCCAAATTTAACCTAAGGTGTCTGATTCATTACTGAGATAGGAGACAATTTCCAAAACCTGGCTCCAAATCCTAATCTTTCTTGATGATAGCTTGATCTTTCCGTCTTCTCGCAGGCACGGCTCACATGAAATTAAAAGGCATTTTGCCAAAATGCTTTATGCAGGAGCAGCCCACTATTGCTGTTCAGTTTCCCACTTCTTCCTCCCAAATATCAAAAGATGGGGCTGATAGCTGCCAGCATAACCCCAATTAGAAGTGGAGAGGAACCAAACTCGCAGCTCCAAGAGAATATTTTTGCCTCCCCTTTGCTAATGAAGATAGGGAGAAAGCTGTGCCCTGCATGGCTGCTCTGCACATCCCTGAGACAGAAGGTAGTGCTGAAGACCAAACAAACACCTGCAGGAGGAAATTACTCCTAAATAATTGGTTTATTTTCACAATACTCCAGGGAGATGATGGCTCAGATTCCCAGAGTCAGGAGCTTAAACCATTCACCTGAATGGCAGTGCCCCTCTTTCTCAAGGCAATGGCAACTCCAGACATCCAGGAAGGTTTTCAGAGGGTGCTGGTGCTGTTGGCCTCCCCACATTGGCACAAAAGCAAAGCACACATCAGCCAGGACCAGAAAATCAAAGGCAGACATTCATGTGTTTGAGTGGCACCTTGGGAGAATTTGCCAGTGGGCCCAAATGTGTGAGGGCTGAGCTCAGATCCTTTAAAATCACATAGGAAGAGTTCAGGTTGGAGTCAAGGATCTCATGTATAATGTAAAACAATGAGATTTGTGTACCTGGCCTGTGCAGATCCCTCCTGGCATCCTGCTGCTCATTCCCCCTGTTCTCAGAGCTACCTCTGGAAAGTCAATCTTGAAATCTCAGCAAGACTGCAGTTGCATATAGGGACATGATGCAGAGATAAATTTCACCTCAGTTTGGCCCTAAGTTGCCATTTCTGCTGTCTTTTCCATCCATGGAACACAAGAGTTCTCTCTAGGTCTGCACTGCCCCTGTGCCAGGCACTGCTCTGGGCACTGGGGGAACCATCTCAACTATTAACAACTCCATGCACAAAAACTTGCCCAAGGAGGACATACCTCCCCGTCAGCCCAGCCCCTGACAAGAGCTCTTGGGCCAGGAATAAGATTCATTGCCTCCACGGGGATGTTGAAAGAGGGCAGTGATGGGTGAGCAGGACCCCCAGCCTGTGGAAGAGGCAGGGTTTAATCTGGGAATCTCCATTCAGGCTATCACCACCAGGACACAAAGTGCAAAGGGGAGACTCTTCCTCAAGGGAGGAGTGTTGACAGCCCGTTCTGTCAGCAGGAGGTCAGCCACCCATTTGGGTGTAAAAACATGAACTTTTGCGGCAGTGCAGCAGTCCAGCATGGCCACATTTCGCATTTTTATTTATCAGTTAAATTTATTCGTTATTTAGGAGTTATTTATTTCCTCCTTTTCTGCTTTCTTGATAAATTGGTGGGGCATTTATGACTTTTTGTGAGCAGAAACCAGCAGCATCCTTCAGCCTAAATCTGAGGCTGCTGTTGCTCTCCTCCAGCCACCTAAAGCACTTACAGGACTGGGCCCCCAAAGCCAAAGTCCTTGTTGCAGATACTCCTCCACAAGGGCAGCTGCTGAACTCACCCGTGGTGCTCCAAATCTCTGGGCAATTCTGCTGTAACCTGCTAAAACACCCAATTGTTTGTCCCTGATAATCCCCCAAAAACCATCCATCAGCAGAGGATGGCTGAAATCTCATCACTGCCTATGAGATGTGTCCTGTGATATAAATCATGGCATATTTATGCACCTGTGCAAGGCAAATACATACGGGCATTGTCAGGGAGCCTAAATCTGCTCCCTAATGCCGTTGTTTAAACAGCCCTTTAACCACATCACTTTTCTCCTCGTTAGGTTAAGTTGCTGGAGGTGAAAAAGTCCTTCCAAAATGGTTTTCACTCACTCACTCAGGCCAAAGTAAACATGCCTCTGGGACCATTATGTGTATCAGGTATCCAGGCTTTGTTAAGAGCTTGCCTGTTAGGTAAATTCTGCTTCTTTTTCTCCCTGCAAGAAGCAGGTTAAAATTAGAGACAGGCTCACAGGAGTAAAGCAGAGAAATGGAAAAAACAGAAAAAATTCAGAGCAGAGCACACAAGTGACTGGGGAGTCTCTTGATCTAATGCAACTCTGGTTTCAATATGACATTGACTTGATTTATGCCTGTCACTTGTGATCACATTCACCTCTTGTGATGAACATTTTATTTTCTCTGTGCTGGACATCTTCAGTCAGCAGAGCCACCCCATGGAGCTGAGAGCCCAGGGTAGCAAGCCAGACCTTTGCTAACAAGACATAAAGAGGAAATGAGCACCTTTAGCACACCACGAAAATCTTCCAGCTGTGTGCCCACAGGCCTGGAGGAGCTCCTGTGCTTTACCTCACATTACAACCACATCTGCTTCTTAAAGGCCAGGCTGGCAGGACAATGAGCACTCTGAATCTGCTCGTCCAGACCCCCTCCACACCCTCCTGCAGTGAAAAGGAGCTTTTCCATTGCCTGCTCCAAGGCTCAGGCTGGGAGATTCCCACTGCAGCCATTAGGGCTGTCCAGCTGATCCAAACTTGTCGGGGAGAATAAAGGAACCACCTGCTTCCAGGGACAGGAACAGTAAAGTGAGATCAAACAGAAGCAGGAGGAGAGAATTTAAGCAATGCCAGAGGTGGCTGCATGTCATTTCAGAAGTCACCTTCCGCCTTTGATCTGTGCTTGGGAAGTGGGCACCTCCAGGATCGGATGGCCAGGGGAGGAGTGTGCCACCAAAGCCACCCTGAGGTCTCAAGTGTTTGCTTTCCCCAGGGATCCTCCCTCTACTTCCTTGTAAATCATCTGCCCTAAGATTTCTGTCAGAAAAGCCAAATAATACACATTAGGGAGCAGGACTTGCGTCCTCCCCTAACACCAGGATCATTCACTGTGATGAATTTGAGCCTTCTCTTTTAAAACTGCGTTACACATGCACAGGTAGGTTCCCTAGAGATCAGGGACTTAGTATAAAAGCTGCTGTGCAAATAAAAAAGCCCTGTCCCTGAAAAGCTTACAGTCTAAACACATGAGGCACATCAAGACTTTGGAAGGATTTTAAAGACAAAAATCACTTTGAGACAAAGCAAGCTACACATCACACAGAAAATGTGTGGCAAAACTGTGGATAAATCCCACTTTGCTGAATCCTCACTTCTGCTCTTAACAGCTCCTTGGAGCACTGCCTGGCTTGTGCTAACAGAGCATTTGTTTTAGCAGCACACTTTGGGGAAATTAAACCCTGTGCCATTTTCATGTGGCAAGAACATGCAGCACCTTTCTGAAGGCCAAGATTCGTATCAGGTGCGAGTGCAGATATTCACCAACCCTGGGCATGCAACAAAAGAAACCCTCTGCATTTAGTTTGTTGATGCCTTCGGTGAGTATTAACAAGTGGAAAAACCACGGGGAAGAGAGAGCCTGGTCTCAGGTTACCCCATAAATTGGCTGAGGCTGCAGAGGGGATTACAGAGCCACCCTAAGCACGGAGATGTCATTAGGGCAAAATCAAAGGTAACCGTGGGGCTTGGCAGGGAACTGTCAACAGCCACGGGAAAGAGCCAGCCTGGGAAGGAGCTGCACGTCAGGATGAAATTCAGCCACCTTTATTTTCATTTCAGGTGAGGGGTCAAGCAGAAAAGCTATCCCCAGCGGCCTTTATTTACAGTTTTCAAGGGAGTGGCTGATGGAGCATTTAGAAGAAGAAGGATGAACCTGCTCCCCCTCACTCAGGGAGACCTGCCTGATGACAGACAGGGGATGCTGGAATGGCACAGGAGCTGGGAAGGAGCCTTTCATGAATGAAATGGCCGTGGTGCTAATGAAAAACTCCCAGCGTCTCAGATGGGGCCAGGACTTCATCCGTAATATTTGCAGGGAGCCCAAGGAAATTATTGTCCCACCAGGACACTCTCTGTAGCACGGGAGCTCACTCCCAGAACTGGCAACAACACAGAACCCCCTAAGCAGATTTCAAGGCATTTTTCAATGTTTTTCTTTTACATTTTTATCTCCATCCTCCCTAGGCAACCAACCTGAATTGCTAGAAAACCACTTTCATTTTATAAATAGAATAATTATATAATATAAATATATATTTATATTATATTATGATAATATAAAATATATTATAATATATTTTTATAATATAATATATATATATTATATTTTTTCAATCTAGACAGCTTTAAAATTTGCTCTAAAATCTTTGCAAGGTTTTTGTATTTCTCTGTTGAATGCTGTTGAATGAATAGAGAAGCTATAAACGGCTTTGTGTTGTCAAGTCAGAGTAGCTACATCCATGCTGGAAAAACCTCCAGGGAGCGTTCTGTGCTCTGAGCTCACAGCCCAGCACTCCCAGTTGCAGACTGGTCCCATGGAAATTGCCCACTGGAGAAGTTTACAGGCTCTGAGCCATGCCTGGGGATGGGAGAGTACTGTAAACCCCAAAACGTGCCTGGGATAATAACTAATATCTGGACTAATAACTAATAATAGCTAATAACGGGACAGCATGGACTGCTGCAAGTCACTGCCTGGGCCCATGGTCCTGCTCAAAGCAGCAGTGGAAATGCAGCACTGAGCCTGTTCTGGGCATCCAGAGCTCTCCTGTGCTGCTACCACATAAAGGGAAAATCACTTGCAAGGGAGTTTTAAGTCCTCCCAAGGGAGTCCAACTGAAGGGAGTTTCAGTCCTCACAGC
Source organism: Ammospiza caudacuta (assembly GCF_027887145.1). NCBI lineage: Eukaryota > Metazoa > Chordata > Aves > Passeriformes > Passerellidae > Ammospiza > Ammospiza caudacuta. The sequence continues at coordinate 76,324,136 of NC_080596.1, forward strand.
TCACAGCTGACCAGCACGGGGTGATGGCATCACACAAACCCCACACGGCACAGCTCCAGCTCCTCCATGGACTGTGGGCTCCTGCCATTCCCAGAAATCCCCACCCAGACAATGAAACAGACATCAAAGGGCCAATTCCTCCTTTTCCATCAGGCACTGGAAGCCTCCCTCCGCCCTCCCTCCTCTTTGCAGACCTAAACCCAAGCAGCAGCCAGTTTTGCAAGGGTTAACCAGCATGAAATGAATGTGGAGAGACAGTGCAGGACTGTAATCACTTATTATTTTCAGGTAATATGCTTTATCTCTGGCTAATCTCCTCATCTGGAGAAACACTCGGTGCAGACAGGAGTCACTGGGGTTATCTCTGGTGCTGCTGCTGCCATGGACCCACGAGAGGCCAAGGAGAGGACTTCAATTATGGCCCGAACTATGCTCTGCTAGCTGAAAGGCCATTGTTTAATCTACTAGAAATCATCTATTTTAGCAGATAAAGGGATTACTCGGGTTTTCTTTCCCCCAAGAACAGCATGTTATTCCAACTACTAATGGAACATTTCGGTGTTTAATTAAAGAAAAAGCACGGGGAGAAGCAGCACAGGCATCAACATCACTTCTGGGCAAATTCAAATTGATTGTCACCCTTTGATGCTGCTCAATCACCTCTATCTCACTCACCCTTCCTACAACCCAGATTAAATCATCTGGTTCCCTCCATCCTGAACAATTTTTTTTTTTTTTTCCTAAGGGATCCCATCCAAAACTTTGGGACTATGTGATGTGAACTCACGGCTCTGCAGGAATCTCCTGGCTTGTAAAGAGCCAGGTTACACTCTTCTTGTCAAGAGGAGACTGTGGAAATTTGGTTTTGCCTCTTCCACACGCTGGGTGTTGGCTGCTGTCTGTCAGGGCTGTCTCTGTGTGGCCCATCAGAGTGACCTGGGGACACAGGTCCCACATTTGGAAACTCAACGTGGCTTCACTGCTCACAGATGAACTGGAACTGCTGCATGCAAAAATCTGCTCTTTGTCCCTTTCCCCACCCAGTTTGGCTTTGCCATCTCCCTTTTCAGAGATGTTTGCCCTTTATTTTTTGTCCCACAGACTAATGGCCATAAAGGGCAGTTACAGGTAATTCCCAAGTGCTCCTCTGTGCTCAGCAAGTGCAGGTTCCTTTTTTTGGGTGTTCTCCACCCCTTCCATCCACAGACTGTGGACCCAAAGGGTCTAAGGGGGAATATCAAGAGGCAGGTGCAAATGCAGGGCATAAGAGTGCACACTTCTGTTGAGAAACTTATAAACTAACAACAAAAAATCCAAATGAAAAGCAATAAACCAATTTCTGTTAACATCTGAATGTTAACCCTCTTGCCTTTACCAGAATAAAGGACAGGGTGTGTCCAAGGAGATTATCCATCCATGCAGCAGTCAGAGCTTCCTCACAGAGGTGACTTTTTGCACATCCTGGCACACTCCCAAAATTGGTGACACTTCATTGCAAACCCCAGCTGTCTTTTTTTTTTTTTTTTTTTTTCTCTTCCTGACCATTCATTTCTCAGCACACAAAGCAAGGACAGGGGCCGACTGAGCAGCCTGATTTTTTCTTTCCATAATTTTTCTGTGTCTTTTCACGGCTGTTTCAGCTGACCTGCTCCCACATGTGCCAGCAGCATCCTCCTGCAGATCTCGGTGAGGGATCTGCTGTGTGGCAGGATGTCCCAGACCAGCAGGGCTGCCCATCTTGTCCACCCAGCTGCTGCCTGTCCGTGCAGTTCCCATCCTTTCTCCCCTTCCTCCTGGCCTTTGCCTGGCTCATCCCAATGCCTGATCTGCACCATCCATCACAGGACACAGCAACCTGGCTCTGCAGGCCTGAGGAAGCGGCACCACCGCTGGAGATGTGATCATCTTCGGGTTTTTGATCCTCTGCCTTTGCCCAAACTCTTTGGTGGCTGTAACTCCATCCTTCACTTTCTACAGGCAGCTCCAGAAGCTGCTGTGAATTATCAAGTCACCCTGTCTGCTGCCAGCCACGGTGTTGAACCAGTTGTTCAGCTTGTTCTTGACCAGCTCTGCTGACCTCACCTCTCCATAATGTTCTTCAGCAGCTTCTGGCACATATCACACAGCCCTAGGACACTCCACACACCCATTGCAACATTCCGGGTCAAATGACTTCTTGAAATTGTGCAACTGGAGAGATGAAGTGCTCCTTGATATCTCTGAACTTGCCAGGGATCAGCCTCTTGCTCTGGTTTTGCTGTGCTGTCCCTCTTGCTCTGTGGAAATGGTTTTACCTTCTGACTGCTCCAGCAAGGAGCACAGTGAGGAATTTGGGTGTCAGGAAACATTCTATACCCTCAACACAATGTTTGGGAGGTCTCTTGTGGGAACTCACCCACTAGGGGCCCTTTTCCTTGTTTCAGGGATCTTTTCTTTCCTGTTAACATGCAGGTGCCTGGTTGGGCCAGTGCTCCGTGCCACAGCCACACCAATCATTCTCAGCCCCTCAGAATTCTTGAGTCTCCCGGCCTTTAATAAAATTATAGAAGGAACTCTAAAAATCATCCAGTTTCAACACCCCTAGCAAGGGCAAGGACATTTTCTGCTAGACCTGATTGTTCTCAGTCCCATCCAACCTGGACTTGAACACTTCCAGGGATGAGGCAGGTTCACCCTGTGCCAGAGCCTCACCACCCTCACAGAGGATTTCTTCCTAATATCCAATGCAAACCTGCCTTCTGTCAGCTTAAAGCCGTTCCCCCTTGTCCTGTCATGACATGCCCTTGTAAAAAGTCCCTCTCCAGCTTTCCTGTGGGCTCCCTTCAGGTATGAAAGGCTGCAATGAGGTCACCTCAGAGCCTCCTTTTCTCCAGACCAACAATTCCAATTCTCTCAGTCTTCTTTGCACCTTTGCTAGCAAGATGATCTTACCAGCCTGCTTCTGAGTCATTATAATCTCCCAAACACTGAGAATCTCTAAATTTCTTGATAGGTCATCTTTAAAAACTCTGGTAATATTTCCCCATCTCTTCGGCCTGTCCTTCTCTGAAAGCAGGGACATCTCTGCAACATTAATGCAGAAGACCCCAGGGGAAATCCAGGCCTTTCCTTACTAATTTTGGTCTTCCTAAATGCCAATCACAGCTTTTCAGCTCTCTTGACTGTTTAGTTTTTGCCCTTGCTCTTCTTTTTGCTCATGTAGAGCCCCATGAGAGCCTGCAGGGCCTTGCCATGCCTGTCCTGGTTGGCGTTGGCCTTGCTGGTTCTTGACATGTGCCAGTCACTCACAAATGTCAGACACCGGGCACATGAGTGCTTCCCTCCCAAGGTCAGGTTTAGGCACACCTTCACTGGTACCAAAATCACCTGAAATCCTTCAAAGAAATCAGGGAATTTCTTCCTCAGCCTCAGTCGTAGGAGCCCATGGAGCTGTGAGCATCAGGGAGCCCGATCCACAGCCCTGAACAAAAAGGCTGATTTCTGTAGGGTGACAAATCTGGGGTTTACCAGGTTTGGTTTTTTATAAGTGTGAGTCCTGCTGATGCCCCTCTGGTGTTTTACATCACTGCCTTAAAACAAGGTTTCTCCATGTGGGGTCACTCTTTTGCCTGTCCACCTGATTTTCCAAGGCACACAGGATTGTGCTGGAATCTTTAACTGGCTCATGAGCAGTGAGATTTTACCCAAACTGATCCCAGACTCCTGTTTCTGCTGGCCACAGCTTCCATTAGCAGCAACCCTTTTGCTGGACCACCTCCCCTCATCAGACACTGACCAAGCTGGAGACACCAGAGAGCCAAGAAGAGTGAACAGACCTCAAAATATTCCTTTACAGTGTCACTGTGGTCAGCTATCTCTGTGTGCCCAGCTGAACTGAGCCCCTTCTCTGTGTCCTGCTTCAGTTCTGCACCCTGATTCCTGCTCAGAGTTTGTCCTTTATCCTCAAGCTCCAGGTATTGCTCAGATTTTATAGACTACAAATAAGTCACCCCTAATATTCCCTTCCTGTAAGTAATTAAAGAGAATTCCTTGAGAAGCTTCAAGGCACAGCTGCACATTGTGTGGTGGAATTTGCTCACAAACAGTTTAAATCCTGTAGTTATTTGTATTCTATTGAACTGGATAATAAGCAACTTCACCGCTGTTATTTCACCCTGCTACTCATGATTTTATAGGTGTCACCACAATTCATACAGCATCAATATGGAGTTATTACGATTTCTTATTCTTGTGCCTCATTCACCCAAAAAGCACAACAAGGAACAGCTGATTGTTCTCAATCAGCTTTTAAAATTATTAATTTTTGATGCAGACTCCATCACCTTTTCAATATCATCTTTTTTCCCTAAATGTGTCCTTTTGTTTTTCCATATCAAAAGACAAAATTTGCCCATTTGCCCCCCATGGCAAGAGATAGATCTGTGTCAGTGAGCTCTTCTCTTCCTCATTTAACACTCCATACATTCAATTTTAGACTCCTTCACAACTGGTAGACAATGATCCTTTATTTTCCCCCTAAATCAATGACAGAAACAGAATAATGAACAAATTTCTACCAAATTTCCCTCAGCAGAGACTCAGGGATTCATTTTGCACAGTGAAATTCTGAGATCTTGGTTTAACCAGTTGGATCCACTTAATTTGCACTATGGTGATTTTATTTCAGTTTGTACAGCCCACCTCCAAGACAGAACTTATCAAACACTTTCAGAAATCAGTTACATCAAGAGTTGCTCCCTCCTGCTGGAGAAGAACAGCAAATTAATTTGACAAGGTCTATTTTCTATCTACACACACTCACTGGCATCAGTTTCATTGCCTTCCTTTAAGAAGGAAATTAATCATTAATTAAGAGATGCACCCATACATTTCCTGCCTTTAACAGTGAAGGGCTGAAAGTCCGAGCATCACTAAATCATTAGCCCAAAGCTTTTAAACAATGAGCCAATATCAGCTTTCTTAGTGCTGTAAAACCCTCCCAGTGTCCCAAAATGAAAAGCCAGACCACACAATATGTCCCTGGTTCAGAGAGTTCTGGAACCCTTGGCTGTGAATTACCAGGACTGGCTGATCATAAATTATTTCACTTATGTGGTTGCTGTTTAACGTAATCCCTAGTTATTAATGGAACCCAAAATGTTCTTTTGCCAGCTCTTGAAACTAGCACACTATCTGACTTTTTCTGCCCCAGACAAACATGGAAAAGAAATACTAATTTAACACTCCTCCATTTCCTTGTGGTGGTGGTGATGGCAACCACTGCCTTTATCTACTAATAATTTTGATTATTTTTACCTCAGCTGACCTTAAATTTATGTTTTTCTGTTTCCATTACTGATTCCAGAGTGGAGGGGGCTCATTCAGATGAACTAGCACCAAAAGATTTTACCCTTTACCTTACCCTATAGGAGTGATCCCTATAGAATAACCAGCCCAGAGCAGCAAGCTCCATTTCAAATATCCCATTACACACAAAAAAGCATTTTAAAAGCCCAGAGATGCTTTATTTCAGCCCAGGTCAATTTCTTGCTGTAGGCAGGAGGGAAGAAGCCCTTTGCTGAACATTCCTCCCAGAAAAGACACAACCCAACAGTACCAAATCAGGCACACATCATTGCCTGAAAAGTAGACTGTTGGAAAAACAAAATGAGGAAGAATTAAATTCATGTGATCAGAGTGAGGGTTTTAAAGTACTTTTTATGGATCCTAAGCCTGAGGAGAGGCTGGAGGAATGCAGGGTGCTGAGAACTCCTGCAAACACGTTTCCAAAGCCCTGGAGCGTGTGCTTAATCCAGCCACAAACAGGTGACTTCCTTCTGTCTCCCACCAGGTTCCTTTCCTCCAAAAACACAAAAGTCAGGCTTCTTTCCCAGTTTTGGTGAAATCACAGAGTTACTGAAGCCTGGCCACATCCCTCAGCCCCTGAAAACTCTGAAATTCCCACTTGCAACTGTCTCACTCCGGAGGTGTCTGTTTAATCCCACCTTTATTGGGAGCACAGCTCTGGGGACTTTGCAGGGGTTACAGACAATGAAGCTTTTATCAGAACTTCAGCTAATCAGTCTCTAACAAGCTCTCGCTCAGGAAGGGGCTAGGCAGGCCCAGGCTAAAGCTAACCTGAGGGGATAAGAAAAAGGGGGGAAGAAAAGGATTGGGAAGAGAGTGTTCTTCTCAAACTGGATTAGTGCTCCAGTCAGCCACAGAAACACTTGTGAGAGCACACAGCCACAGAAAACAGGGAGAAGTGCACACAGAGCAGACACTGCTCCTTTCAACCAGGATTTGCTCCCAGCAGCATCTACAGCTTGTGATGAACGATAATTTTTTCTTTGTTTTGTGGCTCCATGACACTCAGAGCATAGAACTGCACTGAGAAAGTATTAATATAAATAATCCAGAGCATTAACCCTCAGTTTGCAGCCTGCAGAGTTGAACAGAGATTGTGAACTCAGAACCAAACCAAGCCTGCCGTTGGTAGCCTGAACATGGTGGGATGAGGACAGGAAACGTGGTAGAGTCTGAAAAATCAAGAAAAGGTTTGAAAACTTCTGATCTCACCATAAGGAGAGCTGGCAAAATTGCCAGAACTTCAGTCCAGTCCCAGAGAGGGAGGAATATACATCATTCTCCTTAGGTAAGGGATTACAATGACTTTAACCTGTGTACACATACACAGAACACCCCTCCAAATTCACAGCAGTGAAACATCCATTGCACACCTTCAGATATTCTCTGTTAGCCATTTGCAGGACAAATAATGAGTTGAGTAAAAAAAGAGACGTTCTTATAGCATATTAATAGGGAGGAATAGGGAAAAAAATGCTTGGCTCTAAGGAAGGGAGGGATACTACATCTTAAATTTAATTTGAGCTGCTCTTAGTCAATTCCTTATTGTTCTTGAGGGTGGAGACACTGGAGTACTTCAAGAGAAAAGATAATTTTTCCATCTTGCCTCTGAGGATGAAGAACTCATTCCCAGTTTCACTGATAACTCTGGAGAAAGATAGAGAAGAATTTTTACTGAGCAGATTTTATGTGGACCATGGAGTCACCACCTCGCTCCTCGCCAGCCCTGGGGAAAAAGGGAGACTCAGGTTGCAAATGCAGCCAAAACAAAACAAACCTGCAGAGATCTGGAGCCACTGAAGGGATCCTGGTCCCTCTGCCCTCCTGGTCAAGCCAAGAGAAGCCAATATGGGTTATTGTGCTCTGGTCTCCCAACACATAGCCCATTCCCAGAGCTCAGCATCCTCGGGAAACACAGAGAGGCCTGGGTGGGTGCAGGAATCTGCTCCCACTGCTGGGCTCACTGAGCTCTGAAGCATTTTCAGGTTTCTGTGTTCAGCTGCACACACACACACACACTCCTGAGATCCGCGGCAGGGAAGGGGAGCCTGTACCTGCACGTTCAGGGCCCCCGGGGCACAGCCAACCCTCCTGCAGGGGGAAAAGCGAGCGTGCACGACAGGGACAGGCTCAGCACCCGAGCCAACAGCACCAGCCTGGGGAGGATCCTGCTCTCCTGCAGCACTTGGGAAGCCGTGAGGCACCTTCCAAGGCAGCTGGATGGAGAGGTTTGCACCCAACCCCGGCTGGATGGGGATACAAGCCCAGCTCGAGGGGCCACAGGTCCTCACTGCCCACTCACAGGGCCAACAAAGCTGCTCAAACCCAGCCCCAAAGCTCTCCCAGAGATGGACAGCAGCCTCAGACTCCTACCTTGAAACTGATTTGTCTTTCATCATCGCTTTCCAGCTCCCCGGTGTGTTTCTGCAAACTGTCCCAGGGCTCTCCAGAAGAAAAAGCAGCATTTAGAGAGCAGGGAGGCAGAGTGCTTTACCTCTTCATGCTCTCCTCGTGCCTTGGCAGAAGGGAGCAGCAACAGGTCTGTACTGAGAGCTGATGATGTTTCGAGGCAACCCTGCATGCTGCTTGCAGGATAAATGCATTAAGAAAATTAAATGTTTTTACAGCCGTCACAGCATCAAAGCTTTATTCTCTCCCCTCTTTAAATTAAGTGTTGGTTTGTATACCCGTGCCATCCCAGCTATGTAATAACCTCTCTAAAGCTATTTTTATTTCACATTCCTTACTATTTGGTAAAGCAAGCTGGAGTTTTCTGAGGACACGCGTTTTTTATTAGAGCTAATTCAGCATTATCTTCCAACCCGTTTCCTTTGTTGGAGGCAGAGAAATGAGCGAAGGGAAGCTCGAAGGCAGCACCCCGTGCCCGTGAGGGAAACTGCCTTCCCTGCCCGGCCATGGCCGGGCTGCTCCTCTAGATGGCTCTGCCTTTGCCCAAAACCATCAAATCCCTGGCGCAAAAACCTCAATTTCGAGCGATGCGGAGACACCGCTGACTGCTCCTCTCGCTGCTGCAGCGATCGCGGGGGTTTTGGCCAAACGGATAAACACAGATTTGTTGTCATTTTAGAGAATAATATTTTCGGCTTAGCTCTTCTGACTCAGAGGGAAATTGCTGTTTAAAAGTCTACCTGTTTCTTGTCCTTTAAATGTTCTTTCTAGCTGTGATTTCTCTGTAAAATGCTTGCTTTGGGTGCCTGTTGTCCCGTCGGACTTCAAAACTGGCATTTTCCAGCTCTAAAACACATGAGGAGCTGTTATAAATCTTAAAGAAAAAGAAGCTGAGAAGGGAAAAGGCACCTTGTGAAATGTAATGTAAACTTTTCTCCTGCTGCTCTGGCTATCCGAATACACACGGAAAGCTCTTTTCCCAAGGGATGCAAAATAAAATCAGCAAAAGCAACAGTGACGGCAACAAAATAACAATTAAAAAAAAAAAAAAAAACACCAAAAACCACACACGCACACACACAAAAACATAAGAAAAGAAAAAAACAACTAAAAAAAAAATAAAGTCCCCGAACACCTCTCTTTATGATTAAAGGAGAAAACCCCAAATCCTTATTCTTTAACCCAAACACTTTTCAGTTATTTTCTGTCTCAAAAATCGTTTATTCATTTGTTTTAAAACGAAATACAAAGTTGAAAATCCTTCGGCTACTATATCCGTAGTACTCAAATCGCGCAGGGGATGAAAATTTGGGATTGAAGTCAGCTCGGGAAAGCTTCACTGGTTCACACGTGCTTTTATAACTATTTTATGGAAGACATAAAGCGCAAAGACTTTTCCCAAACGCTCCTCTCTGCCCCAAATCCTGCTGTCAGACCAAGACACCCGGCGCTTGCAGAGAGCGCTTCGTGTATACACCAGGAAAGGGCATTTTTGATCATTTTTTTACCAGCAGAAAACTAACAACTCCATTTAAGATCGGGGAATTAAATGTTCATCTCATGTACGCGGTATTTAGACAAAGTCTCTAAATCATCTGGCACTATTGACGGTATTTTTGTTGTTACACGTGTGCTTTGCCCCGGACCAGAAGATTTGCCGGATTTGTGTAGATCCCGGCTGTCGGGATCGTTACGAACACCGAGAGCTTTTTCTCTGCAAAAGGATGCATTTTCCACGCAGGCTCCCCAGGAGCACTAAGGCGAAAATAACTTTTATTCACTAAATCTCGCCCCGCGCCCTCCAGCCCGCTCCGCCCGCGGTACGAGCGAAGACACCGGTGGGGTTTGTTTGTCTGTTTGTTTGTTTAATTTCGGGCAATTCCTTATCCAAAATTAATGAACGGCGATCTCAGCCGCGGCCGTTGGGAGACCGGCGGCAAAACTTCACTTCAAGAACAGAGTTTGAGCGAGCAGAGTTTGAGCGAGCAGAGTCTGAGCGAGTTCCTCCCTTGGCGCTCCCGTCGGGGGACCCGCAGCGATGCGGGGCCGAAGGGATCGGGGCCATCGCATCCCTGGGAAAGCGGGATGGCATCCCAGAGCGCCGGGGCACTCCGGGGAGGGGGCGGCCGGTGCGGGGGCACCGGGAGAGACCCCCAGGTTGGGAAGGGGGGACGGGCACAGCACGGACGGGGGGTGGGTCCGGCTCGGGGATGCTGCCCCCGCGCTGCCGGGAGCCAAATCCCTGGCGCCTCCCGCGGCTCCCCCGCCGGTCCCTCCCCCGTGGCCGCTGCCGGGGCCCGGCCTTGCCCCCCTCCGCCTCCCGCCCGCCGCCGAGCCGCGCTACTGGCTGCTCCGAGCGCGCCGCCGCCGCCCGCCCAGCCCCGGCCCCGGCCGCGGGCGGGGAGTGCGGGCGCACGGCAGCGCCTATAAGGGCGCCGCGCCGCAGCCCCCCGGGAGTTTTTGGTGCAGGGCCGCCGGGGCCGCGGGGCGGGGGGTGTCGCCGGGAGAGCACGGCAGCGGCGGGGAGCGCCGGCCGCCCTGCATGGCCAGGGATTATGAGCGCCGGTGAGTTGCAGCAGGCGCAGCCCAGAGCCTCGGCGCCGGCGGCCGCCCCCGCGCCCCCGCAGCCCCGCAGCGCGCAGGAAGCCCCCGACATGGCCGTGTACTGCAGCGAGAACTTCAGCGTGTACCCCCAGCCCAGCCTTCACCCGCCCGGCGCCGCCGCCGCCGCCGCCGCGGCCGCCGCCGCCGCCGCCGCCGCCGCCGCCTCCTCGGGGCAGCGGGCGGGCGGGTACGCGCTGGGGGACTACGGGGCTCCCGCCAACGCCGGCTACCTGTGGGGCATGAACAGCCCCGCGCCCTACCTGCAGGGCCCGCCCGGCGCCGCCGCCGCCGCCGCCGCGCCCTTCCTGCCGCCCGCCTCGTACGGCTGCTCGCGGGGCGGGCAGCTCGTGGGCTCGCCCCCGGCGCCCGGCTCGCCGTCGGCGGGCGGCGCGGAGCTGAGCTGGCTCAGCCTGGCCAGCCAGGAGGAGCTGCTGAAGCTGGTGCGGCCGCCCTACTCGTACTCGGCGCTGATCGCCATGGCCATCCAGAGCGCGCCCGAGAGGAAGCTCACCCTCAGCCACATCTACCAGTACGTGGCCGAGAACTTCCCCTTCTACAAGCGCAGCAAGGCCGGCTGGCAGAACAGCATCCGCCACAACCTCAGCCTCAACGACTGCTTCCGCAAGGTGCCCCGCGACGAGGACGACCCCGGTGAGGTGCCGCGCCGGGCGGGAGGGATGGCTGGGCGGCGGGGGCGGCGGTGCGGACACCGGCACGGCCGTCAGCGAGGGGCGGCAGCGTCCCCGTGGCCGGCGGGTCCCCTGTCCCCTTCTAGGCGGGCGCTGTCCCGACACCGCGCTCCCCGTGCCCCTGGGCCAGAGCTGCGATGAGCCCGCGTTTCTCCATCCCTTCCAGTGGGATGCTGTGATGGCACCGCGCTGCGCGTCCCCTCGGGGGCATCACAGTGATGGGACCGCGCTGCGCGTCCCCTCGGGGCCATCACAGTGATGGCACCGCGCTGCCCCGTCCCCTGACCCGGGCTCGGTGATGGGACCGTTCCCTTTCGCCCAGCCCGGCCCGGCGCTGCCCGCGGGCGGTGTAGGCGGGGGCCGGCCGGTCTCAGCCCTCGCCCCCTGCCCTCGCAGCCCGGGAGCGCCGGTTGTGCAAGGCTCTGCTCCCTCGGCCCGTGATTCACGGCTCCCCTCCCTGCCCGCCGCTGCCCGGGCCGGCCCCGGGGCGCAGCCGGTGCCCGGAGTGGGCGGAGGCGCGCCCGGACAGCGCTGGTCCGGCCCGGCGGTGCCGGGGCGTGCCGGGCTGGGGCCGCTCGGGACCTTGCGGGGTCTCTGCGCCCGTCCCGGCCGTGGGCAGGAGGCGAGCGGGGACAGCTGATGGCACCACAGTACCCCGCACCAAGGCTTGTGCGAGGGGCAGCTTGTGTGCAGCCCCCGCAGCTCAGTGCTGCTGGCCTGAGTGTGCCAGCCCGCCTCTCCATCGGCTTTCCCATGAGCCATGGCCCGGGCACTGCCTTGTCACCATTGCTGAGATGGCTGTAAGTGGCCCAGATTCTGTGAGGCAGCCAGAGCAAGGGGAGCCCCTCTTCACATTCTCTTTAGCCAGGCTGGAGGTACAGGTGCAGATCTGTTTGTGCTTTAGGATGGGGAGGTTCTCCTCTTCTGTGTGGCCGTAAGGTTCACTTGGGCATTGGAGGGATGGAGGTGGAAATGTCCTGGAGACAGGTTTTGGATCCATGTACTGGACAAGAGAGGGAGGAGAAGCAGGTGCAGGAGGGATGGGGGTTCTGTGCCAGCTGGACAAGACACGGATGCTGCTTCTCTGTCATCAGCAGGGCTCACTGTCACAGAAGTTGACTTTCTCTCTTGTGTCTCCTGTTTTCCACCAGGGAAGGGCAACTACTGGACCTTAGATCCCAACTGTGAGAAGATGTTTGACAACGGGAACTTCCGCCGCAAACGCAAGCGGCGCTCGGAGCCCAACGCGCCCGCGGCCGCCTCTGCCGCCTCCTCTCTGGGGGCCCTGAAGGCCGAGGAGGAGAGACCCATCCCAGCCACAGGCAAACCATGTGGAAACAGCCCACCCCCCGAGCTGGACCCCTCACCCTCTGCCAGGGACCATCCCAAGAGCTCCTCTCCCTCCAGTATCATTTCATCCACGCCCAGCTGTCTCAGCACCTTCTTCAGCGGCATGAGCTCCCTGAGCGGCGGGGGCAGCCGGCTCACGGGGGGTCTCGGCGGTGACCTGCATCACAGGAACTTCTCTGCTGGACAACTGAGCGGTGGCACTTTCACCCCTGCCAGCAGCTCTTCTCAGGAGGTGCCTTCCCCGGAGCAGCTGCAGCGGGTCGCGGGACCTTCCCCTGCCTACTACAGCTCCTTCCACCCCAGCAGCGGCAGCCAGGGCGCCCAGTACAACCACTACTACAACTTCACAGTCAACAGCCTCATCTACACACGGGATGGGACAGAGGTGTAGGCGCTGGGGCAGCCAGCTGGCGCTGCAGAGGGAAAGGGAGCTGGACCCTGCGCTTTTGCAAACAGCATTTCAACATGGACACTTCCCAGGAGCTCTCCCAGGAAGACTGATCTTCTCACCTTTTGAAATAAGAGCACCCCTTAAGCACCAGCAGAAGGCAGATGCAATGTTTTTTCCCCCATCCAGGAAAATGTTAGGTGGTGTAGATGGTTTGCCATCTAAATTCTGCAGGCGTGAACTGAATTGATGTTTTCAGAGGTTTCTAATCCTGAATGTAGAACAAGAAGTTTAAAAACCATAGCCATAAAGTGGTGCTGGCAAGAGCCAAGCATAGACATCCAGTGAGTTTTAGAAGAGAACAGGGAAAAAAAATGAAGAGATTTCTTATGAAGTGCCTTGTACAATGTATTAAAAAAACCTCTTCTGCCAGCAATTGCCTCTGTAAGCTCTTGCTTGTGCCCTGATCCTGCAATATGCAATGCACGGGGGGAATATCCTGTATAAACACCCACCCAAAACCTCCTCAGACTCATGGAGGGTCTTCCTGTGTCTGGCATATTGTACAGCAGGGCTGTGTCTTGTAAAACAATCTTCTTTCCCTGAGCTTAGTACCAAAGATAACTCTAGCCACGCAGCTTTAGCACAAGAATAAACACTGGGGTATTTTTATACATATTTGTACGTAATGTAACTCTTCTGTACATAGGTTTCTATGTGGTTTTATATTTGTAAATTATGCTCTGGAGCTGTACTTATTTATAATGTGTTTTAAACTTTGATAAAGTTTATTTTACTTTGTTTCCCCCCTTTTTGTTGTTTTATTTGTTTTGAATTTTTTGTTGGTTTTTGTTTTTAGTGTATTACTTTTCAGGCTGAACAGCTGTTGGGAATAAAATATTAACAATTGTTAGATATTGGCCTGGTTGTTCATCAGTATGTTTGAAGTATTTTAAAACTCTGTGGGAGACAGGTTTTTCTTTCACATCATTTGGGGTAAAAGGTGTAAAAATTTATGAACAATTTCATGTTCATAAATTTCCACCCTACTGTGAGTGGTGGAAAAAAACCTGCTTTACTCCCATAAGAGACATATCTGAGCTGGTTTGCAGTTTTTTGGAGTCTCACTGTGCAGTATGGGCACTATGTCAGTTTTATTTGTTTATTTTTCTCAAAGGTCTGAATGGCAACTGTTCTTTTTCAGCCCGGTTTGGTTAAAAAAATAAAAATTTGCAACAGTAAAAGAGGCAGGACTGGTTCCAGCGCGGTGCCAGCTAGCGCGAGGCTCAGTCCATTTTGCAAATCACTTTCTCTATGGGGATTGTGTGACAGGATTGCACCTGCTTACACTGTGGGCAAGTGAAGAGATGGGACCAGTCAGCCAGAGGGCCAGGAAGCACTTTTGGGAATCCTCCCTGATTTCCTGCTGCTGGGAAAGGAGAATCCATCATCCAGCAGCCATTGCATTACACCCCCTCATGATCAGGAGCTGTTTGTTGGGGACTGTGTGCAGATAGAGCATAAATGTAGGTGTCCTCATGAGGAATGCAGCATCCACAGTGAAAGGGCATAAATGTAGGTGTCTTCATGGGGAATGTGGCATCCACAACGACAGAGAATAAATGTAGGTGTCTTCATGAGGAGTGCAGCATCCTCAATGCCAGAGCATAAATGGAGGTGTCTTCATGGGGAACGTGGCATCCACAATGAAAGGGCATAAATGTAGGTGTCTTAATAGGGAACGTGGCATCCACAATGAAAGGGCATAAATGGAGGTGTCTTAATAGGGAACGTGGCATCCACAATGAAAGGGCATAAATGGAGGTGTCTTCATGGGGAATGTGGCATCCACAATGAAGTTAAGGTGCAATTGCAGCTGTTTAGCACCCAGCACGTGCCGTGATTTAGGGCCATCCCTGCGGGCTGCTCCCAGCACAGAGCAGCTGGCAGCCTGTGCACTGCCTACCTGCAGAACGTACAGGGCAGTGATGCAAGACAAACCGCCGGCCTGATCCAAAATATAACGAAGCCATGACGAAACGTCAGATGACTCCCATGTGCTTGGGATCGGGACCAAGGACCTGCCCCGGCACTGGCCAATCCCTTTGGGCAATCCTGGGACCAGTGGGCGGCTGGCAGCTCCTTGTCCCTCCTCCCCCTCGCCCCTTGCCAGCACAGATACCATCTTCTTGGCTTTAGGGGTAATTCCTCCTGGTTTTAGTTCCATCTCGGGCGACGCAGCGATAATGGGAGGGAAAGGGCAGAGTAACGCTAGGAAAAGGACAAGGCGGTCAGTCTTGCCCTGCTTCAATTGCACCAGGTGTGGAGTAGCTTTATTTGGAGTTTGATCTAAGACCTGTGGAGGGATTCCCAGCAGCTCTGAAAGATAAAGATCCAGTCCCTAAGTAAGCAGGAACTGCATACTTGTGTGTCTAAGTGACCATTGCACCCCTTCTCCCCTCTGCCAGGCTGCTCTCAGACCTCAGCAAGCTCTGAGCCAATGCAGGACACTCGTGTGTGTCCAGCTCATGTTCTTCCACTCAGATTTTTTTAAATTTACCCTTTTCCATCTCCATGGAAGAGATGCCATCTCTTTTTGTTTTAAGTTATTTTAAAAATGCCACAATTTTTTAAATTTGCTGTCTTCCATCTCTGTAGAGCTGTGTCTCTACAGACATTACCCATAAATGTTTGAGGATGCAGAACCAATGGCAAATTCACGTTCCCACTTCCATCAGCTGTGTGTTTCTGCACAGTACACATAAATTTTTGCTCTGGAGGATCCCAAATATGACAAATTTGTATTGCAGGGTGGTTTGCCCCTGGCAGTATGTCCTCAGCAATATCCCATGGCTCAACAGGGTTTGTGCCTCTTCAGCTGGCACGGGCACAGCCAGAACGTGTCAGAGCAGAATCAGATAAGGATTCACCCACCCCAGTGCTCCAGGCAGGTCCTAGGGATGGTGGTGGGCTCAAGGGAGGCTTTGGCAGGTCTGACTGTCCCCAGTGCACCTGTACAGCCATAAGCAGCAGAGCCTGCATCTTCCAGGGAAAGCACATCCTTAGCTGGAACCACGGAATGTGGCCTCTCCTCCAGAGGAGCCACCCGCGGTGTGCTCAAGGGACACTTGAGAGCAGATTTCGGCAAATAGGCACCCAGTCTGCCGAGGAGACAGTGAATGAGCTAATGGCAGCCTTTTAGGTTTCCTTTTGCCATTGAAAGAGACTCCTTTTAGCAAATCTTGGGAGAGGGAGGGCAAGAGGATTGAGTTTAATGAAAGACAGTTAAAAGCAGCAGGGCTTTTGTCATGGGTTTAGGGATTTGCTGAGACTCCCCGACTGAGGGAGGGGGAAGACAAAGGCAATTAGACTGCTGTCCCACCCTGAGAGTCCCCAGTCCCCTATAAATGCCAAGGCCATGCCTGGGCTGGGCAGTTCTCCATGACAATGAGCCCGGGTCAGCTGATGGCCCAGGAGCCCGGGGCACTGCCCACTCCCAGGGAAATCAGCTGAAAAATGGCCTTCCTTAGGAGAAAGGCTCAAACTTCAGGCCTTCATCCCCTCTGCTCCGGCAGATCTGTGGGATCACCCCACAACCAGCCCTTCACAGAACGCCTGGCTTTGGGGGAGCAGTGATTTCACGCAGATTAGCTGGCAGCCCACGGATCCCAGCTGCTGGGCACTAAACACCACAATATAGCTGTGCTGGGAACCCCAGCCAGGGGAGAGAGAATGATATATCTGGCTTTTAAACTTCTTGTTCCACATTCAGGATCAGAAACCTCTGAAAACATCAATTCAGTTCACGCCTGCAGAATTTAGATGGCAAACCATCTGCACCACCTAACATTTTCCTGGATGGGGGAAAAAACATTGCATCTGCCTTCTGCTGGTGCTTGAGGGGTGCTCTTATTTCAAAAGGTGAGAAGATCAGTCTTCCTGGGAGAGCTCCTGGGAAGTGTCCACATTGAAATGCTGTTTGCAAAAGCGCAGGGTCCAACTCCCTTTCCCTTTGCAGCGCCGGCTGGCTGCCCCAGCACCTACACCTCTGACTTCATCGATATCAGAAGGTTAATTAATTACTTTATTACACTATATTATTCTGTACATCTAAAACTGAATCTGCCAAGCACTCAACCCTGCACTCAACTGCACACCCTGCACTGAATCTCGTGACTGTCACCCAACAGTCCTCACACACACACGCACACCTGGCCCTGACAGGCCAAGGGAACAAAACTCCATCACTCTGGGTAAACAATCTCCATTTTGCATTCTACTTATGCACAAACACAGGCACAGCAAATGATAAGAATTGCGTTTTCTTTCTCTGATGTTCAGAGAATGTGAAACCCAGAAATATTATTGAGAAGAATTGTGCCTTGCTTTTCTCTGTGAAGAGAAATGTGAGGCTACATCACAAGAAGTCTCATCTTTGCTTGTTTTCTCCACTCTTTTTTACGCGTCCAGAGAGGTGCCTCCCCAGCTGTGGTACTCTCTGTGAAACCATGGTTATGCTGATGACTGCAAATTCAGCTGCCTGGTACCTCTGCCACACTCCCAGCACACACAACCCTTGTGGGGTACCAGTTATCAGTTTTTCTGGGTCTGGATTGAAGGCACTTGAGACAGTAGCTCATGTTCACACTCAGATGTTTATTATTTCTGATCAGTAAAACAGTCTCACTGCTGTGAGTTCTGCAGCTTTTCATCAGAAGGCACAAAATGGCCAACAATCTCTTGGTACAAGGGCTTTTAACACTAAACTATCCAATTAAGAACTGACACCTAGATTATTTTCCCTTTTAACCCAATAACTGATCCCACAGAGCCCACAATGGGGACTTTTCTGCCCAATTACAAAATGCCACCCAAACCCATGGAGAAGAAGGAGGAAGAAGCATGAAGAAGAAACCCAGGATGACACCCTGTGCCCTCCATCTTGCTGCCATCCGCAGCATCCTAAAAATCCCAAAAGCTCAATTTCTCACCAAGTGACACACCTGCACTGCTCTCTATAATGTGTTTCACAGTTTTGTGGATTCCAGTCTATCTTGAAGTCTGGGAAACTTTCTCCATGAATGAGGGTGAAAGTCAGTGCTGCCCTGGGGGTCAGGGCACCCCAGAGCAGAGAAATATTCATGGTGCCCTGGGTTTCCACAAACCCCTAAAAAAGGCTTCCCCCGCTGGAAAATGAGCACAGTCCAGAGGCGTTTCCAGACGTTGGATCAGCAACACAGATTCCTACGTGTGGCATTTCTCCAGCGCGGGATCGTTTAACTCCGCTCAGCGCTGCCCTCACGGAGCTGCCACCCAAGGCTGGGGCAGGCACCCACCCAAGGCTGGGGCAGGCACCCACCCAAGCAGGGGCAGGCACCCAGACAAGGCTGGGGCAGGCACCCACCAGTGCAGGCACCCACCCAGGGCAGGGCCGGGCACCCACCAGTGCAGGGGCAGGCACCCACCCAGGGCAGGGCCGGGCACCCACCAGTGCAGGCCTGCGCTTGAGCTGCTGCAGCACAAACTCTCTGCCAGCACAGCTGGGCCGGGCCCGTCCCCTAGAGGAGACCCAGCTCCCCCAACAAAGGGCTGTGCCGTGCCAGGAGAGCTGAACCCCCTGCCCCAGCAGCAGCCCTGGCTGGGGTGCTGGGAGGGGATCCCGGGGGCACAACAGAACCATCCACGCTGGGTTTCATCGCCCGCCAACTCCTGCACAAGCGGGGCTTCAATCACCGCCACTGGCCACGGGCTGTGGTTGCTGCTCCTCTGAAGGTGCAGCCTTTGATTTGCCCCTGTCGCTCACCAAGCGCGTGGAATTTGGCTGAGGTGTGTTGTTGCCCCTACAGAAGTTTCTATTGCCTTTTTTTTTTTTTTTATGGTGATTTTCCCAAAATTTTTTAGGAATAGTTCAAATGATACAGCAGTCTTGCAAAGAGGAATCCCTGCCCTTGCCCTCTCTGTATTGCTAGACATTAAAAAAAATCTCCATCATACTTCTTCAGATAAGGCCCTGCAAACCTACCAGACTCTGAGTGTGATGTACCTAATTCTGCCCAGCTGGTGCTGTCAGTTTTGTTCTGATAGCACACAAAATAAGAGGGACAGAGAGTCATTTTGGAGCTTGACCAAAGAGAGTCAAGATGAGAATCAGGCCTGGCTGATAGTCCATGGATGGCTGACACCTCAGCTAGAAATAGCTATGCCAGATGGAGACTGCAATAATTGGGAAATTGGTATTTCTCCTTAGCTTTTGGAGAGTAAAAAGATTGGTTTTATTGCCATGTTAGAAAACCCCTTCATAACTAATGATTCTTTTTTTTTTTTCCTGATTGCTGAAAAAAGGCAAATGGATTTGCCCTTTCTTTTTTTGTCCTGTTTGGCAGAAATCTCCATCAAGATGAATTTCCGCCCCTGTCACCCCCCTCAACAATTTCTATTAAAAAGAAGGTTGATGGAACGTTTTTGACCAAATTACTGAGTGCAATATTCACCTGGGTAAGGTGACGAGAATTTGCCCCTCAAGGAATAACTGAAGTGTGATGTAAAACATCAAAGGTGGTTGTTTTTTTTTTTAACCTTATACCTGAGCTATCTCTGAATCATATCAAATAATCTTCTCATTTCATAACACCATACAATGCAGGCTAAAAGTGTATGTGATCTGCTTTGTGTACTGCTGAATAGATGATTAAACTGTGTAACCTGAGGGATAGTCATCCAGGGCCTGCCCCAAACACAGTGAAGTCAGGGGAAAGACTCCCACTGACTTCAGAGGGCTTTGAGCAGACCCATAATCAGCCAGGCTCTCAAACACTTCAGGTGCTGTCTATGAGACTGCCAGGGGACACGAAAAAGCAGCTAAAGGTTGCGCGTTTGTGAAATGGAAGTTGCAGGCCTGATCCAGGCGCTGGTTGCCCCAGGAGAACAGAAGTTCTGCCCCAGCTCCTCGGATCATTTCCCCTTCCCTGCAGCCCATTGTGTCTGGGGTTTATTGACAAAGCAAAGCTCTCACCATGCAGCCGATCCACGTTTGCCATAACAGTGACAAATCAGGTCAGGACTGATGGTTAACCTGCCTTCAGACCCTTGAAGGGGTGCTGATTAATTTATACCTAATTTATATCTAATTCAAGTAAATAGCAGAGCTGAGCTGGGCCATATTTTCCCTCCCAGGCCAGTTCAGGGGTGGCAGAACCCACACCTGACCCCACCACTCCTCAAAGGGTGATCCTGGAGGACACGGGGGTAGTGCCTCAACTCCACAACAGTGTGGGGAGTCACAGTGAACACGGAGCAGAGCCAAGCTTGGGCTTCCTTCAGCAGAGTGAATGATGCTCAAATGGGGATAAATTACATTCCCCTTGGGTGGAAATGACATTTTCACTGGTGGAAATGTTTTAGTCGAGACAATGGACATCTAATGAAGCTGTCAGGCAGCAGGTTCAGAGCAGACCAGAGGAGGGTGATGGAGATACCCTGGGATCTCCTTCAGGATGCTGGGTATCACCCTAAAAAAAAAAATCTGGCTAAGTAAGAGCAGACAAGTTGCTCTCTGCAGCTGCCTGAAGAGCTAATTTAGGCCAAGCTTTTAGACTCCCCCAGGGCAGTAATTCCTGGATATCTGCAGATATGGGACATCTGTCATGTGGGGTCATGTCTCTGGTTACAAACAGCAGCATGACCACCAGAGTAGGAGGTTTCAAAGCAAGACACAGCCCTAATCCATAGGTGAGCATCCTTTGTCGTGGGAGAAGAAAGCTCCTGCTGGGGGAATTCTTTGAGGTGGAATAGGAAGTTTTGATGAGCTTTTGAACTCTACTTATTTTATCCCTGCCCATGCACTGCTGTAATCTGTGCAAGTACCTTCCAGCAATGCAGCAGGATCAGTGAATTCTCTCTTGCCTGCTGCTAGGACTGCTCATGAAGTGAAAATCTTTCGGGTTTAGCGACCTGCTGAGCCACTGAGATGCTCACAAATCGATGGGATGGAAAGGGATCCATCCAAGGGTGCTGAGGGAGCTGGCAGAAGGGCTCACCAAGCTCCTCTCCATTATTTATCAGTCCTGGGTAGCTGGGGAGGTCCCAGCTGGAGGTGCCAACGTGACACCAACCCACCAGAAGGGCTGGAAGGAGGATCCAGGGCAGGGCAGACCTGTCAGCCTGACCTCAGTGCCAGCCCAGGTTATTGAACAGATCAGCTTGAGGGTGATCACACAGCACGTACAGGACAGGCAAGGGGTCAGACTCAGGCAGCAAAGGTTTTGGAAAGACAGGTCCTGCCTGACCAACTTGATCTGCTTTTATGACCAGGTGTCCTGCCTAGAGGATGAGGGGAAGGCTGTGGATGTGTCTACCTGGACTTGAGCAAAGACTTAGAGACAGTCTCCACAGGAAATTCCTGGAAAATCTGGCACCCATGGCTTGGTCAGGTGCCCAGAGAGGTGCTGGAGCCACAATTCCTGGAGGTGTTTATGGATTTATGGAAAGACTGGATGTGGCACTCAGTGCCATGGTCTGGTTGACCTCGTGGTGTTCAGCCATAGGATGGACTCGATGATCTCAGGGTCTCTTCCAACCTCATTGTTTGTGTGATTCTGGTTTCAGGGAAATACTGTTTCTTATTTATGCAGCCTGCTCTCCTGTTCTCCTACAACCAGCTGTTTGTGAAGGGCAGCCTGGCTGGAAATGGCAGGGGGTGAGAGCTGCCCTGAAATTTGCAGCTCCACTGTCCCCAGCACCTGGGGCAGCAGTTTTGGAACTGAGCTCAAGTCATTATTTGGTCAGGAGCATCAAAACCATCACAAGTCTCAGCGGCAGAAGGTTGGGCAACCTTTGCTGGGCAGCAGGAGAGCAGCACTGCTGGGACAGCTGTGGTGAGGTGCCCTGGCCTTGCCCTGCTGAAGCTTCATCAGGGCCCTCATTTGGACCAGAGACCATCCTCAAGCTCAGGGAAACACATTTACATCCTGGCCAAGACAATGTGAGTTTTGTGGCTTTCACAAGCAAAGTGAAAATAAACCACAATCTCTTCAGACAGATCTCTCAGCTGATGAGAAAGGTAGGGGGGACTTCCCCTGCTTGCACATGTGAGTGATGGGGAGCAGATCTGTGTGACTGCATGTGGGCAGAGGTTGTCAAAAGATGCTAAGAGCTGTCATACTTCATCAGAGAAAAAATAAATTTGTGTCTTCCTCCTCATGGTGGGGCAGCAGACCTGGCAAGAAACCAAGGAGACCCTTCAAGAATCAGGGAATGTGTTTTTCATAATGGAACAAGGGATGGTATTTATTTTCACTGTCCCAGGCAGGGAATATGTGAGCAGTGGGAAAACCACAGCAATGAGCTTGTCATAAATGTTAAGGCCATTTAGCATAACTCTGAATTCTGCTCTACTCCCAACAGCAGCTGCTTGTCACAGTGTGAAACCCCATCTGAAAAGGTGGCAATCCAAAGAGTCAATATGACTGAGGAAGTGTCACAGGCCCTGTTTTACTGCAAGGGAACATCATGGGACAGTGATTTGTCAAAGGTCACACAATGCTGTGGCAGATGTAGGTGACAAATCTGTGGATTTGTGCCTCCACCATTGACCTGTCCCTGCTGAGTCAGCCTGAAACCCTGTGGCATGGCTCCAAACTCACCCTTCCTTTGTGCTGTTACAGGAAAGCACAACAAATCCCAGCATTTCTTGCCTAAATCTTACCTGTAGTGGCTCCGCACAGAGGCGTGGGTGCTGCTGGGGAAACACTGGCCCTGCCCAGGAAATTCTACAGCATTTCATCTTCCTCCCTCCAAACCCCACAGGTGACCTGCACATCCAGGGACTGGTTCTCTCCCAAGGGATTCTCACAGGGTGTAACACCCAGGAGAACTGGAAATGTGCTAAACCCACCATAAACAATACCAGCAGCTCAGAGCTGCAGTGACCAGGAACTTGTGATCCCTTTCCACACACTACAGACCTGCCCAGGCTTTGCAGTGAGAACATCTAGTGTGCACACTACAATATTAGAAGAAAGGGTTAAAATGCCTTATGAGCTGAATCCTGCCCTGGAGCTCTGATAATCTAATTACAGCAGCTCAAGTCCCTTCTCTACCCCCAGTGCAAATCTCTTTGCATGCAGGAGTGATACCAATCTGATTCCACCCAGTTTGAGCTCTCTCCAAGAAGCAGCCTTGCTTGCACTTGTGCAGCTCCATCAAGGCACTGCAATGCTCTAGGAGCATCCATTCTTCCTGTTCCTGAGGGTGGAGGGATATTTTTCCTCATTTTTGGTGGACAGATGAGCTCCTGGACCATGGTGAAATGCTTGGGTGCAGGAATGCTGCATTCCTCCTTGCCACTAGCAATCTGTCTCCACTGTAATTCAAAGGATCTCCAGAGTATTTGTGAGGAGGGTGCTGGAAGCAGGAAGGAGGATGACTTCTGAATGTGGGGGTCCCAGTTGTTGGTTCCTCTGGGTCTGGATTGAAGGCACTTGAGACAGTAGCTTATGTTTGGACTCAGGTGTTTATTATTTCTTATCAGTAAAACAGTCTCACTGCTGTGAGTTCTGCAGCTTTTCATCAGAAGGCACAAAATGGCCAACAATCTCTTGGTACAAGGGCTTTTAAGACTAAACCACCCAATTAAGAACTGATACCTGGATTATTTTCCCTTTTAACCCAATAACTGATCCCAAAGAGCCCACAATGCAGACTTTTCTGCCCCATTACAAAATGCCACCCAAACCCATGGAGAAGAAGAAGGAAGAAGCAGCATGAAGAACAAACCCAGGACAACACCCTGTGCCCTCCATCTTGCTTCCATCCATGACACACTAAAAATCCCAAAACCTAGATTTCTCCCCAGGTGATACCCCTACACTGCTCTCTATAATCGATTTCACACTTTTGTGGATTCCAGTCTGTCTTGAAGTTTGGGAAACTTTCTCCATGGATGAGGGTCAGAGTCAGAGCTGCCCTGGGGGTCAGGGCACCCCAGAGCAGACACAGAAATATTCCCTGTGTGCCCTGGGTTTGCACATCTAAACTGATCTCTTTTCCTGGCCAAGTCACTCTGCCTGGATCCTCAGCTGCTGGGAGGTGTTGGCTCAATAAATCTAGGAAAATATTTCAGTTTGCAGCCGAGGAACTGCCCCAGCTGCCTTCATGTCGGGCATCCAGGTGGGACTCAGCCCCTGAGCTCCCCTGAGTGTGCACAGCCCATTTCCCTGCTGCTGACAGGAGCTGGGCACCCTGCTCACCTGCACGCACCCACCTGCACACACGTGTGATCCAGGGTCTCACCTGCAAGCTGCATCCTGCCCTCCCTGCCCACCTGCGTGCCTCACATCCCCACCAAAACTCCCCAGCTCTTTCTGACAGTGGGATCGGTTTCACCAGCTTCAGGTGTTTCCAGCACAGAATGTCAGATGTCTACATCTGAGCTAATCACCCTTTGAACTGATACAGAAATTGGAGTGGTGCACCTGCTTGTAATTTTTTAAAATTTTTTTTTAATGTTTTCTTCAGGAATGGATTCATTTGTCCCTAGATCCCTACTGCCAATGGAGAGATTTGCTGTAGGTGGCTCGGTTCCCTCTCCACAATAAAATAAATGTGATTAAAATTATCAAGGGCATGAAGGGCAGGGAAACACATGTACTTCTCCAGGCCTGGCCTTCAGACTGTGCTGCTGCAAGGTGGGCAGGGAAGGAGGGGTTAAACTGAATCAGACAAACTCTTGAGGAACCATTCATTCACTCCACTGCCCATGGAAGAGATCTTTTCTTTCCTTTGCTCCACACCTACAGGAGCCGCTGTGCTTCTGCCATTGTTGAGGGGATGAGGCCAAGTCCCTGTTCTGATGCAAATCCCCCTGGCTGCATCCTGCCTTTCACAGCACGGACAACTCCATGCTCTCTGAAGGCAGCCCGGGGTGGCTGGGTGACCCCGAGGAATGGAATTCAATGGCCCTGGCTGTGAAATGCTGCCCAGGGAGTGCGGAGGAGCAGCCCACAGGTGT
Source organism: Ammospiza caudacuta (assembly GCF_027887145.1). NCBI lineage: Eukaryota > Metazoa > Chordata > Aves > Passeriformes > Passerellidae > Ammospiza > Ammospiza caudacuta. The sequence continues at coordinate 76,348,929 of NC_080596.1, forward strand.
GGGATCTCAGCACCTCAGGATGGAGGTGCAGAGAGGCTGAGACCACCCTTGGGGGGCTCGGGAGTCCTGGAATGCTGTCAGAAGTGTCTGGTGGCTGGACTTTGATCCTACACAGGAGACGACGCCTGTATGAGGACTGGGAAGGTTTCACTGGGTGAATGGTGAAGGGATAAGTTAATTAGAGTGTAAAACACAGGGTTTAGGATTTTGGTACAGGGGGGTCTAAAGAAGTAAGATGGAGGAATTGGGGCGTGTCCTGTCCTTCTTCTTCTTCTTCTTGGCCTCCATCTTCTGTGGTGGTGGTGGCACTTTGGGATTGGTTATTACTAGAAGTGCACCGGTTAATAAGGGTAGAAGGTATTGGGGAGAAATGATAAATATTGTACACATAACTTTGGGTATAAAGATAAGTGACCGCCCCGGGGGCTCGCAGAGTGTGCCCATGGCTGACTTGCTGTGCAGACCTCTGTCGGGCTGAGAGAAAATCTTTTAGATAAACAATTAATAAACACCGAGACCGAGACAAGATCAGAAGTCTCTCCTCGTCCTTTGAAGCGCCGGGCTGTCCAAGGCCACCCTGGGCCTTTCCAGGCCACCAGAACAGCACAGAAAACCTTACACACAGGGACCCTCCCAAACACGGGGTTGCTCCGCTTGTCCTCACTGCAAGCATGCAGGGAAATCTGCCCAGCGCAGGTTTCCCGCTGGCTCTGCTGCCCAAAGGAGCGAAGGGAAAATCTCCCTCCTTCCTTTCCAGGGGAACTCTGTGCTTTCCTCCACCCTCCTCAGTCAAGGGGACGAAGACACTCCCAAACTATCCTTTCACAGTCTTCTGTTCTCAAAGAAAAATCAGGATTGGGCACACCAAATCACATTTAGACTTAAAACCCTTCTGGGTTTACAAAGTTTTTCCAAATCTGAGCTGCATTTCTAGTTCTGGCACCTGTATTGAATGTTCTGTATGTGGTAATTTCAAATTCTTTTCTTTTTCCATAATGTTTTTCAAGCCTACTTGCACTCAGGCAATAAATCCAATTAGGTCCATGGATGTTAATAGAAAGCCAAATTTAATTTTCAGGCCCAGGCATTCTTTTCCTTATTTTTCTTTCTTTTTCTTTCCTTTTTTTCATATTTTAATTTTTTTCCTTTTTATTTTTTCTTTTATTTCTAAGTTTTTTTTTAATCTTCTCTCTTTTTTTTTTTTTTAATCTTCTCTCTTCTCGAAGTTCCTTCCCTTCCCTCTCTAATCCTTTCCAGAAGTTACACTGGTACCTGGACTCTGCTCCTTTTTATTTCCTTTATTTTTATATTTTAATTTTTTCCTATTTTTGTCTTTTTTTGTTGTTTTTTTTTCTCATATTGTTTCTTCTTCATATTCCTTTCCTTTCCTTCCCTCCGTAATCCTTTACAGAAGTTACACCAGTATCTAGACTCTGCTCCTTTTCCTTTCCTTTATTTTTATATTTTAATTTTTTCCTTTCTTTTTTTTTCTTTTTTTTTAGTGTTGGGTTTTTTTTCAACTTTTTCTTCTTCATATTCCTTTCCTTCCCTCTCTAATCCTCTACAGTTACACCAGTACCTGGACTCTGCTCCTTTTCCTTTCCTTTATTTTTATATTTTAAATTTTTTTCCTTTCTATTTTGTTGGGGTTTTTTGTGAGTTTTTTTTTCCTTTTTTGTAGGTTTGGGTTTTTTTTTCATCTTCTTTTGTCTTCATATTCCTTCCCTTCCCTCTCTAATCCTATACAGAAGTTACACCAGTACCTGGACTCTGCTCCTTTTTCTTTACTCTATTTTTGTATTTTAATTTTTTCCTTTCTTTTTTTTTTTTTTTCTTTTTTTTGTAGGTTTTCTTTTTCCATATTCTTCATAATTTTTTCCTTCCCTCTCTAACCTTTGCAGAAGTTACACCAGTACCTGGACTCTGCTCCTTTTTCTCGCCTTTATTTTTATATTTTAATTTTTTTATTCCTAATTCTTTTGGGTTTTTTTCTAGTTTTTTTCTTTTTTTAAATCTTCTTTTTCCTTCATATTCCTTCCCTTCCCTCTCTAACCATTACAGAAGTTACACCAGTACCTGGACCCTGCTCCTTTTCCTTTATTTTTATATTTTAAATTTTTTCCTTTCTATTTTGTTGGGGGTTTTGTGGTTTTCTTTTTTGCTTTTTTTTTTGTAGGTTTCTTTTTTCATCTTCTTTTGTCTTCATATTCCTTCCCTTCCCTCTCTAACCTTTACAGAAGTTACACCGGTACCTGGACCCTGCTCCTTTTCCTTTATTTTTATATTTTAAATTTTTTCCTTTCTATTTTGTTGGGGGTTTTGTGGTTTTCTTTTTTGCTTTTTTTTTTTGTAGGTTTCTTTTTTCATCTTCTTTTGTCTTCATATTCCTTCCCTTCCCTCTCTAACCTTTACAGAAGTTACACCGGTACCTGGACCCTGCTCCTTTTCCTTTATTTTTATATTTTAAATTTTTTCCTTTCTATTTTGTTGGGGGTTTTGTGGTTTTCTTTTTTGCTTTTTTTTTGTAGGTTTCTTTTTTCCATCTTCTTTTTCCTTCATATTCCTTCCCTTCCCTCTCTAACCATTACAGAAGTTACACCAGTACCTGGACCCTGCTCCTTTTCCTTTATTTTTATATTTTAAATTTTTTCCTTTCTATTTTGTTGGGGGTTTTGTGGTTTTCTTTTTTGCTTTTTTTTTTTGTAGGTTTCTTTTTTCATCTTCTTTTGTCTTCATATTCCTTCCCTTCCCTCTCTAACCTTTACAGAAGTTACACCAGTACCTGGACTCTGCTCCTTTTTCTTTACTCTATGTTTGTATTTTAATTTTTTCCTTTCTTTTTTTTTTTTTCTTTTTTCTTTTTTTTTTTTTTTTGTAGGTTTTTTTTTCCATATTCTTCATAATTTTTTCCTTCCCTCTCTAACCTTTGCAGAAGTTACACCGGTACCCGGACCCTGCTCCTCTGCACGTTCCCCTTTCCTGTGTAGGCTGAAACTGCTGGAGGTAGAGGCGTGGCAGCGATGTTTGATCTCATTTCACATGGAAACTCTCCCATGCAGGGCTGATCCCCCCACGCACGCACACCTTGGCCCTGAAGAGCAGTGTCAGTGCTCAGGGGAGCCAGCAGGCAGGTAGGGCAATGCCAGCATCTCCCATCCCATCCCATCCCCTCAGGGCACGGAATCTGCAGCCTCCTCCAAAATAAAGGTGAACGTGATGGCACTGCCTCTAGACAGTTCATGCCTCAAAGCATATTCTGGTTCCAGCTGAGGGTGAGACCTCACCAGAGCCAGGATTTTACCTGTGGAAAAAATACAGAGGATACTCCCTGTGAGGAGCACCTTGGAACTGCCTGTGTTGTCTCCTTTCCTGTGAGGGCAGAATTAGGCACTAAAGGGCACCTTAATCTGCAGCCTTTTGTCTTCCCAATGCAAATGGATGGGAGTAATGCAGTGGCTGGTTATATAGTGTTAGGGACCGAAAGGATGACTCAGGTGTGAGGAGCATGCACTCCCTGAGCTGGCAGCCAGGCTGCAGGATGCACCCACTGGGATCCAAGCAAATCCTTCCTCCGTGTCACTGCAGTGTTATGAACACTGAATAGTTTGCTCACAGCATGTTTTGAATGTCACTGGATGGAAACAGCACTTCACATCTCTTTTCTGCTGCCCACCTCTGTGCCTGGTCATTTTTAGCTCAGTTCTCATTTCCAGGGCTCACAGGGATGCCCAGCCCAGCCAGACAAGCTGCCCTGCTGCAGACATCTCCAGGGAAAGCACAATCCTCTCTCAGCCAGCTCTCCCACAGGAGTTCTGGGCACTTGGCCCATGATGGAGGACCAGCAGCTCAGAGGAGGAAAGCTGGGAGCAGCAAACCTTGGAATGCTCTTTGCATGGCATGTCCATGCCGGGGATGGATCATGGAGACACAGAATGGTTTGGGTCGGAAGGGACCTTAAAGATCATCCAGTTCCAGCCCCTGCCATAGACAGGGACACCTTCCACTAGACCAGGCTGAGCAGAGCCCCATCCAGCCCGGCCTGGAACACTTCCAGGGATGGGGCAGCCACAGCTTCTCTGGGCAACCCATTCCCAGTACACCACAATCCCAGTGCACCACATTCCCAGTACACCCATTCCCAGTGTGTCTCACCACAGTCACAGTAAAGAATTTCAGATTTTAAGTGGAAAGGAACTGAAAGCCCTGCCTGTGCAGGGTGACTTCAATAGCAGGGAAAGCAGGAAAGGTCATGTCTGTTCCCAAGGCATGAAGAGGTCACCCAGCTCCATTTGACCACAGGTGTGGGAGCTGGAGCAGCCAATCCTAGGTTTGGTCACTGTAGTGCCTTCAAGCTTTCCTTTGAGCAGGTTCCCAGTGGAGGCCTCCTCTGTGGTGTTTCATGGGCTGTTCATTGGCCACTGGACCAATGGAGCCAAAATTGGTCCAAATTGGCTCCTGTGGCCACAGGTACCACCACAACCACTGGTGAGCACCCAGAGATCAGTGCTTCTTCAGTCCCTCCTTCACCAGCAGGTTGGATGGGGGTACTTGAACATGGAAAAGACATGGACAGCTGTGAGAAAAAAATCATCAAACACCATTAAAGAAGATCAGGGAGTGAATAAGACACACAGAGAGTGATTCAGTGTGAATGGCATGGCAGACAAGCCAGAAACATGACCAATACCTAGAGGTGTGAAGAGTCAAAGACAGGCATGGAATACAGAGGATTGTGTTAGTAGCTGGGAAAATAAATACAAACAGCTGAAGTAGAATGGTTGCTCCCCAGGTCCTCCACTCTGCTACTTGTGATAATTTTAAAAACAATACTTGCCAGAGATACAAAATGGCCCACTGGGAGAACACTGAAGGTTTCTGAGGATGAATGGTTTCTGTACCTGCTTCTACATCTCCTACTCATTCAGCATTTGACATCACCTCAGTGACAAACAGCCTGCCGTGTGTCTCCCCTTCCTGAGGGGCCCAGAGCTGGACACAGCACTGAGTCTGGCCTCAGCAGTGCCCAGCACAGGGGGACAATCACTGCTCTGCTCCTGCTGCCACACTGCTGCTGATACAGGCCAGGTGACAATGGCCTCCTTGGGACAGATTGGCCACTGTCACCAGCACCCCAGTGGCCTGTCCTGCTGGGCCACTCTCCAGCCACTCAGCCTGGAGGTCTGGAGCTCTGCAGGACAGTTGTTGTGGCCAAAATGCAGACCCAGCACCTGGCCTTGCTGAAGCTCAGACCCTTGGCCTTGGTCCGTCCATCTGTCCATCCATCCATCCATCCATCCATCATCCATCCATCCATCCTTCCATCCATCCATCCATCCATCCATCCATCATCCATCCATCCATCCATCCATCCATCATCCATCCATCCATCCATCCATCCATCCATCCATCATCCATCCATCCATCATCCATCCATCCATCCATCCATCCATCATCCATCCATCCTTCCATCCATCCATCCATCCATCCATCCATCATCCATCCATCCATCCATCCATCCATCCATCATCCATCCATCCATCCATCCATCCATCCATCCATCCATCATCCATCCATCCATCATCCATCCATCCATCCATCCATCCATCCATCCATCCATCCATCCATCTTGTCCAGATCCCCTGCAGACCCTTCCTGCCCTCCTGCAGATCAACACTCCCACCCAGCTTGGTGTCATCTCCAAAGGGTACTGACTGAGGGTACCTCCCTCAATAAACAGAGCTGTCCCCAGAAGGATTCTCCTGGAGAGCACCAGCTGTGACACCACCATGTGGGTGTGGCTCCATTCCCCACTGCTCCCTGGGCCTGGCCATCCAGCCAGTTTTTCATCCAGCAAACTGTGAACCCATCCAAGCCATCAGCAGATGGTTTCTCCAGGAAAACATTGTAGGAAATGCTGTCGAAGGTTGTCCTAAAGTCCAGGTACAACATCCACAGCTTTTCCCTCATCCACTTAGCGTGTCACCTTGTCAGAGAAGGACATCAGGTTATTCAGGCAGGATCTGCCTTTCACAATACTGCTGGAGGAGTCACTGCTGCCCTTAGACTCTATCTCAATTTAACTGAAATTCATCTTGGACACTTCTTCTTGGTGGGTTACCTCGACAGTGACTCCATCCTATTCACATTAGGTGTAGTCCTGAGTGTGAAATATCCCAGCTACCTGTGGCTCCATGTGACAGTGTTCACAGGGGTCTCAGGTTGAGGGAAAAGATGAGGATCTGACTCCATGTTTCAGAAGACTTGATTTATTATTTTATTAAATATATTACATTAAAACTATACTAAAAGAATAGAAGAAAGGATTTCATCAGAAGGCTGGCTAAGAATAGAATAGGAAGGAATGATAACAAAGGTTTGTGGCTCAGACTCTCTGTCCGAGCCAGCTGACTGTGATTGGCCATTAATTAGAAACAACCACATGAGACCAATCCCAGATGCACCTGTTGCATCCCACAGCAGCAGATAACCATTGTTTACATTTTGATGCTGAGAGGCCTCAGCTTCTCAGGAGGAAAAATCCTAAGGAAAGGATTTTTCATAAGAGATGTCTGTGACAGTTCCGAGGTCATGGCAAGGTGGCAGTGAAGTGTCACCAGCATCCCAAATGTCCTGTGGCTGGATAACACCTGGCCACTGTCAGTTCCCACAGGGACATGTGACATCACCTGGGCACAACCTGAACATGCGCCACGGTGGCTGGGCACCCACATCTTCCCCTGCTCCCATCTCCTGCCCCCACAAACACAGATAATCCCCAGCTCATGCTCAATCAGCCCTCCTGAAACCACTTCATGGGCTTGAATTTAAGCTCTGCTTTATGACCGAGGGAGCACAGTCCTCGCAAAGCCCCAGTAATCATAATAGGTGCAGGCAGAATTGATACATGTGGGCTTTTTCTATCACTCAATTAAATGGTTAGTTTATGCAACATGCCGTCCTTTTGAATCAAAGCTGGGTCACTGTTAGGCTGAGGTAACATTAATTATTTTTCCGCTTGTCGGATCCCATGAAAAGGATGTGAAAATGGCCTGTTTATGAAAGAGTGCGGGCAAAGGCTGTGAGCTGATTATGTCAAACATATTCAAAGCTTCCTCTGCAAAAGGGATTGTGATCAACAAAGCATAGCCCACACCTGCACCCACTTCACAATGAAAGTTGTTAGGACCATGAAGCTCTTGGGGGAAAAGAGAGGTTGCGTTAACCCTTTTGGGGAGTGGGATCCTCCACTGCAGGGTTCACACACAGGCACGAAGTTGCTTTTCTTAATCCCTCAAGGAGATCCCAAGAACATTACTCTGGGAGCAAAACCAGTCTTTCTCACCTAAGTTTTTCCTTGCATTGGTTTTCTAAGCTGGATGGAACCATCAGACTGATGAGTTTCCTCCTGCTCTTCGCTGGGCTCCAAGGGAAATTGCAGAGAAGAGCTGTTTGTGCTGAGAGAACAGGAAAGCAGTGCAAGCTCAGCCCTCAGCCCCAAAAGTTCTGTTCAGGGCAATCCTGGCACTCTCAGGGCAGGTGCCTATCACAGGGATCACACTGCTGGAGTCAGGCCACCTCCTTAATAAAAAATGTATCTGCCTGGAAGGCAGGAAGAGAGAGAGGCGTGCTCTCAGGGAAAACTGAACTGAATCCCAATTTTTAAACTTACCCCGTTTTCTTGCAGCCCTGTTGGTTACATTACTGCTGGGTAAGATGGTCTGGATTCAGCACTGAGCCTGGCTGGAGCAGGAGGTTGGATCAGAGCTGTCCTGTGGTCCCCTCCAGCCCAGGTGATGCTGTGATAGACAGAGCTGTGTCCTCATGAGATTCTCATGAGATTCACAAGACTCAGGGCAGCCTTGCATGTGCTGCTCTGTGGGGGAAGATGGGACAGAGCAGTGTGGCAGCACCTCTCCCTACATGCTGAGTATCTGCTCTCCCTTTGCTCATTTGGGTGGCAATGCTCTAGAAAATGGATTTACAGCAAGTGTGACCTCCCTGACAGCCTGTGGTGAGCCCTGGCCAGGTCACAGTGCAAGCTCAAAAGGCAAAGTGGGTACACTCACCTGGCATTGTCCTGCAGCACCCCAGGAATTGTGCAGGAAAGAGCTCCACAAAGTCCTGATACCTGGCCAGAAATGCCTTTTATTTGGATCTCCCAGAAGGTCACAGTCCCACCTGAGTTGGAATTTTCAGCTCATCCTGTTGGCTGGTACAGATGAGCCCTCCATGAGCAGATGAGCTCCATGACAAACTCCTCTGAAGCCATCTCAAGTCAACCATGGCACACAAGATCCACCCCAGGATAAAGATGGTGCTAAAAATTCAAGTTTCTGTTCAAGCCTCCCGTGGTTCAGCAGATTTTCCTGGCTCTGTCCTCTAAATCCTTTCTGGCTCCTGTGCCAACTCAGTATTATCTTATGGCAAGACCTGGGACAATCCTTTAATTCAGCAAAACTTCTACTGATTAATGTAAGAATTCTTTCTTAATAAGGATGCCATAGACTAATTGCATTTGTTCTAATTAATGCTCCTGAGGGGGGATCCAGAAATGTCCTGCTAAGCATCACATAATATAAAACCAGATTAAGGAAAATCTCCACCTGACTCTCATCAAGTTTGAAGTTTTCCCTGATTCACTGCATGATGGTAAAGAGAATATTCCTCTTGTAGATATTAAGACACTTCTAGAATGATTTTCCCAAGTATGCTCATGTAAAATAATGTTTAAATAACTCTATCCTGATTACAGAGCAACAGTAATTACACAATAAACCTCTAAAACTCTCATGTTTTAACATCTTCAGGCTGGGTTTTGGAGTTTTTAAAGATGAAATGCCATAAAAAACATTGGCTAAATGCTCTTTTGTTGGGCTCCAGTCTTATGTCTGGGCCATGGTAAATGGAAATGAGTAAAAAATCAAGGCATGCTGCAAAGAGGTGTCAGTGACTTAGGTAAGAAGGTGAGGAGGCAATTTTTCATTATCAAGTGTTCTCAAAGATACTTTAACCTTGTTTGGAAACAAACAATCAAACAAAACCTCCAAATACATAATCTAGCAATCCTCATAATTAGCATGGAGCAAGGAAAAGTGAGTTTGGTAAACAAAAACTCAGCTAAGAAACTGTTCTTGATTAATATGAACAGTGGTCGTTGGAATAATTGTTTTATTTAAAAATCCTTTTTTTTTCCTTACGACAATTTAAATCCCTTCCCTCAGGAGTTTAAAATAGCTACAGATATTTAAAAGGAGCAGAGGGTGAGAGCACTTTAGTTTAATAAATTCTACAAGCTCTTTTGAGAGCATAATGAAAGACATTATAAATGATGGAGAATAGTCACTATTTGATTGTAATTATGTAGAAATACACTGGATCTCTCAATAGTATTTGTGAGGGTCATTACACAAATCAGACTATGGCTTTCTGCACAATAGTTGTTTCAATCATGAACACACCTCTTTAGAAACCAGAATTTCCCACTTGCAGGATATTCTCTTGTTTCACTTATTTATTCCTAAAATTTTAATGAAGAGCTAAAATACCATCATTTTCCTGCAAATTATGCCCTGAAAAATTGTTCATAAATTGAAAGTGTCAGCATGTAGACATATTTTCAATACTTTTTTTTCCAAAATCTTAGTGTTTTAATTCACTAAATGGTACTTTAAGTCAAAATGTTTGATTTAAATTTTGAATTTTTTTCCCCCTTAGGAAAAAAAAATTTAAAATGCTTTTAAAGTTAATTACTACTCATGAAAATTTTGTGGTGAGAAAAGATAAGCAAGATAAGACCAAACCAACTTTTAAAGGGACTTAAATATTTGTGGAAAAAATGTAAACACGAACCCTGTCTGAAGGAAAGTTTCTGTTTCCAGGATGTGGCATTTACAAGCAATGCCCTGCTCTGGCTGAGAGCAGCTGCTCATGCCAATGGCCCTTGGCAGCCTCTGCAGCTTCTGTCCCTGCACTGTGCCCTGCAGGTGGGACCTTGCCAGCTCCAGGCACTGTGGAATTGTGCTGGTGCTGGGTGGGCTGCTGTGGACACCAGGGCAACACGGTGTCTTGGTTTGCAAAGACAGGAGTCTGCTAAGGAAGGCAGGAGCTTCCCTGAAATGGAGAATGCAAACCCTCCCCAGCCCTCTGAATTGCTGTAAATTTTAAATTAAAGGGCTCTCAGGCAAAAATATGGGAGCAGGAAATAACAGTTCTTTAATAGGGAAAAGAAAAACAAATAAAGGATAAAATAAACAATGAAGTACACTGGAACAACACTGACAGAGTCAGAACCCAACCTGACACCCTGTGGGTCAGGGTGTTGGTGGCAGTGCCATTGGAATTGTGGCTCAGCCCTCCTGCAGTGTCAGGGGTGGTTCTGCTGCAGCAGGATCCTGTAGAGAAGGATGGATTCTTCCTCTGAAGATGCAGTGGGAGAAGAGGCAGCTGCTGTTCCTCTGGGGAATCCAGTGGAGAAGCCGTGCTGGTGTCTCAAAACCTCTGGATTATATCTGGGTAGGAATGCTTGGCTCCTCCCCCTGGGCTCACATCTCCCAATGGGATGCTGTAGTTCTTATCAGCCATGCAGGGACATTCAATAGCTGTTATCAGCAATGTCCCCTCCCGAGGAAAGAGTGAGTGTGGTCACTCAAAGACAGAGATAAGGCAAACTGCCCACTTGACAAAAGACAATCTGCCATACAGATGGTAATGGAAAACATCTTGCATTGCAATCTTCAACACATGGCCAGTGAGGCTTCTTGAGCACTCCCAGCTGCACCTGGGGACTCATTTTCCCTGAAAATTATTTCTGCTCCTGCAGCACCCACCAAGGTGCAGCATGCTCAGGGGCCAAGTGGGTGACTCTCACCTGATCCCAGGCAGGTGCCTGCCCAGCCCCTTGCTCCACCTGAGCCAGCCCCAGGCTCCTCTTCTCATCAGGGGAGAGAAACTGGATTTCTCAGAGCCTCTTTAATTCAATATCTGCATCTGGCTGATGAAACGAGCCCTGCCTGGCAGCTCAGAGCAGACATCTTCCACACAGACATCTGCAATTAGGTGAGGTGAGTCCTGACTATCCAAAACTGATGTGGCTATTCCTCTTCCTTTCCCTTGGAAAACCACTGGAACACCTGACAACCAGTCCAGGAGCAGGAGATCTCCTCAGGCATTGCCCACAACATTTACCCACTGTGACACCTGGGACATCAGCACCATGAGCTGCCTCTCCTCAGCCTTTTTCTCCTTCAGCATGGAACCAAAAGACTCAAACCTTGTAATAGCACAGATATGGGAACTACAGTATGTGAATAATTCCAGCTAAATTCTATAGGGGCCTCTAATACACCTTTTTATGGCTTTGACATATATGCCCTGAATTATTCATCCCCATGTTTTTATCACACACCCTCATGGAGAAGCAGGGAGCCCTCACAGCCTGGCCCAGAAGGTCCAGTATCACTCCACTGGTGATGTCCACAAACCCTGTCCTCAGTCTGGGAATGGAAATCTGGCATTCTGATACAACTGCAAAGCAGGAATGAATGAAATGCAAAGCAGGAGTTGTTATTGTCATCTTAGATTGTTCAGCAGCCAAGATAACACCAACATGTCAGAGGGAAGGAGAGGATGGACCATTATCTGTAACTTCTCTCCTCCTCACTGGTGGTGGCTTTTCATGACATGTGGTTTGTTTGGTTTGTTTTTTTCATTGGAGCTGAGTTCCAAACAGGTCGTGAATGGAATCAAAAACTTTACGTTTGGATTTTACCCTGGAGGTGTAGCTTCTCTACCTGTTTGTATTTCTCCTTTTCCCACATCTTCCTCCAGCATCTTCAGTGGCAAATGCAGTTTCTCCTCAAAGGAAATGCCAGCAGGACATTTAATGACTTTCCCTCTCCTCCAAGGGCTTGACTCATAATTACACATGGAAAGATACACAAGAGATTATAAGAGGAGCAGCAGGCAGCCAAAACCAAACTGATTTATGTACAGTGTGTGACATGTGGCAACGTGAGACAAGATCTCTGGCTTATGGGCACTCTGGCAAGACACAAGCTGCATCCTATGGCAACACCTTGTGTTTGCAGAGCTCCCATTTCTTTTTTCCTTCTGGCCTTCAATGAGAGCACCCCAATCTTCCTTGGTCAGTTCTGACTCAGGCATTGCTGCTTATACACGAGCACAGGTGAGAACCACGCAGCTTCAAGGGGTAAAGCATCTCATGGAACAATTTTATCCCATTTTAACAGACTGCAAATGCAGGTAGTGATATCCTGTTTATCTGCCTCAGAAGGGAGTGTGAGGGCAAGTTAGTGTTTAAAGCACCATGTAGTTGTTGGTTATTTTTTGTATTGGCATGAAAAGTCAGAACATAAGAACATAAGATCTGGCTCAGATCACCACTCTGCTGGCCCAGTCATGTCTCCAACAGGACCAAGAGCAGGAGTTTGGGAAAGGATTATCAGGATAAATCAAGACCTTTGTCTTTACCTTCACTTGTTTCCCACCAAGCTGAAATAATAGCAAAGGATTGACTACTGCCTTAATGGCCTTTCCTTTCTTTATCCCTCTTTCCCTGGAAATGAGTCACCACGTGAGACAGGGAGGTCAGGAGGTGTCTGCTGTCAATGGGAAAGCAGATCTCAGTCAAAGGCAAGCCTGCTTCCTACAACAGGGAGTGGAAATTTCCATGTGGCTGGTGCTTGTGGGTCCCACCAGTCTTGCCTGCAAACCCTCTACCTTTGATTCCAAGGTCTCCTCACAATGGACTTTTTAATGCATCATTCTGCCTTTGATGACTACTGCCAGATTATTTTTCTTATCTGACTTAGGAAAGATCTGACAGGATCAGTTAGCTAGCTGCAGGGTAGGTTCTTTGAAAAGCAATGATTTAACAGGGCTTTCTTTTACCTCCTCTTGGGGTTCTCCAAACTTTCTGGTTTATCCAGCTCTCTGATGCACAGCACTGCCCTCAGCAATGCCTGGACAGGCTCAGTTGGGGTGCTGGCACAGCCTGACCCGTGGCTGTAACTCCTCCTTCAGTGGGACCATGAGGATATGGAGAGCATCTCCAAACACAGCCCCGGGATAAGGGGAAGCCTCTTGGGGCAGCAGGGAGGTCCAAGGGGCTTGGAGTCAGCAAGGGGGCAAGCACTGAGTTAATCTGCACTCAAAGTGGCTGCCAGAAAGCTCTGGCTGTGCATTCCTGTCCCCTTTTGGCCTCTGCACAGCCCTTGGTGAGGGTGGAGGGAGAAATGATCCCTGCTCAGCTGGAGCTGGATGCCCACAAACACTCAGTGCTCAGCTGGCCTCTGCTGGTCCCTGTCAGATTTAGCCCTTTTCTGACCCAGAGATGGGGCAACTAAGAGGCATTTTAAAAACCTTTTATTCCATTTTCAGTCTCATATGAAGGGCGAGACAATACAGATGTTACAACCCATGCCGTCACAATCAGAAGTCAACTATTTCCTAATTACAAACTGCTCCAAGTGTTTTGTACCACTCTTGTGAGGGTCCCCAGGTTGGAGGGAAGGAGGGGCTGGAGGGGACATCAGCAGCCACCCCAGAGAGCTGGGAGCCTCTCAGGAGACTCAGAGGGACACAAGGACTCAGCACACCAGGCAGCTGGGTCTGCTCCTTGGGAAGGGCAGGCACATGGAGCTCCACGGTGACGTGTGGCTGGAGGAGCCCTGGTGTGGCAGCAGGGGCACTGCCAAGCACAGAGGGGCTCACGGAGGGGTCGCATGCTTGAGCAGCCCTGAGCAATTCACAGTCAGAGCTATCAAAGCAATGACCCAGCTCCTTTAACACGCTGTCTGAAACCGTGCTCAGGAGCTATAACACGAAATTTTAATGCTCCACTGTACCCTCACAGACAGGCCAACAGTGATGTTTTACATCTACACAAGAGAATCCCATTGGGAAGGTCTGGAGAGAGTTCAGGGAACTCTGGGGGTAATGGCATTATGTAAAATGTCCATACAGGCACACAGCAGCTCAGTGAAGTATAATCCTGGTCTCCTTCCAAAGCTGGAAAATTTTTAATGGGGGAAGATAATAATTTCACACATTGTGGATGAACGGAGGAGTTTGGATTTACCAAATTTGCTGCCTGTGCCTAAGCTAATGGTCTCACTGTAACCCTGTTGAGTAAAGGGCAGGCAGAGACATCCCATCACTCCCCAAACCAGTGATGGAGATGGACAAGACCATTGCTCATCTGCAAGAAGGTGGAGAGACACTCCAGGGTTAGGATGACTGTAAAGCTCTTCATGGAAAAAAGGGAGCCCAGGCAGGAGAGAGGAAAGGGAGGGGGCTGTGGGAACAGCACAGGGCTTGCAGAAGTGGGACTGCCTGTCTGTTGGGATGCTTGCCATTTGTCCAGATTGGAGCTGGTGATACAGCAAAGCTCTTTCTCTCTTCATTTTTTGTTATTCAGACAGATAGAGCGCTTCTTTGGTTGCCATACAGAATGAATTTCAGATCTGATGCCAGAGGATATTCAATATGAGATCTAAACAGAGCTGTGTGTAAGTTCATAATGCTGTCTGTGCTGGAACATGTTGCAAGGCTTTGAATCTTGCTCTGTGTTAGTGCCATCAGATACACCTTAATGCAATCAAGTGTAACACACCCAGCTAAAGAAAAGATGTGACATCCTTGCTGTAAAGCTAACAGAAAAACCACCAAAAGGGAACAAAATCCCATTTGGCAAAGCCTCAATCAGCTCAGGGGAAATTCAGCATTGAGTGTAAGTGCTCAGTGCCCAGCTCAGAGGGTATGGAGGGGATTCTCAGAGCAGAGAGGGAAAGGAGGCATTGGCACCGAGGTGCTTTAGATAACATTGCTCCTGATCTTGCCTGAGATTCACCCTCTGCTCCGAGGCTGGGAACAGCTCTCCTGGATTCACCTGTCTGGATAAAGAGCCTGCTGCCTCCAGCTCTGCACTGCCTCCCTTCCTGCCCAGGGAATTGCACTATAATCCCCATTTTTTAAAATGTTTCCTTCATGCAATATATTTGGGAAAGCTTGCAGATGGTGAATTTGTAACTAGGCAGGATGGGCCATGTGCAGTCCTCCAATGTAGCTGAGATGAATTCCACATCTATGGCAGTCACAACATCCTCTGCCACTTCAGACAGTGGAACCCTGAGGTGTTCCAAAATGTGTGTACCCATCTAAGTTTCTTCTCATGCAGGTTTCTGTCCCCCTCTGTGTGTTTGGCTGTTGCTGGAGGGAAAATCTTCTGTAGATTAAATGTGGAAATCTACTCATGCAAAAATTAGGGTGTTTAGAACTCCCTAGATCCAGATCACTTCAGTTTTCTTCCCCTCCTTTTCCAAGCATGCTATGATTTTTGGCTGTCCATCCCAATGGGATGTAGCTCATGCCCAGCAAAAGCCTTGTGCTGTGCAGATGGAGCAGGGTGCCTTTAGCAGACTCTTCATCAGACAGCAAGATTGGAATCATGTATTAAAAGGTAATTGCTTTTGCATGGTTTCCTGTAATTTTAATTTTAAAGTGTGCAAAAAATAGACTAGATACCTTTGGTATATTTTTTGTTAATACTCATCATCTTCCAAGTGATAATTCAGTATGCAGAACATGAAAACTCTGAAAGCTGCCCAGAGATTGTGAGTCCACAGCCAACATTGTGGTGATCTTCACACAGGTCCAGCACTCTGTCATTCACTTCCAGAGGGGAGCCCATGGTCAGTTTTCACTGCTGGCCCTATAAAATTAACTCAGGTGGTTTGATGGTGTCAGATTTGAATAGCCTGCAGCATCCAACTTTTTTTTTAAAGTGAACCACGGAATCATTTTATCCATCATGGTGGAGAATGGGATTTCTGATGTCTGTTTTCACTTTTAGGACATTTGTCTTGCCATCAGCATGGACTCCTCCATTCAGACTGAGCATCCTTCCTGTCACTTTATCCCTTAACCTTTTTATGGGAGTGATCCTGCCAAATGACAGCTGGCACTGAGAGGGATGCGGGACAGGAAAGATGGGGGTGTGATGAAGGATATGAGTGTCACTCTGAGTGATCAGACTGTTTGGCACCTTTGACTGCAAAGGCAGCTCTCCAAGCCCCAAAGCTGCCTTCCCGACCTGCAGACATTCATTTTTATCAGGCAAATGAGGGTTTGACCCTGTTTTTCTGATGGTTCACCATTATGGGAACTTTCACACCCAGAGCAATTTTGTGGTCAGAGCACTGGGCTAATAAGCAGAAAATGAAGTTAAGTAGTGGCTTTGGAATCGATACATACATGCCCACGAGCCAGCTCCCTATCTAGAAAATGAATGTATTAATGTTTTCTTACTCTATTGATTGTCTTCTATGCTTGTCCAGAGGATGTCTGTCAGGATGTGTTTGGTTGTAGAGTAATTGAGAGGAGGACTCTGAATTTGGTCAGCCCCTGTGGCTGTGCCTCATCCCTCCCTCTGCACCAGCCCTCACAGCCCAGCAGGTCAATTCCTCTACAATATGATGACAAAAATTGAATATTTCCTAAGACAAGGTCTGAAAGCTCATCAGCATTTTGGTTTTGGGAGGTGACTGCCTCCAGCTGCTGCTTCTGCTGTGACACAGAGATTCTGTTTCATTTGTTGGTTACTAAAATATTGCTAAAAATGAAAAAACTTCAGTGCTGGGCACAAGGAAGGGACAAGGGGTCAGCCTTGGTGATGATCTAGAGTGTGAAAGCCCTTACATATAAAAGAGGAACTTATTTCTATACAAGACAGGATCTCATGGATACTCAATGCTCACAAAAGTTAATGGCTCACCTTGAGAAACAAAAACTTCCTTTTCTCAAAACTTCTCTGAGACAGTAAATGGACTCTGCCTATAATTTTATTAAACACTCTAGATACTATTTCATGCAACCTGACAAATGCTGAGTTGCTCTGCCCATCCTGTTCCTCACAATATTGTTAATGATTCAGTACAAAACGTACATGCATAGTACAATGAAAATGAGCAGGGAGGACAAAGGAGAATCTAATAGCAGGTAACAATTAACTGTGGATGAAGAGCCATTATGATCACTGTTCAATGACCTGCAGACACCACACTTTATTCAATAACTGATTATTCCCCTCTTCAGCTGATCCCACTTCAGGTCCCCTGTTGCTTTTTGCAGCTTTTACAAATACCAGAGTAGCAAATCTCAACTCTAAGAGGTGGAATCTGAAGACACTCATCTGTGTGCTTTTCCTGTTTGCTGGTAGAAATTCTGATTACCAGTCTGAGTTCAAGCACAGAGGACTGAACAGTTGCTAGTAAAAAAAAAAAATAAATCTATATCAGTCATAACCTACAAGGAAAGACAGAACAAACTGGGATTGCTTAGCAGAAGGACAGAGTGGAAGTGGGCTATTGGCCTTTGAATATGTAAAAAGCTGCAGTGGAAAAGAAGGGAATGGTCTGTTCTCCGTGTCCATGGAGCAGCACAAACAGTAATGGTGTCTGGATTCATTGTTCCTAATGGTTATTGGGAAACATTTCCAGCAGCAAGGTCAGGATGCAGTGAGGGGGTTTTGCTGAGCAAATTGGGATGCCTGCAGTACTGGACACCTTCAGAAAGTCTACTCAATTTACAGAACAGACTTGACCCGTGGAGGCAGAGTTTTTTAAGTCCCTTGCAGACTAGTTATGATGCCAAAAATTGATGCATGTGGTAGATAAATGGATTTCTAATATCTCTGCACCTTTTTTCCCCTATAATTTTAAAATTGAAGAAGGCAGAATTCAAGCCCCTGGATTGACAACTGTAATCAGACAAGGAAATAAAAAGAACAGTAATAGGATTACCTGAGCATCACAGTTTGCCAGAGCAGGATATAAAAGACAAAATTCATAAATCATGATAGAAACCCAAAAGTTACTGAATCTGAAGAGGAGTCAAAGCCCTCCATTTAGTCCTTGTTTATCAAACTGGTGAGCAAGAATGCAATCATGCAGTTCAGCAAAGCTTTCGGTATGTGGGTGCACTTGGTATGTACTCAAACACGAATTTATGTGTGTTTGTACACTCTAATGTTCAGACTTATTTTACTGATGGTAATGGTGTAATAGTGAATGCAGAGTGCAATCCCTGTTTTCCAAAAAATGTTTGTTCTCATTCAAAAGCAAAAGTTTATTTAGCCATCCTTACAATGATTGAGGTTCCATTCAGAACAGATATGTAAACACATTTTGGTAGCAAAACTCATCCCTGAATTTTTAACTATACACATTTTCAGTTGTGACCATATTAAGATTAGAGACAAAATGTTATTTCTTTTGATTTTTTAGATACTGGCAAATGTAATCAATAATTTACTTGTCTATATTCCCTACATTTCTGATTACACAAAGTTAAAACTGCATGACCTATTCAGTTATGTTGTAGCATTTATGGTGAACTTCATATTTTAAAAACCTTGCATAAACAGGAAGCATGGAGATCAATGATCAGTAGCTACAAAAAATCACAGGTGCTTTGAAGCTATGAGCATTAAAATGTCACAGGCTGCTGAGTGACAGTTTATGAACTTTTACAGCCACAACACACACTTGATGATAATTTTTTATTTTAAAATTGATCTCTTGGTACTGCTGTCTGTGAGTTACTTATTTTTCATGTGAAGTCCAGATATTACTGGAAGCTGACACTGCTGTATGTCTATTACATTTATTATCACTAAAGCTACTTGAGGACATGTGGGCCAAACAATAATGAGTTTCTGTGGTCCCTAATAAAGGACATTTCCTGAGCTATAGGCAGAATTTGCTCCATGTCAAAAATTGTTGTATATTAGATGACAGTGGCAGCAGTAACTGCTTGTGATCATATCCCCTGAGTAGGTAACACTACACTGAGCTTTGTACAGTTAACTTGTAAACATTCCTGGGGAGGGGGATTCCTCTTGGGAGTCAGCTTTGTAATGGAGAACATTGCCAACCTTGGCTTGGTTGGGAATTTATGCTATTTCCAATTCCTTCTTCCTGCAGTTCCCATGCCAAAGCACAAGTGCTTTCTGCTAAAATAATTCAATCCATGAATTGCATTCGCTTGTATCTACCCCAGAAATTCCTCAGCATCCTTCAGATGTCAGCTGACAGCATTCCTTGCTTCCTCTCATGGACTTGGTCAGCACCTGGTAAGCTGGACATGCCTTTTTCTCGTCTTTCCCCCTAACACAGCCTTTGCAAGGACCTTCCATGCACAGCCTGTCCTCAGCACTGCATGCCTGAGGTCCCAAATTCCCTGAAGCCTCCCAGTCCCTGGGAGCTGCTCCGTGCAAGTTAAATTGATTTCGGCACGCCTCAAAATAGAGTTTGCAATTTAAGGCCTTAAACACCAACTCCAGACTTCTAAACTTGAAAACTCTGCCTTGACTGCTCC
Organism: Ammospiza caudacuta; assembly: GCF_027887145.1. Lineage (NCBI taxonomy): Eukaryota > Metazoa > Chordata > Aves > Passeriformes > Passerellidae > Ammospiza > Ammospiza caudacuta. The sequence goes on from NC_080596.1 coordinate 76,368,324, forward strand.
TGTCTCCTGTGTCCCCGGGTGTGGGGCAGGCACAACTCAGTGGAGTTACACAGGTGCCATTTGCAGAGCAAAGAGGAAGCGCCAGGACAGAATGATGTCCGTGGATGTGACTTTTGCGGGATGATGGCATTCCATCTGCCTGGGCTGACCTGTTATCCTGGGAAGCAGAGCCTGGATGCCAAATGTTGACCCAAGTTCAGGTGCACACAGGCCTGTGGAGCCCTGGTCACTACCAGGGCTACCAGGTCACTACCTGGTCACTACCAGCACTGCCACCACAGCCCTGGGAAGGCTGTCAGAGGTCTCTGCTCTCCAGGGAAACTCAGATCTCATAGGCAATGGAGCTCCCCAGAAACCTGAAATGAAGGACAAGTGTAAGTCTGAGTCCTGCGATTGCTGTTCTTTTGCTAATGTGCTCCGCGCTGTTCTCTTTATAAATTACTGAATTATCCTTAGGAACAAAAGGTATTAGGGTCCTGCAAGCTTCTCTCAGTTTGTGGTAGGACTAATTCATTAATGTGGCTCCAACAGGAATGTGTGCAATGTTCTTTCTAATTGGACATGACTGGTCAAGAATGACTTGGCCTCCATCCAGATCACACTGTCACTTATGCTGTATAATAAGCTACTACTACTGGCCCATGAATCAATTTTTAAACAATCTCCAGTAATGAACTTGGACGGCCCATTGTTGTTGACAAAGAAATGCACAGTCCTGCTATTGTCAAGGGGCTCAATTATGGGCTCTTGCTGATAAAATAGAGGAGGGGGGAAAGGGGGGGCGGTGTACGGACAGTAGTGACAGACTGAAAGAAGTGTTTCATCTCTGGGGTCCTTACAGAGGATGACAAGCCAAAAGGTCAGTTTCATAGAGGTTTAACTTGAAATGTCTGAGGACAAAAAAGGCATCTAGAATCATTAGGAAATGTGAAGTTTGACTTGCACCATTGGAAATCCTTAATATATTATTTTAACTGTAGAACTGACAAACTCTTTGCCCACTGGGTGGGAAAGAGAGGTTAAGGAAAGTAAGAGCTTTATATTTCTCCAGTGGGGGGGAATAAAAAGGTTAATTTTAGTAACTCTGGGAAGAGTCTGTGAGGAAACTGTCAATGTTTTAGCCCATTTGCCCTTGTCCTGAGCCAGCGGAGTCAATGCGGTTAGCGGGAGCGGCCGGTGCTGGCTGCTGGGCGCCGGGCTCCCAGCGCTTTCCCCTCAGATAACCTCAGCAGTCACTGAAATGTCAGCGCTCTGCCCAGCTCCCCCTGCCTGAACCAGCCCCAGCAGCACGGCAGAGCTGCCTCAGCACTCTCAGCGCTGCAGGATTACTCACAGGTTACTATTACTTTGCTCAGGATCACTCCAGGATTCCCAGAGCCCGACGGCACAAAGAGAAGGAATATCTCCACAGTGGTTCTCAGCAGCTGGGTTTGGCATCGGAGAAGATGTGATTGAAATACTCTTCCTGTCTGAACAACACCTTACAAAGCAAGTTCCTTCTCATGCCCATGTGTGGCCACAGCTGGCAACTCTTTTTTTTTAAAGCTTTAAAAACATGCAAAGTCAGGTAGTTGATACCAGGTTTCAGAGGACACTGCTGTGATCCCACGGAAGAGTGCCCACCTAAATTTAGGAAAAAACCAAGCAGGGTGAAGATTTCAAAGTGAATATGTCCACTGGGCCCATGAGTAAAAACTTTCTCTCTTTCCTGGTGATTTCATCACAAAGATGGAGGAGAAGGGTGCAGGGGGGCCTGCACCAGGCAACTCCACTATGCATTTCCAGGAGGGTGAGTTACTTCAGGATAAGACACCTTGTCTCCATTCCCTAGCCACAAAGAAGGACAGCCTGAGTGCTTTTGAAAAGCCAGCCTCGAGCAAGACCAGTGGGTGAGATGGGATGAGATGAGGAGGGGTCCAGCAAGGAAGTGGGGAATTAAACACATGTGGGAACCTCACTGGAGCAGGAGTGAATCTGGACATGCAAGGCTGATGCCTGCTCAAAGGTGGAGTCTGAGGCACACCTGCTGCAGGGAGGGCTGCTGGGGCTTGTCCAGCAGATGGGCTCCTCTCACAGGAGAGACCTTCCAAAGCCCTTCAGCAGAAATGGGAGGGAAGGTGCTGAGGACACCATGCTCAGCACACCCCAACACCAGCTTGAGTCAGGGAGAGATGCTCCAGGAGCACACGTGGCAGCACACAGGGACCTGGTGGAGCACGTTGTGCAGCAGAGAACAATCCCACATGAAGCACGTAGCTTGGCATTGCTGGCTTTTTGTTATTGCTCAGACCCCCAGCACACAGGAAAAATTCAGCTGGGAAAAATGTGGGGAGGTGTCAGCAGAGGAAGGTGCTGGCTGGTGGGCAGCAGGGCCTTTGCAAGGACAACCTGCCACTGTTGGAATATGTCCTTAGGACAAGATCCTGTGTGATGGCACTCCTTCTCTGAACTGCTGAAATAGCCAGCTTGCAGGTGAGTCCCAGATTTCTCAAGGAAAGAAAGGAAAGCTTCCCCTCCCCATTCTCCCAGCTGGCAAGAAACTCTCTAGAACATGCCCTCCTGTGAATGTACCCAGACCTGTCCTGCTGATGGTTTCTGATTCACCAGGCAGGAATGCATCTCTACATCCAAAAACTGGGCTCTGGTTTTTCCATTTCTCACTGGGATAGAGAAACAAGCACAAGGAAGAGACTTGAGCCCAAGAAGAGAGAAAAGGGCTGTGGGGTGAAGAGTCACAGGCGTTGGGGGCAATGAGGGCTGGCTTTTCACCCAGCACATTGACCCAAAGCTCATTTCAGCCAGCAGAGAGCTGAGGACAGCCCTTATGCCTACGGGCAGAATTTTGAGACCCCATCATGCCCCGATCAAGTCATAGTGCAGTGAGCCTGGTCCATGGGACAGAGCCAGCTGTCCCAGCAGAGGTAATTCCCATGTCAGCCAAGGTCTCTGTAGGGGCTGAGCGGAGGAGAAAGGTCTTGGGAGCTGGAGCTATTTGGGCACTGGCTGCAAACCCTCTCCTTAGAGAGCCAGAGCCTGCAGGGGCCGCATTCGGTGCCTGTCTCAAGTCTGGGCGACCCCGTCTGTTCCCATTAGGAGGCCCAGGCAGTAAATTGGGCCCTGAATATATAATTAAGCAAAGGGCACCATCCTGAAGCCAAGGTTCACACTGATTTGTTGTGGCTGGGGTGGGAACGGCCCTTTGCAAATCAGTCGCAGGATGTTGCTCCTAGTCAGCTGGAAACTTGGTAGCTCAGCTCCATAAAAGCTGGATCTAACGCTTCAGCTCCCCAGCTGGTTTCAGCATCCTGACCAGCACGCAATCCTGTGGCTTGCTTTTCTGCACGACAGTCTGGAAACCTTCCTTGAGAGCCTCTTGTTTGCTGGCTGCCAGGATTTGCCATGCAGATTCTTGCCAAAGGGATGATATAAACAAAGCATAATGTCAAGTTTCCCACACAAGTAAGATGATCTATTAGCACTGCACTTTGTACTAATTATTGCACAGTGGGTGGGGGCTTGTGAAAGGAGATTTATGCATTCAGCTAGCCTCACTTTTATTATTTGTAAGTACTTTTTGGCAAGGAATGAGCGAGATATGTATTTTATTGTTACACTGTTGCAAACATCCTAATCTTCCACACTCATTAAAACCTCATAACAAATAGTAAGAATGATATATTGCAGCCACAACGAGCATCTCATTCATCCCCAGGTGGGGGGAGGGGAGAGAGACACTGGAGAGGGAGGACAGGGCAAAAGGGAATTTGGTTTTTTGGGCCATGGTCATATTTGCATCACTTGGAGAGCCCAGGTACCTGAAGGGAGGAAGTAAGGGGATGGATGAGGAAAGGCTGCTGGGATACCAGATGGTTGGGGAGCTCTGAGGTAAAACTGTGGAAGAATGATGCTGCTGTCCCAAAGTGTGAGCCAACACTCCCAGAAAGCAAAAATCCATTTGTGCCCTTCCTAGTATGAAGCAGTTTAATTGTAGATCTGCTCTGGGAAGTCACATCACTACCCAGGAGCAAGCAAGACTTGTGCCCATGTGCCAGGTCCTGGTTCAAGGAAGAGTCTGGGGCATCTTGGGAAGGCATCTCAGAGTATTTCTGCACTGCCTGGACCAGCAAAAAGGGCCCCAGAATTTGCACAGTGCCCCAGGTTGTCCTTGGGAAATTCACTGCTGCATGCTGTACCCATGGGGTTGGTGTTGGGTGAGAGCCAAACTTTGTCTGTTGTTTTAGGGAAAAAAAAGTTCAGTGGAAATTGTTGTCCCAGGTTGCAGGACTCTGATAGCACTTCCAGGCCCTCACAATAGTTTGTAGGGCATTTTTTTACTGCAAATCCCCAGGCAGAGATCAGAAAAGATGACCCAGAGTTGTACATACACCCTTGGCACCTTGGAAAAGATTGCAGGAAGAGATGAGTGGAAAGGTGTCAGGAAATCCAGTGAGACACAGTCCCACAGTGCCCAGCTGTGTGTGATCTGCACACCAGATCAGAGCCAGCCCCACCCTGGCTCATGCTTACCTGGGTGAGATGAGAGCTGAGGAGCTCTGCTCAGAGCTGGGGGGGTTCCTCAGCGTTTCCTACCCAATCTGAGCCCTGCTTGCTCCACTGTTGAGTCATCTGTAGGGGTTGCGTTGAGAGATGGACTTCCAGCCACTTCATCCATCATTTGTCACACCCAGAATATTATATTTTAAATCTGGTCATGAGCCCAAGGCTGCTGCCAGCCCAGGACCTTTGTCCTGGTCAGAACCTGTTCAGGGGTCCTTTCTCTCTTCACCTGCTTCTTCCAAAATATCACTTTTGTTCAGTCTCTTTTTAGCCTCCCAAAAGTTACATCACTGAACTGACTTCTGGTCACAAGGGAGGAGAGTGTGACCCAGAGGCCACCTCTGAGTGTCAGCCCCAGGCTGGGGCAGGGCCAGTGTGGAGGACAGTCAGAAAGTCTCAGACACTGTTTCCTGCCCAGTTTTGGAGTGGCCACATGTGTCAGGCAGACAGCTCAACCCTTCTCCAGGCACCTCCAGAAAGGGACTGAACATAATATTCACTTTTTATCCTGCCAATATCAACTCTTGGCATCACCTTTTTCTTCAGTTTCAGGTAAATAAAGTTTCAGGGCTGGTCAAAAACTACAACACAGAAGTTTTGAAATATTTGGGAATGGCTCCTGCATTGTCTTCTTCTCCAAGTTTGTATGAGTTTTCCAGCTCTTGTTGCCTTACCCCCAGGAAAGAAAAAAAAAAAAAAAAACAAAAAAAAAAACCAAAAAACAAAAACAACACAGGTAAGATGGAAAGGGGGAGAAATGGCTGAATTTAAGACATCAAAGATACTGGACATTCAGCCTATAGAAAATGCTGAAGTATGGAACACTTCACAGAGATGCTTTTGGGGGTTTTTGTTTGATTTTTTTTAAGATGTCCCCTCTAATCCTAAAGGTTTCATCCCCCCCTTCCTCTGGCTGAGTTCTATTACTGCAATGGCACCCACCAGGGGACCAGAGGTGTGTCCCCATGTGGGAACAGAACAATCACACCCCCCTGGCATTTGCCCTCCATGGATGTGGGAGGTGGAAGGGTGTCCTGCCCTGCTCCCCCTCTGGAAGCACAGGCAGATTGTTCATTACACCAGAGTCATGCCATGGCTAATAAAAATGCAGGGGATTAGGTGTCCACATCTGTGTTGGATGCTCAGCTGGAAGAGCAGCACTGGGTGGAGAGGCTGGTTTCCAACCGTGCCATCAGCATGTCCAGGAAAGGATTTTCTGGAGACAGTTTCTGGGGAAAGCCTGGCTCCTCTCTGGGGTAGGAAGTGGAAGTAAAGGGGAGGAACCTCGTGCCTGAGACAGGAAAAATGAGGATTAAGGAAGTTGTCAGCATCAAGTAACTCATCCCTCAGGCTTAAGTTGCCAAAACAGAGATCAAGAAGTACACCCAGCAAGGAAGGGTGTATTTGATACTGTCTTGGGAGCCACTGGTGTGAACCCAAATTGCTCAATTAAGGATCAATTGCTCCCAAATGCAGGCGCACACTGCTGAATGAGGGATTGCTGAGGCTGCTGCTGCTGGTAGCAGGGGACCATCCACAAGTCTGCACCACCACCCCACCGTGGTGTGAAATCCCAGCTGAGCAACCTCGCTCCACTTCTCCCCACCACCAGCAGCCCCTCCAGCAGCTAAACCCTGCCTCATGCCTGCCCAGCCACACTTGCCCATCCCTATTTGACTTTTTCATCTTTCCACTCCTTATTCTGACAATAAATTTGAGCCAGAACTGGGAAGCTCCCTCCTTCAGCTGGTGTCCGCTGTAATCTGGTATTATTTTTGTTCTCATCTTCCTCCCCATTCATCTCCATTGCAATGCACACTGTTATCCCATCCCTTCTCTGTCCCCCCCCCAGCATCCTGTGCTCAATCTCCCTCTGCACAGGCTCACCCTGAACAAACCTCTTTTGTCAGGCCACCCCACAGAACATGAAAATTAGCATAATTTGGGCAAGTTGAGGCCACCACAGCAGCTACAAGCCATGATTACGGTGCATGTGGTTAGCACAGCCTGCAACATCAAACAGCATGTTTACAACAGATGTAATCCCTCATGATACAACAGGTGTATAACAGTCAATACCAGCATTGTAGCCATCAAATAACTCTGTGGCACGTTCACATTGATCCCATATTAATCCAGCCCCCTCAGGGCTTTGGGCTGTGATTTATATAGCTCACTGGGAGGTTTCAGCACCTCTTTGGCGCAGCACCAAACTGCAGGCAGGGATCAGTGTACAATTTACCTTTGCAGTGAGAGGTTTTTGGATCCAGGCTCTCAGCAAGCCGGGTTTGACAATGGCACTTTGAAAAGGAGGGCTTGTCGGAGCACGCAGGGGCATGTTTCCCTCAAAGGGTGATTCATGCTCTGCAGCTCCAGCCACTGTCCTGGTTTTACATGCTCCAGTGATGATGAATTAAAGCAGCAACAGGAGCACAGCCCACATCAGCTCTCACAGGCTCCTGCCTGCGCTGTGGATTTCCTCTGCATCCCTTTATACATCAGCCCAATGCGTTTACCTTAGAGAGAAGGAATCAGGAGAGGATGGGATGAAAGCATACCAAGGGATGGGAGCTTCTGAACGGGAATCAAAGGAAAATCCCAAGGCAGCACATCCAAAACCAGTGGAAATACTTTTCCACCCAGTCCCTGGTTAAATCACTACATTTGAGACCAAAAAATGGGTGATATTCAAGAGTATGAGGACTGTTCAGAGGGATAAAAAGAACATCTGCAGCCACCTAAGACTCAGGATGCTCACCTGGCTCATGGCTCTGCTCCTGCCTAACAGGAGTCAATCCACCTCTGACTGCTAAAGCTCCTCATTTAGAAACTCATCATACACCTAATTTTAGTTTGCACCTCTACAGGCAATTTTCAGGCAAAGCACCAGCAATCAAATATGCACAGATATTAAATTAGGAGCTGTCTTTTAATAACAAGGGTAAAACTCACTGCTGAAGGAGTGTGGAAAGGAAGCTGGTGTTGTGTGTGCTGCAATCCAACAAACGAGCTTCGCTTGCAGTGGTGGCAAGCTGGTAACTTTCATGAGTATTAAATGCAATTAAAGAAACAAACACTCTCCATCATTCCCCAGAGTGAGAGATATTATCAGTTGTGGCTTTGTATTTTTACATAATCACTGTTTAAAGGAACATTTTTCCATGTGTGGAAATTCCCTGTTTTCTCCTCCAAACGCTAGCAAAATCCTTGCCTCTGGCTGGCTCCACTCTCTTCATGGCTCTCTGTTATGGCACTCCTGCTTGCCCCAAGGCCCCAGGGAGGAGAGCTGGGCCCAAAACAAACGCCAGAGGTGAACGTGCTGGAGATCCAGTCCTACACTCAAACAGCACACGTTCCCTCCGCTCGGGGTGCTTTTGAAAATTCCCCTCTTCCCGGTGTTGGAAAGGTTTTTGTGATCTCACAGACCTCCCCTCTCAGGCTTCCCGCCCCAGGGACGTGATCAAGCAGCACGTCCCACCATCCCCACGTGCCCATCACCCAGAAACCCCCCTGGGTGAGCAGCACCAAGGGCACAGCCAAGCCAGGGAGCTCCACCTGCACCACTGGGGACACCTTGGATCTGGATAATGATACCTGCTTCCTCCTCTGATCCTGTTACGGGATTGAGCTCAGCCTCACCCCAATGGGTCACACAGGGAGCTCTGGCTCCATGAGCTCAGCTGCTCTGGAGCTCCACCTGCACCACTGGGGACACCTGGGATCTGGATAATGATACCTGCTTCCTCCTCTGATCCTATGAAGGGACTGAGCTCAGCCTCACCCCAATGGGTCACACAGGGAGCTCTGGCTCCATGAGCTCAGCTGCTCTGCAGTAGTTTCATCCTCTTCCTTCTTTAACTCAATGCCCAAATTATTTGCTCCTTTGCTGGGAGGTGTGGCCAGGTACAGCAGGCACAAGGGAGGCTCGTGCCAAGGGTGCCCTGCTCAGGATGTCCATGTCTTGCACAGAATGTTTGCGTGCCCAAGCTGTCTCACACACCCAGCTACAAGCATCCCCACATGGTTGTCCATCTGTACCCCATTTCTGTCCAGCCACAGTCACTGCTCCCCACAGGCAAGGCAGATGTGCTCCTCCCACATCTCCAGCCCCTGGCCCCAGCACCCTTTGCACCAGGCAGTGATTTCTGGCTGGCTCACACAGCCTTTGCTGGATTTATTTGTTTGTTTGTTTGCTGTGCATGCTGTTTGTGTGCTGTTCGCCTGCTGAGCTTTTCTCGGCCTGCATTCAGTCTGTGGGCTGGCCTGCTCCACTCTTGGATGGCATCTCTCTCACTTGCAAGCCTGCAGAAGCTGCCTGGATCTCCTGGCAAATCCCCAGCACAACCAGGATCATTCCCAGGTGCTGAGGTGAGGGTCTTGGGACATCCTGAGCTCCCCCACCTCCTCACTGAAGCTCCAGAAGAGTTCCTCTAAAAGCTGTAAATTTGATGAGCAAACCTTGAAGCAACAAGGTCTGCTTTTCCAGTGGCAGCAGGAAAAAGTCTGATGGCATCAGTACAGTGAGTGGGTTATGGTTATGTACTTTTGGATGTTGTCTAAAGAGTTGTGGAATGGTTTGGGTTGTAAGGGACCAAACATATCACAGAATTCCAAGCCCTCTGCCATAGGCAGGGATGCCACCCACTTGATCAGGTTGCTCAGGGCCCCATCCAACCTGGCCTTGAACACCTCCAGGGATGGGGCATCCACAGTTTCTCTGAGCAGGAGACCTAAAACCACATGGAAATCATCCAGGAAAGCCTATCAATGCTGAGTCCATCTCAGGAGACACTTGGGACCAGACCTTGAAACCTGTATTCATTGGATGATCCAAAAGGCTCATCTCAAGACTTGGGACACCAGCCATGTGCCCAGGATCACTCAATAAAGCAGAGCAAGAGTGGAGAACAGTCCCACCATCTCCCTGTGCTGTGCCATGCTGTGCTATACATGAAATACCTTGAGGAGGGGCTGAGCTCTGTGGTTATACTGACCAGACCCATGCTGTGCTTTCACACTCTCCCAATTTTGTGTGACACAGACAAGAAGACACCAAGGCTTTGAAGTTTCTCTAAGACCAAGGCAGTTATTGCTGCTATTTTCCATCTGGCAAGACTTTGAGGATCTATGGCTCTTTCCAAATATGTTTTCTGGGAATGTTATCATGTTAGAAACCATTTAGATATAAAACGTCACCGCTCATGGGAAAATCTTGTTAACACGGAGCCACCAGCGGAAGCTCTTCTTAAAAATTCCTTTCTGCTTGATAAAGGCTTTCCTTATCTAAACAGTGGTTTGGTGTCCTCCCCCTGTAGGCTGGTGTTGTGTCACAGAGTCAGGGAAGCCTCTTCCTCGAAGGCAGAAGAGGAAAGTCTAGATGAGCTGCCTTTCATGCCATTGTTTTGGTGGCTGGAGCCCGTAGGGTTCATGTTCATTATCACTGCCAGGGAACTGCCTGGGCTGCTCTGTCTAAGCCAAGGGGCTGCCCTGGCACTGGACCCCATGGCCATGCAGCCACCCATGGCCTGAGGCAGCATCAGCCCCTCTGTGGGCAACCAAATTCTTCCCCTCCCTCCTTCCTCTTTCACTCCTCTTCTTCCTCTCCCAGAATGAAACCAATCTGGATATTGATCATCTCTAGTGCTCACATTTATCCAGCCACACAGGGCTGCACATAACAGCTGCTATTTGATTTTATTTCTAATCTCTTGTCATTTTTTTGACCAAATCCCTTTAAGCCTCTTTTAAATAGCTCAGGGACCACGAAGGGCTGTTCCCCAGCTTTGTTTCTCCTTGTGCTCTGCCTTTTTCAAGCACCTTTAAATCCTTGCCATTTTTACCCTTTCTGTTCCTGTCAAGCATTGCCTACAGCAAAAAGTTGTCTCTTCTCAACTCTTATGGGCACCTTTGCAGAGCAAGGATCTCACAGGTTGCCTACATGAACCTGACGCTGCATCACCCTTAGCTGCAGGAGCTCTAGCAAGGATTTTCCTGAGCAGCTCCCAGCTTTGCATGTAGGATGGAAATTCCAGGGCTTGCAGGCTGTGAGCTGAGCTAGTTCCCTCCTGGGAAGGGAAATGCCACTGAGGCCAGGAAGAATCACCAGAACCCAGTGTCCAAGGTTGCCTAAACCAAGGTCAGGTTATTCAGGGTTCTAAGGGCCCATAGCAGGATATCTGGATCCCAAGCTCAAGCCTGGAGCTGGAGACCTGGTAGCCTAAACCAGGATTATTTAGAATTCTAAGGGCCCATACAGGGATATCTGGATCCCAAGCTCAAGCCTATAGCTGGAGGCCTGGTAGCCTAAACCAGGATTATTCAAGGTTCTAAGGGCCCATACCAGGATATCTGGATCCCAAGCTCAAGCCTGCAGCTGGAGCCTGGTAGCCTAAACCAGGGTTATTTAGGATTCTAGGGGCCCATATCAGGATATCTGGGTCCCAAGTTCAAGCCTAGAGCTGGAGGCCTGGTAGCCTAAACCAGGGTTATTTAGGATTCTAAGGGTCCATACAGGGATATCTGGATCTCAAGCTCAAGCCTAGAGCTGGAGGCCTGGTAGCCTAAACCAGGGTTATTCAGGGTTCTAAGGGCCCGTACAGGGATATCCGGATCTCAAGCCTAGAGCTAGCGGCCTGGTAGCCTAAACCAGGATTATTCAAGGTTCTAAGGGCCCATACCAGGATATCTGGATCTCAAGCTCAAGCCTGGAGCTGGAGGCCTGGTAGCTCCCAAGGGCAGTAACTTTATAGGATAGGAGAGGGAGAGTCCTATGGCTTTTAGGCTCGTGGCTTGCAGCAGAGAGGCTGAAAGCCCAGAGGGAGTTTTACCTCTCCACCCTCAGCCTACATGCCTAGGCCTCTGCTCCCGGTCCTTGGAAGCTTGCTGAGGGCCAGCCCCTCCTCACGGAGGGAGCAGCTCGGGATAAGGAATTCAGCAAGTTCCTGGTCCTTGGAAGCTCGCTGAGGGCCAGCCCTTCCTCACAGAGGGAGCAGCTCGGGGTAAGCAATTCAGCAAGTTCCTGCAGTGCCCCGCTTGCAGTGTCCCGCGGCTGCGGCCGCTGTGATCTGAGCTGAGGGCTGGAGGCACCCAATTAGCCGGAATTCCCTGTGCACACCCACAGTGTCCAGCCTGGCAGGGAACTGCAGGAACTGAGTCCAAGACCCTCACCCAACCTGCCCCACGTGAGCCAGGAGCCTCAGGGCCTGCACAAGGCAACTCCAGCTTGCCCATGGCCTGGGAATACCTGCTGTATTTTCTAAGCCTTTCTCAGTCCTCCTCTTCCTCTTCCAAGGTGAGTCCTTGCAAAACCTGAAGGATTCACTGCAGAGTGTTGCTTGCATTTTTGATTCTGCAGTCAGTGCCCTCAAAGAGCCCTGCAGCCACTTAGCTCATGATGACGACTGATACCAAACACAGCTTCCTCTTACTGCAAGTGAAAATAAACAACATCCTACTGTACCCACCTCTATCCAAGAAAGCACTGTAACTGGTATTTATAGATAAACAGAGATACATTGCCTGCTGGGGTCTGCTGCAGTGAATTTAGACCTGAAGATTGAAAATCCAATTGTGTTTATAAATCAGCTATGACATGCCAGTGTCATGTCATCAGCAGAAGGCAAAGGGCATGTTTACTACAAGCAAAGGCACACGCTACAGTCATATGCATAAGCAAGTTTCTGTGCAGACAGGTTATTTTTTGCATAGTGGTTTTTTGATTTTTACATGACTTAAGGATAATGCTCTAGGAGCCTTCTTTTTTTCCTTAGTGCTTTTTTTTTTTTTTTATGGTAACATTGTTTTTTCCCCTTTCGTGATTGACTGGAGGTTTTGTTAGGTTTTGGTTTTTTTAATGTTCTAAAGAATGTTTGTGCTTTTTTTGGCACCTTATTACAGACCTCAAAAAACCTGACTAAAACCCTGGCTGCTTCTAAAGCTCCTGCCAGAGGAATTCATGCTTCTCTAAATTTGCTGTTCACATTTCTCGTTCCAACTGATACTTTTAATAATAAATATGGTTACTAAGAATAACTGTTTACCACCTCTGTCAGCTCCAGTCTTTTGTTTGGACTCATATCTCACCCTTGGGTTACCTGCTTGTCTTGAACAAAAATCAGCACTATGTATAGATTCTGTGGGGACTCTCCTAACGAGTTTTCTGGTGTCCCTAGGACATGCAGCAACCAGCCAGCCTGAAAGGTGGCATGTCACAGCCTCCTATCCATCTGAGATCTCGTAGGTGCCATGATTTACATGGCTAAATCCAGGCTTTTCCAATCCCCAATCCCTTTCCATGTATCACTTTATTTTCCCCAATGGCTCTTGTATCTGGCTCCACAGTCAGGCTTCCACATCCATCCTCTTCTATCACGCTAGCCAAGGTTTTTTAGCTGCTTTTTTCCCCTTTTTTATCCTCTAGACCAGGTCCTCTTATTAGATATGCCCTTTTCACTGACCCTGAATTATTGCTACCCATGGTCTTAGAAGAACAGTGTTGTTTGTTAGTCTAAGAGCACATGTGACTACCCTCTTCCCGGCCAACACCAGAGGTTGCACCAGAGATTTTTTTTTTCAGGCCAAAAAACCCGGCATTTCAGCAAAAAGCTACGGGCTCTGAATGTGATCCGTGAGGTCAGGAGAGGACAAAGGAATCACCGTCTATTCGGGGACCTGCCGGAAGACACTAATCACAAAGACGCGCACGAATTTATCCCAGAGCGTGCGAGAGTTTCCCCGGGCAGAATGTAAGCTCTGTCAGTGGCACACATCCCATTCCCGCTCCTGCCAGCAGGAGCCGGGGGTTTTAATGCCCGGGATTTTCAGCGCAGCCCGCGGGGAGGGAGCGGAGCCCGGCCGAGGGACGCTAATGGGGAAGGGCATCCCGGTCCATAGGGGTCTGGGCCGCAGCAAGGTTCCCAGCTCGGCGGCTCTTTAGGGTTTGCAACAATTTGCAGATTAGTGTTGGCACTTCCAAGGCCGGGCTGGCAGCGAGACCTTTAACCAAGACAGACAGATTCCCTGCTGTGGCACTGTTCAGCGGGCTTAAATGGAATAACGACGTCTCTCCAGCTTGGGTGATATTGGGTCAATCTTTTTCTGTTTCACTGTGTTTCCACCCCTCTCCCCCTCCCCATCCCCATTCCCATCCCCATCCCCGTGCTCCCCCCGCCGCAGGTCGGGGCTGGCGCTGCCGCTCCTCTGCCTTTGTGCTTCGGGAGCTTGGCGAGGGAGGGGGGATCATTTTTATAACTCTTTGTACCAACGCAAGCAGAGCTAATGGTAAAAGGCAATCAAATCTTCTGCTCCAAGGCATAAGCTGGTTGCCTGCAGGGTCAGGGAGGAATTTTGCCCTCCCTTCTCTCCTGGGTTTGGAGGCTGCTCGGCATCAGCGCAGATTGTGCTTCTCTCCAAAAAAAAGTCTCTTGTTTTCGTAATTCTTCTTTATTTTTTGCTGAGAAAAATGACAGAGGGAATGATAGGTGCTTATGGAGTCCCCAGGGAAGCTTCCCATTAGCAAGCAGAGTTGGGGGAGCTGCTCGTGACCTAGCTGGACCTTGGGGCAAAGCATCAGGTTGCCTTTCCTCTAGGGGATTTTGACTGCCTCCCTCTGATGTGTTCTCCCTCCATGGCACAGTGGGAGTTTTCTGCCTTTAAGTCCTTTCTTTTCAACTCCAAACCCCTACGGGTGCTGGCTGTACTCAGACTAAACATTTCTGTGTGCCTTGGGGTGGGAGACACCCCCATCACGACCATCACCATCACCACCAGCCTGGCATGCCAGCCTGACCCCTTCCCTGGGGAGCTGCTGGCCTCAGCTTGGGTCAAGGCAATCCAGCAAGACACAGGGCAAAAATGCAAGCAGGCACAAGCGGAGCAACAACCGTTGGGGAGGCAGGAGGAGTTCAGAGGTAAAGCCGGCTGTCCTCGGGTAACAAACTCTGGGCCACCCACATCAGAGCACCAGCCTCAGCTCAGCTCCCTCCCAGCTGAAATGACCAGGGGCAAATCTCAAAGGCAGAGCCAACGTGCAAGACAGACACAGACATTCCCACACGTTCACACACACACACTCACAAACACACACCCCTATCAGCACCAAAGGCATCGCAGCCTCTCCTCCCAAATCCCCAAGATGCCAGGCTGGGGGGATGAAGGTGATGAAGGCACAGGGTGGTTTCAGTCAGGCCCCCTTCTGGCTCTCAGCACCCCCTTTTACCCCCCAGACTCATGGAGGGGTGAGCCCACTGCAGCCACCTCCCACGAGAAAGAAAACACACACTTACCAAAAAAAAAGGGCTGGAAAATTCTTGGTGTCTTTTTTTTTTTTTTTTTCTTCTGTTGCATTCTGAAACCAATAATTAAATTTAAAAAATAACCCAACAACAATTAACGCAAATTAAGTGTGAGGTGTAAGCTACTGGCAGAAGTTTGATTTGAAAAGAGCAAAGCAAGCAGTTCTGGAGGGAGCTCTGATAGTTTGTCTGGTATGGATGTCCAGAGAGGCAGAGAAGGGAAGGAAGGAGGGAAAGGGGGTGAGAAGATGTGGCTAATGTGGGGTATGAGCCCCAGATTGTATGAAACCCTCTGGGGTGGCATGTGGGTTACAGCAGAACTTTTATCCTCTCAGATTGCACCCAAGGAGCATTGGAGTGGCTGTGGCTGAGCAGCAGTGGCTCCACTCCACTGTCTCCATCATGCTCAAAATCTTGCCCAAAATAAACAACCTTGCCCCAAATCAGAGAGCTCTCAGACCAAGAGGGGCAGGGAGAAATGCTCAGGAGTGTGCTTGCACCATCCAGCCCTGCTAAGCATCTTTTTGAGATGTCATTTTCTCCTGGGTGAAAATCCTGCTGTGTCTTCCCAATCCTGCCCTCCCACCCTCCTCGGGAAAGTCTGGTGCCTTTTAGGTCCCAGCCACTAACAAGGGTCCTACAGCTGTGTCCCCCCTTGCTACAGCCTCCAGCTCATCCCTTTGGCATGGGGGCACTCCTGTGTCACTACAGGCACATCTGTGTCACCCCCAAGGGACAGCTTGTGCTGCCAGCTCCCAAAATTCATCATTCATTCAAGGTCTGGACACTGGACTGCTTCCCAGGGCATAAACCCCCACGGTCTGTCCTTGAGGACAGCCTTTTAAAAGAATCCCTGAATTGTTCTTATTTCTCATTTAACTGAGTCCACCCCAAATCCTGTCATGTCTGGGGAGATGTAGGATTGAAAAGTGCCATTTTCTCTCCTTTTCAGTGTTTTTCACTGGACAGCCCCAGAACCGCAGCATCCCATTTTCCTGGGATTTGAGCTCTTTGGCGTGACCCTAAAGAAGTATTTTGGTATTTTGGGGTATTTTGGCAGCGATCCGGCTCAGAGCTGGCAGCTGCTTCCCCCCACGGCCCCCAGCCCTCGCAGCCCCCTCCCGTGTCCCCAGCCACCCACGGCCGTGGGCCGGGGGAGCCGCGGCGCCCGCAGCCTGCCCAGGGCTGGCAGGGAGCGAGGCAGAGACATCAAAGGCTGCCCTGGAATGTGTGTGGCTCTGCGAGAGAGATACGGAGCCAGGGATCATGAAAGAGATACTGCGATGCTTATCGGCCCATCAAATCAAGGGGAAGCTGAGCGTCAGGCTTGCCAACAATACCTGTTATTGTTCCTCCCCTGTGCGGCGCTTTATTAAGCGCTATAATCATTTTAATATTCATGCAGCTCCGCAGCCATTCCACCCCCCCCCTCTCCTCCCCTTCTCCTCCTCTGTGCTTTTCAACATATTCCACATTGGAAAGTGCCTTTCTTGCATTTCCTGGGAGCTGGCTTTCCCTCCGGGCAGCAGGTGTTTCGGTCCAGGAACGTCCCTCTCCGCAGCGGGAAAAGGGGATTTTCTCGTGGTCTTTTGCTGCGCCTCCTTCCATCCACCGCCGCCCCCTTTTCCTTCAAGTGAAAGCTAATTAAACACCACCCTGCTCAAACGGTGGCATTGTTTGGCTCTCAGTGGGAGAGAGAATGCCGAAGTCCTTGTCCAGGCAGTGCTCCCGCTCCGGTGGGGTGTGTGCTCCCAGGAAATCCCCTCCATCCCCGGGAGAGGCCCGAGGTGTCCCTGCAGGGATGCTGTAAGGAGATGAGTTACCCTGGCTGTGCCAAGGTTTGTACCAGCCTCAGGATGAGCAATCCAACACAACAGCAAGGTCCCTCTGTCCAACCTTGACAGGCTCTCCAGGCTTCATTCCTCAGCACAAAAAATCAAACTGACTGTGGGGTGTGTCTGGGTGTGGGTACCCCAGAAATCATAAAATCACTGAATGGTTTGAGTTGGAAGGGACCTTAAAGGTCATCCAGTCCCAATCCCCAGCCATGAGCAGGGACACCTTCCACTAGACCAGGTCACTCAAATCCCCTGACTTTGGGCACTTCCAGGGATGGGACAGCCAAAACTTCCCTGGGCAACCTATGCCAGGGCCTCATTATACCACAATAAAGATTTTTTTCCTACTATTCAATCTAAACCTGCCCTCTGTCAGTCTGAAGCTGTTGTTCCTTGCCCTATCAGTACATGCCCTGGTAAAACACCCCTCCCCAGCTCTCTTGCAGCCCTTTTTAGGCACTGGAAGGTGCTAGAAGGTCTCCCTGAAGCTTCTCCAGGCTGGACAATCACAGGTCTCTAATCCTGTCTCCATAGCAGAGGTGCTCCAGCCCTCTGAGCATCTTTGTGGAGTAGCTGCAACAGGTCCACATCCTTCTGATGTTGGGGAGCCCAGAGCTAACCTGGTCCCACCAGGATAAACCAACCCAGCCAAGCCATCATCCCAAACCAGCCCAAAATCTGTGCTCATCACCTCCATCCTCTTGGCCCATCCCTGAGCCAGTGGCAGCTTGGCATCGTCCCTGTGGATGGTGACCATCGTGCTCCTCACAACAGGTTCAAGTGGCAGGATGTTTGTTTGGGGATTGCAGTCCCCAGAAATACCAGTGACATGGAGATTTATTTGGTGGTGTCCCATCCTTTCTGGGCTGGGCAGTGTTTTCCCAGGGGTGGAGGTGCCTGTCACTGGATGCCTGGGAACAGCAGCATCATCCACTGCTCTAAGTCCTTGAGAAAACAGCAAGTTTGGGAGTTGTTTCTTGAGCAAATACTGCAAAAACTCCTTCAAATGGTTGTTTAAGGGATTAGCTGCAGATAAGGGAGGAGAAGTGCTGCAGCTGGCAGGCAAAGGCTCTGCTGGGCACTGTAGGGGTAATTTGGAGAAGAAACTCCAAGCCTGATGCTGTTCTGCTTCACCCCTCTCCTGGAATCTCGCAGTGTTGTTTTCCTCCTCCCTGGCCCCACAAAAAATGGGGCCACAAACTGATGCCCATTCCCCAGAGATCCCAGTCCACCAGAACTGGTGACAAGGTGAGGGGCACTTCAACAAAAACCAAAGTCCAGCAGCAGCACCTCCACCTGGCTTCCAGTTCCACACAGAGCCCACTTCTCATCCCAAAGTTTACCTAAATTAATTTTCAAACTCCTTCCTCAGTTTAGTTAACTGAGTGCTTTCACTTGTAAATGAGATGGGGAAAAGGTACCTCTGAAACCATTAGAGTGAAATTAAAATTTAAAAAAAGGTATGGTGGGATAATTGCCTAAATTCCCTCAAGTAACTTGGGATCCCTTCCAAACCCAGCTTTTTGGTTACCACATTTGAGTAGAACCTTCCCCTGTTTGGAGCACCTGTGGTGAAGGGTGCTGGGTATGATCAGAGCCCAGTGGGGTGATGGAGGTGTGCAGGGATGAGCTGCCAGGGGACAGGGGAGGGGACAGGGACAGGGAAGGGTGGCCATGTCCACACTGCAGGGACAAGCTCAGGGTGACCCATCCCAAGACAAGAACTTGCAGGAGGGTCAGTTTTTGGTCTGGGGGACAGGTCCCACTTGTGCCTGCCCAGCACAGCCCCCTCCCCACGGGCAGCTCTGAGCCCGGTGCCCAGCCCACCCTGGCACAGAGCAGGGGCGCAGGGTGTGACCCCAGCTCCCTCAGCTGCAGCTGAGCTATGCACAGCTGGGGCTCCCTGGCAGGGCTCTGAGCTGCTGTGGAGTTCCCCCGAGTTCAAAGCTCTGCTGCTGACTTTGTACCCCGCTGGAAAACACTTCCCCTCGCCTCCTTCCGGGCGAGATTTCATAGCTGCAGGAGGAGAGAGCCCTTTTCATCATTTAGCCTCTGCCTTTCTTTTTTCTCTCTCTCTCCCCCATCTCATTTTCTTTTTTTGGTAACAATATCCTATACAGAAAGGAAACAAACAAATTAACTGCTGGGTCTCCAGGCTGAGGCAGCCTCACCCACACACAGCAGCCCTTGATCCCCAAAGTGCTGCATCCCGTGCCCCATCCCACGGGCATGGCAGAGCCCACGGGGGCAGAGGGGGTTTTGCAGCTGTGGAGCCCCACCAGCCCCACAGCAGAGCTCAAGGTCAGGAGGGGACAGCTTTGCTGGGGCACAGGGGTTCAATCCAGGGCTTGGCACCGAGGGTTGGGGATCTGTGAGGCTGGTGTGCAAACATGCCTCTGCTTTGTTCTCCTTCTCACACAGGGATTCTCTTGGGAGCATGGGAGTTCTTGGGCCTTTTTCCTTAGAAGGCAGCCTAAGTGATGCTGGGGTACCTGAGCAGAACTGTGATAGTCACACCTTGTGTCTGGCTGCAAAGCAGCACAAACCTCAAGGGACACCAGTGGCTGCTGGCTGTCCTGTGTCCTCCTGCCCACCATCAGCAAAAAACACTTGGCAAATCTCTTAAAATTGCCCCCAAAGCCAGGCACGGCCACCAGGGAGAGGAGAGACACTCAGGAGCCCTCACAGCCCAGCAGAGGTCGTGCATGGGGCTTCAGGAAGGCATTCAGGGATGTGCCATAAGCCACCATAAAGGGCTTGAGTCAGGGCATAACAGAGATTTACAGACAAAGCAGGCAAGGA
This sequence comes from Ammospiza caudacuta, assembly GCF_027887145.1. Taxonomy (NCBI): domain Eukaryota; kingdom Metazoa; phylum Chordata; class Aves; order Passeriformes; family Passerellidae; genus Ammospiza; species Ammospiza caudacuta. The sequence continues at coordinate 76,387,813 of NC_080596.1, forward strand.
GAGGGTGGCTTTCTAAAGATAAAACCATAGAATCATTTAGGCTGGAAAAGACCTTTAGGATCATTGGGTGTTAACCCAGCACTGCCAAGGTCATCACTAAAATGTGTCCCCAAGTGTCCCCAGCCCACACATCTTTTACATCCCTCCAGGGATGGTGACTCCACCACTGCCCTGGGCAACCAGTTCCAATCCTTGACAAACTTTTGAATAATTTTTCCTAACATCCAAGCTAAGCCCCCTGGCACAACCTGAGGCCATTTCCCCTTGTTCTCTGATGCAAAATACCAGATGATTCCTCCTGTGCCTCCATGCCCAGCACACCACAGGGTTTAGCTCTGCTGGGAAGCTGCAGATGTCCCAAACACAGCACAAGTCCCAGGGGTGACAGTGGAGGCATGAGGTGGAAAAGGAAATCCATGTGAGCACACTGATGGACCTGGGATTTGGGAATATACTCATTTTTCTTCTTTGTCAGCTGTTTGCTGAGCACCTCACAGGGTACAAATCCTCTGAGCACCAACTCTCCTTGGAGCACAGTTGTGTGGCCACCAAGCATTTCAAGACACAAAGAGCAAATTGTGTTAATTGCTGGATGACCTAAATCCCATTCCTAATTTTGAAGTGATGTAAATCTAATATTTAACCAACTGAATAAAGTAGCTTAAGTTTATTCTGGGGCACGTGGTCATACTCATAGCTTATAGTAAATAGGTAAGGCAGGCAACTTAGTGGATAACAATCATGTTCAGGGGTTAGGGAATTGTTAGGAGCTGTTTTGCCAAGATAAGCTTTGTGACATCCATCATTGCCTCTGTCAAACCCAAGAGGTTGTGAGCATGGTGAGAAGCTGCTGTGGTTTTGCTTTATTAAAAGGCTTTCTTGAGTTTACCAAAGGGATTTTTAGCAAATATTGATTTTTCCAGTGGTGATAATCCCCTGCAAGCAGGTACTGTGCCCTACAGCATTTAAATAACTGTTGCACAGCTATTTTGGGAGAGAATTCCAAAAGTTATTTAATTATTTTTGCCTATGATCTCTTTTTGTCATTTATCTCTTTATCTATTTATCTGTCTATTTTCATCTGTTTTATACAAACCCAGCACTCAGTCCAGGCAGGTTGCTATTCCTGCTGCTGCAGTTCAGCTGAGTTTGATGGGAGCCACAACTTCCTGGGAGTCACTTCAGGGCTCATGATCAGCAGCCTAATGGGGATTTACCAAATTACTGCTCGTTAGCAGAGCTGCATCAGGTTACCATAAACAGGGTAATTCAGCCCAAACCTCCTTCACTGACAGCACCACCCCTCACTGGGGCTCTGCATCACTCTGGCCCTCCTCATCTTCCCCAGGATGGAGGCAAAGCAGCAAACTTTCCTCTCTGGAGAGCTCAGATCACGTGGGAAAACCGCACAGAGCGTGGAGGGATCTTGACATACAAATGTGCGGCGCCTCTTCAAAGCTGCAGCACAGGAGCTGTTTACACTGTAAATAAACAGACACAAGTAGCGGCTGCAATCCCTTTCCTCATGCTCCACTCTTCTGGGAAAGAGAGGCAGCTCCAGAGGTACCGAGCCCGAGTGCAACAGCCAAAAAATCCCCCTCTTCTTGTTTATTAGGTGGAGGTGGAAGGGTCCTCTGAAATAATAAACTGGGAAAAAAATGGGACAAGGAGGCTTGAAACAGTGAAATAGCAGGATTTCATTTTAATCAGCAGGGTTTCACAGAAGGCAGGCAAAGGTGATTGTGCGAACTCAGGGCACCAGGAATATTTCTGTGTCTGCTCTGGGGTGCCCTGACCCCCAGGGCAGCTCTGACTCTGACCCTCATCCATGGAGAAAGTTTCCCAGACTTCAAGATAGACTGGAATCCACAAAAGTGTGAAATAGATTATAGAGAGCAGTGCAGGTGTGTCACTCGGTGAGAAATTGAGCTTTTGGGATTTTTAGGATGCTGTGGATGGCAGCAAGATGAGGGCACAGGGTGTCATCCTGGGTTTGTTCTTCATGCTGCTTCTTCCTCCTTCTCCATGGGTTTGGGTGGCATTTTGTAATTGGGCAGACCAGTCTGCACTGTGGGCTCTGTGGGATCAGTTATTGGGTTAAAAGGGAAAATAATCCAGGTGTCAGTTCTTAATTGGATGGTTTAGTGTTAAAAGCCCTTGTACCAAGAGATTGTTGGCCATTTTGTGCCTTCTAATGAAAAGCTGCAGAACTCACAGCAGTGAGACTGTTTTACTGATAAGAAATAATAAACTCTTGAGTCCAAACATGAGCTACTGTCTCAAGTGCCTAAAATCCAAACCCAAAAAGTCAACAACTAGAACAACCACAGGTGATGATGGATTCACAGTGCCATCCCATGCCCAGGCACATCTGGCTTCTCTGCTGGCATGGGCAGTGCTGAGGAGTGTTGGGAAACAGGGGAAATTCAGGTCCATCCCTCCCAAAGAAATGCTTTCCAGTAGGAAAAAAGCAAACTTCAGATGAGCAACAAGTGAATCATTTACTTCTGCCTGATTATTAAAAGAAAGTCCAGACTGGGATGACAGGTTTAGTGAGTATGAGAGCTGCTGCTGCGGGTACCATGCTGCAGCTTCTGGGTTTTACACCGACTGTCATGGGGCCCTGCATGCAGGACCCCAAAAGCAGCCCTTAGTGAACTGCACTGGGGAAAAAGTAAAGTTGTTGTTCCCCAGACTGAGTGGGCAGAGGAAGAAAGAAGGGAAGAAAAAGGCCTTGTCTTAGTGATGGGGAATGTGGAGCAGGGCAGAGCAGCATCTGTCCCAGCTGGTGTGCTGAGCACCTGCAGCTGAGCAAGGACAGCAGCACTGACAGCTGCTGTCTGAGGTGTGTAGGAGGGGTGTGTGAGTGACCCTTCCAGCTGTGGGACAGCTCTGGGACATTTCTCAGGGCTTTCAGACCCACCAGAGCTTTGGCCTTGGCCAGCCAGTGCCCTTGCATCAGGCACTGGAGGAGGGCAGCAAAGCAAGCCTGGCCACAAAAGCAGGATGAGATTTCTGATGGTCAGAAAGCTGTGGAGCAGCTCTGTGGGATCCAGCAGGACCTGGCGGGTTGGGTGGCACAGGCTGGACCAGCAGCCTTGCATCATCTCTTGGCTTTCAGCCACCAAGTGCACTTCGTCCTCCTGTCCATCCCTGTGAGATCAAACTTTCCTCTGCCAGGTGCTCTGTGGTTGGGGCAGGGCTCTGAGAGGCTGGATGGTGGTGGTGAGAGAGCTTTAAAATAACCCAGGGTGTGGACACCTCCCTGGCAGTCATGTTCTACAAGGGTCTGGCTTGCCCAAACCTGCGCTGTGTCCTCAGCCCTTGGTGGTGGGGGCCTCTGTGGGGATGAAATCAGCTGCTGGTTCCCTCCTGGTAGCCAAGCCTGGAAGGCTCCTCAAGGACCAAGGCTCTCCTGCAGTGCAGGGCAGAGCCATCCTTTGCATGTCTCCAAATGGCAAGGCTTTGGGTCAGGCTGGCTGAGGTTGGACCAGACAAACTCCAGAGGGCTCCTTCCCCCTGAATGATCCCATGATCATTCCCGTGAGCTTCCCTGTGATAGCAGGACCGGCTAGATGCACATCACATGTTGCTCTGTAATGAAGACACATCCAAAACTCCTCCTCCAGGCAGGGCTTGGGTCACACTGTCTCTGGGTGTAATGACACAGCCAGTCCAACAGGATCCTGCTGTAAAACAGACGTTGCATGATGGAAGTGTGAGAAGGTTGATGCCCAGATCCATGGATGGGCTTCCATCAGGAATTAGGCACTGTTGTGTCTCCAGGCATAAGAGCCTGGTGCCACTATAACCTGAGCTTGCCCAGCTGAGCCAGAAATCACCACACAGATGTCCCTGCAGCCTGTCCATGAACATCTGTCCTCCAAACCAGGCTCCAGCCATGGCCATCCCCACCTATGGGTGCTTCCTACTGTTCTCACTCTCACCTCAAACTATTTCCTGTCGCTATAGGACACGAAAGAACACAAGCTCACACTGCTGTTCTCAAGGTGAAGAAAAAGGAGAAGTTTATTTTCTGACTCCAACATTTATAGTTTTCAAAAGTGACAGCAGATTGGAGGGTGACAGTGCCACCTTTCCAATGACACTGGTCAAACCAACAGTCCATCAGATTTCTCCTCCTCCATAAAGGAATGCAAAACAATGAATTATTTACAGAAAGTGTGTAAGAAAGTTTACTACAAGAATGTCAACACCAGAAGGCTTAGAAAATCTTAAAAAACCAGGGTGACAATTTCCGAGGCTGGCTCACAGCACCTCAGCTGGGACACTGAAGCTGTCCAGAGGATGAGGTGGGTTGAGACTGCGTGTTCCTGAGTGGGGAGAGGAGGGACAGGGAGGCTGATGGCAGCACAGCTGGGAGAGGGGAGGTGGCTGCTGCTGCTGCTTCTGGATGGATGAGAGGCACAGGGACAGGCAGAGAGAGCTGCCAGTGGAGGGGACACCCCAACCCACACTCCCCAGCCATCAGCACAGACCCAGCAGCTGCAGGCTGGGGCTTTTCACCAGCTGAGCACCCAAGTGCTCCCATTGCTGAGGCCTCTGCGTGCCACAGTGCCAACCTCCCCGCTGACAAGGGAGCACCAGTGATGAGATCCCATGTGTTTTTGTTTTTGCTGAGGTAATTGCCAGCAAACACTCCAGCTTGATAAGCAAAACATTGGCAAGATGCAATTTCTAAAGCATCTTTAGCTAAATTTGTAGTGGTTGTCTCCAATTTGCAGTCCTGTTTGTGTCTGTGAAGAAGACACACACTTTCTCAGCTCCTTTCTCATGTTCCCACTTGCCTTGCACAGCCATGGAGGTAGAAGGAGGATTCCCCTCGCTTTATGCAGTTTGGCTTTGACTGAATAGCTTCCAGTTACCTTGAAACCTAATCTTCTTTTGAACTCTTTTTAAGTCAGTTGCATTCTTGGAAGGAGATGAGCCTGTGAACTTGTATCATCTGATGAGAGAGATAACAGCCCTGCAGAACCCACGCCCAGTGGCAGGCACAAGCCAGAAATCATCTGCACCTGCTCACATGGAAAAAGCACGCGGGTATTAGAGGAGGCAATTTGCCTTTCATGAGTTTGGGGATGTTTATTCCATTGAGAAAGCTTCTCTGAGATGTCCTGGCTGCCTGTTTTGGGACAACTGGCCATCAGTCCTATGGGAGCTCTGGGACATGCCAGAGAAAATGGTGCTGAATGTCTCCAGATGAAGATAATAATTTGCTTTTTGGGGTGGTCTGGTGCTGTGCTTCGCAGCTGGTAAAGAGGGTTTATGGAAAGGAGCTGCAAACCTTGCCATCCTTAGTTCCATAACTCCCAAGTTCCTCTTGCCCTAAGATAGGGTTTCAGCAACAAGATATTCTAAAAATTTAGGTCTGTCTTCCTTGCCATTTTGTTTCCAGTTTTGTTTCCAACTATTGCTTGTTTCCAGCTCTCCACCAGGGACCATAAAACGGCCCCAAGGATCACATCGTTCCTGAAGATCACACAATGGTAACCCCAGTTCTAGGGGGGTATACAGAGCTCTTCCCATTGTCCCTACACCCCAGTCATTGGGTTGAGGTGTGACCTTTGGGTAGTCTGTCAGGTTTCCTGCACTGATGTACATCCCTATAGGATCCAAGTGTCTCTGACAAGTCTCTAAGCTCCCAGCTGCAGATCCAAGGGTTTGGATGTTCACCTTCTCTCCGTCCCATGGAGCGGCCTTGCTCTGCTGTTGGCTTTGCAAAGATCTTGCCAGTAAGAGATGAACCCAAACTAGCACAGAGAGACAGGCACTACTTGAGAGAGACAATCAGATCTGCTTTCTCTCACCCCTCCCTCCACCCAAACTGGCCATGAGACCAAATGGGGTCTGCCATGGAGCAGAGGAGCATCAAAAGAGAGGAGGGCTGGAGAGAGCAACAAAAGCCGCTGCATGCAACATCGGGGCTGGGTGCTGAGCATGAAGCAACCAACCTACCCAAGGGCGAAGATCTGGGCCCTCAGGACTCCTGTGGGAAGCTGGGGTGACGCCACCTTTTTCATGTGCCTTTTGTGCTCCTCCATGGCTTCTTGGATCCCCAGCTTCAAACACATCTGCTTATCTCCCTGCATTACTCAGTGCTTCTCTACGTGTGCTCTAATGCATCTTCAAAGCGCTGCGCTCGCCGCAGTGAACAGACCGGTTGATTCAATTAAAGAAACTTCTAATCAACAATGGTAGTGACTGTGAGGGGTGGGGAGATGATTTGGGGCAGCTGGGGAAAAAAATTGCCCTAAAATTGCTCATTGTCAAAGCCATCCGAGGTGATACCTGTAACAACTCAGAAGCCTTCTGTAAAGGTCTCACCCTCACAGGAACAGAGGAGCCTCTGCAAGAGCAGACGTGTACTAATGGGTTTTGCTTTTTTAGTAGTGTTATTCCCACTGGGATATTAAAGAGCTCCCCCAGAGCATCTGGGCAAAGAGCTAATTCCCCCGAAACCCAGGGCGGTTCATCAGCCCCGATACATTGGCTCTGAGTTGCTCTCAACACTCCGAATGCCAGATGTGGGTTTCAAATTGTAACAGTGAGGGCGAGCAAGAGGAAACAACCAGCCTTTTCCCTCTTGGAATTTCTTTGTTAATTAAAAAAAGGGGGAAAAAGTGGTGAAAATCTAAATTCTGGTTCCAGAGGGTTTGGGCAGAGTCTCAGCTGGAGCAAAACTGGGCTCTTGAGAAAAGCCGGCTCTTGGTCTGGAGAACCCCGTGGCTATTGGAGGAGCTTTTTCCTTTGTACATTACATTTTTTGAGTCATGGCATCGCTGTTTATCTTCACCTTGCTCTCCGCTGTGGTGGGATGCAATCAGAGCCCCCAATGAGTGGAGAGGAGCCTCTTTGCCAAGCACCCCACCTGGAACCCCACCAGCACATGCTGGGTTTTGGGGCTATGGGAAAGGAGCTGAGTGGGAGTGGGGCCGCCGGCTGCCAGCAGAGCTCCTGGGGCCCACAGCCCGCTGCTGCCCACATCTGAGGAGCCTCTGGGAAGGCGAGCGGGAAGGAGGGAGCTGCACGGCAGATGCTTTGCTCCGGTGGAAGGCGCGCCCGCACCGACGCTCCCGGCGGTTCCCTTTGATAGGAGCCGTGCAGGAGCGAGATCGGGGCAGAAAGAGAGAGAGAGAGAGAGAGAGAGATCCAGTCCGGGAAGTCGTGTCTATCTTTGTTCTCCTCCTACCTGATTGCGGGATGACTCATCCCCTTCAAACCAGCGAGGCTATTTCTGACACGAGGTGCTACTTGGCGTGAGTAAAGATGGAAAAGCCTGCCCCATAACTTGGATGATAAAAAGGATAATAATTATGCTTTATATAGCAGACTTACAAATAATGGCTTGCTTCTTTGGCTCTTCAAGACCACACACGCTTTTTTTTTTTTTTTTTTTTTTAAAGGGGGAGAGGTGTGGGGGGTTAATTTGGGACTTTTTTAGCTGGAACGGGAGATCTGTGTGGTCCCGTAGGCTCCTGTATAATAATTCTTTTAGCTTAATATCTTTTGATCTCCTCTAAGTTATTCATCAGCCCTGAATAACACACTGCTTGACAGTCAGAACTTTTTATTGGCGAAACGGTGCTTCGTTTCACCTTCAAACAAAAGCAGGCTCGATGCTGTGCCTCCCCACGAACCCATGGGCAGGTGTCAGGTACCTTTGGAGAAATGGGATACCAAGTGGAGACAGGAAGGAACAGGAAGAAAAAGGAGCAAGGTTGACAAAGAGAGTTACAAAGGAACAAAAAGAAAAAGCTGTCCAAAAAAGATGAGAGGCACTTGAAAGATAAAAAACAGTAAAAAAATTTGAGGTCTTTTTACCAGTTTAAATAAAAAAGTAAAAGAGAAAATAAGGGCTGAAGTGAGATACAGGTAAAGGGAAGTTAGTTCAAGTCATCCTGAGGAATCCAGTGAATATCTGTTTCAAGCCCCACAAGCATGGAGAAAAGAAAGTCTGGAGGATGAAGCGGTCAAGGCTGAGGAAGTGGGTTGTGATGCTCACATCCAGGGAACCCCACTTTCTCATCCTTCAAAAGCTATGAGGGTGGGGAAGGCACAAGGGAAGACCACCTCAAAGAACAGCCCAGGCTCCCTGTATTTGGCAAGGGAGGGAAGTGCTCAACCCAACCAAACCCTCTGACCCAGGATCAACAGCATGGCGAGTGCCACAACATCTCCCAGACTCCATGAGGGACAGTGGAAAGGTCTGGAGACTTGAAAACTGCTCTAAGACTTTGGAGGGGCACACAGGGCAGGGCAAGTTCCTCTGGAGATGGTTGGTGCTGCTGGGAGCAAGGAAGAAGTGCCCTGTGCCTGAAACATCAGCTGAAGGGAAGGGAGATCACGGGTGGGACTCCCTAAGGATCAGTGCTGGAAATCATCTCACATCTTCTCCACTGCCTTCAGCACAAAAAGGAAACCCATGCTGATAAATCAGCTGATCTCAAAGAACGGGGGAGGGAAAAAAGGCATAACTACTCTGGAAAAATACATGAACAACGACACCAGAAATAGGATGGCAACAAAGAGCACAGAAGGCAAGGTGGCACACTTAGGGTGGCATTCATAGGACCTTGCATTGGCCATCTGAAAATAGTCCAAACTGCTCTGTAACTGGAGAGAAAAGCAGGTCCAAAATTTAAGTTTTCCAGTAGGAAGCAGCAATAATAACTGTTGCCACAAACACAGTGCGTGAGAACATCATGCAAACCAGCGTAGAAAGAAAAAAACTGGTGTTTGCTCTCATATGCAGCTTTCCCCATGGAGAGGCACAGGTGATGCCAGGGCAGATGGCAGGGTGCAAGCACAGTGACGTGGAGCTCCAAGGACATTGCCAGTGTCCCAGCAACATCCACTTGGGAAGAGATGGTCACACAATGGAGCTGGCCAGCACTGGGACATGGAAGTGAGGGACACCACAGCAGTACAAACAGGAGCTGGCCACCCCAGGTAGTGGCAGGAGATGGCAGACCAGCTTGGGGTTGGATGCTGGTACGTGCCCAGATGATGGCATGGGATTTTGATTTTCATCATCAAGTCTAGTTGGGACAGACAGGTGATAATCCATCCTCAGGCCTCCTGCCATTGCTGCTATAATGTCTGAGGAGCATTTATTCCTTGGCAGTTCTGGAACAGGGGAGGATTCTTCCAAGGACGTTGCACCTCATGTACTACTGTAGTTCTACTTCATCTGAACCAGCCAGGACTTCAACCAAAACCAGGATTAATGGCCAAAGGATGATATTTCCCTTCTTTGCCACCCAGGTGCCCATGTCTATCCTGTGGGGTACAAAAAGATCAAAAAGAAAGTGAAATGCTCAAATCAAGGCATCTGTAACAAGGTCACCTTGGTTCTGACCTGGAGGACCTGCCAGGCTGGAGATACCCTCTTGTAAGAGCAGAGATGCTGGAGAGATCTCTGTGGTTTGGTGTCCACCACATGCATCTCTCCATGCTGAGACCTGTCTCCAGTGAGAGTCTTGGGCTCACAGCAGCAAACAGCAAGCAGTTTCTGATCTCTGGAAGCAAAGCAAGAGAAGCAGAGGTCAGAAGCACCATCCCAGCGAACTGTGGCAGCCGTTGGCCAGATACCCAAATCAGAGTTTTTCTCTCCAGGTTTTAACTCCATCCTTGCAGCACTGCAGGCAGGTCAAAGCCTGCTTTGAAGCAAAAACCAGGCTGTAACCCAGATGCCCAGGGCAGGCACGGGGCCAGGCTCACACCGTGCATTAGCCCTGGCTCTCAGGGCTTGTGTGTGGACAGTCTGGGCCAAGGCTTTGGTGGAAGACTCAGAGCTGCGTGGGAAGCTCCTCAGGAAAGGGGCCAGCTCTGTGTGCAGAGCTGCCGTGGAGCCAGGTGGAAAATGCTGGTCAGTGAACTGGCCAGGATGAAAGTGGTCCAGCTCCAGTGGGCAGGAACCAGAACTGAGGTCCTGCATGGAGACCCACTCCAGCCAAGCGCTCACGTGGCTCCCCTGGATGTGGATCTCCGGCCATGCTCTGCCTGTTGCCCCTGTAGGGGCTTTGCAAACCCATCACAGGGTTACCCCTGAGGGTATGAAAGCACTGGGAGGGGGAAGGCAGAAAGGCAGAACTTCTAATGTGCAGTCTGAATCCAGCAATTCTGCAAGGTTGTTGGTATCAATACCTTGGTTTGGGTTGGAAAATTAAAGATGAAGAGCAAAGCATGGGATTTAGGCATGGATTGAAGAAAGAAGTAGTAAATAAGCAGGCAGGAATGTAGCCAGGAACAGGATGCTTCACGATGAGAAATACAAATGCAGTTGAAGGCAGGAAAGAGCTATGGGTCTCGATCTCAGTGGCAGAAGGAGAGATACAAAGCTAATCCAGGCTGAGCTGCCATGCTGGCAAATGTGTTTGTGCCCTTCAAATGCAAGAAGATACAGCCAGGATCCTGTGCTGGTTTTCTGTGGGGAGCCTGGGGGTGGTGTTGGGGTGTGGGACATTGAACTGGGGCTTTCTGCACCTGTAAGGATTGAAGATAAACTGAGCAATGGGCTCAGTGTCAAGGGCAGTCCTGGCCCAGCATCCCTGAGACTGCTCTGGAAGGAATTTTCCCTCAATGAGGGAAATTGAAGCTATGGCTAAAATCTGACCCTCTTGTCATCAATTGTAACTAGAGGAAAGTCATTTTAACCTCAGCTGAGAAGCAGATTCTTTGGCTAAAATCTGTTGCCTTAAAGACAGTTGTTGAGATGTGCTTGTGCACCCTCTCCAGCCCCATCTGCTGCTCCAGTCTCCCATGGATACATAAACCAGCCCTTGAGGGTGTCTCAGACACCCCAGCACCTCTCAAATGTCCTCAGGGGCCATGTGTGTTTGACAAAATCTGGTCATCACAGTTGCTTAGAGGTGCTGGAGAGAGCTCACACAGCCCAGATAACTCTGTTATAGACACTCCCCAGATTTAGGGATTTATGCCTGAGTTCTGAGTCCAAGCAGAGCTCCAGCTGGGGAATCTTTCCTGCTCATTGCTGAGCTGCAAGCTGCTTGGCCATAACGGTGGCTGCTGGCAATTGGCTCTTGCACACACATAACACAAGGCTCTTAAGCAAAGCAAAATTCAAATATGCCACACCAATAAATCCCCATGAGACACCAATGGAGCCAATGGGTCAGACAGGTCACATTTCCATACGGCACAAATCAGCTTTGCTACATCCCAATGAAGGCAGTCACATAAATTTACTCCTGCTGGAGAAGTGGGCCCAAGGAACTTGATGGGAAAGCAATTTCATCTGCCCTGCCTCCGCTTTGAGAGCAGGTCGTGAGGCAGCTCGCTGAGTGCAGTGCTCAGATGCAATATGATAAGGCACTTCCATGCCTGGAAGAAACACCAGTCTGGAGAGATTTTAATAATGACTGCCTTGCAGAAGGGTCGTACTGCTGGGCAGCAAATGTCCTTGTTCAGTGAGTGAAGAAGAGCTGCATTTAATCCTGGTGCACCACTTTTCCTGCTAAACCAGACTCCGAGGAAAGACTAATGCGGAAGGAGATGCAATCAAGGCAAGCCAGTGGAAAGATAACCCATCAATTACCCAGGGCTTGGGATATTCCTTCAAAGGCCCATTCAATTAGACATCTGATTTGCATGTCTTTCCCATTTGCTCTAGGTACTCATTAGGGGCATTTAAATACAACCCTGACTTCAGCCCCACAAAGCCTTGGGTGGATGCTTTTGAGAACCTCATTTTAGTTTATCAGAGTTGTCAGAAGTTGCAATTACTGTAGAGCAAGAGACAAAGTGCTTTATCACCCCTTTGAATCTGCTGGGATTAACACCCCACTTGCAAAAATAAGTGTCTTTGCAGCCTTTAAAGATCCCAAAGACCAAGATCTCTTAAGCCTCATCAGAGGGACAGTCACAGTGGCCCCCAACATTGGACTGATGTGCAGCTCAGCTCAACATTGCCCTTTCCCCCTCTTTTTAACACATTTATGCCCAAGTAATTGGTTGTCCTTGTCCATGACGACTCATTGAGTCAGGACCAGCTGCTCTCCCTTCAGAAAGAGACCAGGACTGCAGGGTCCTGGCTGCAGTATCTGGGTTTTTCAGCTCGGAGAGGGGACGCCCTGCTGTCCCCACACGACAGGTCTGTCCTGTCCTCCTGTCTTCCCTCCCTGACCTTTGCTGCTCTGTCCGAGCCCTGTGCTCTCCATCCCAGTGTTTTGGGCTGAGCTGCTATTTCAACATCATCTGAGCTGAACTGGGATGGGACTGACATGTGGACCCCCCTCCAGCTGTGGCCAGGTGCTGGTCTGAGAGTTTGGAATCTCAGGTAGGGAGCACAACCCCACCAAGCTTGGCCCGTGTTTGGGACACCCACACTGTCCTGTCCCATGTGGGCACTGGTCTCTAACAAACTCAAATCTATTTGAAAACTGCTCAGGAGTCTATTTTAGTGTAGGATGTAAAAACTGAGTATCTTCAAGTCTGCCTTCCCCAGGAAAATTTGCCTGAAGTTTGCCCAAAGTTTCAAAGATCGCTATGAAAGAAGACACTTGAGCGCTGATAAATCCTTGGGGGAAACAGATTTAAAAAAATGAAAAATCACCCCTCCCTTTCTCCTCCCTGCCTTTGGCAGAGCAACAGAAGCAGACGTGGTGTAGACACAGCTGTGCCCGCACCAAGGGCTTTGGTCAGTGCGCTGTGGTATCGTGGGAGGCAGGCAGGGAACACGCTCCAGCAGGAGAAATCCTTCCAGCTTTGGCCCAGCCTCGGTCAATATTTGTCTGAGTTTGCACAGAGCCAGCCTCAGGAGTGATGAGCATTGCACATCCCTGGACCAGGCACATGGGCTGCACACAGCAGCACCCCATCCCTGGCAGGGCATGATTAGTGCAGGAAGAAATATAAAAGCAAAACAAGGAATGCCCTCAAACCCCATCCAGCCTGACCCCACCAATCCTTTTGTGCCTTTGTGCCTGTGCAACAGCACCCCAAATACAAGCAAGAAAGCAGACAGTGTTTTAAAAGAAGAAAACCATGTTAGCCTTACACCAGCCTTTGATTTCTGCTTGGATGTTCTTGTACAAGGTATAAAGGTAGTGTCTCTAATGAGATTACATATTATAGTCAGTCAGGAGCTGTTAAAAGGCTGTTTCTAATGGGATTAAAATGTATAGCACCCAGTTATAGCCGTAATTGCATTACACCCCTAAGGAGAGCCTGTAGTGTAAACTGAAGGCAGGTCAGGGATGCAGCACACGCTGCCTCACTTCAGTATCTCCTGAGCTGCTTCCCTGTTTTTCCTTTTTTCCCCTGTCTTGGATGAAGAACAAAGAGGGAGAAGATTTAGCAGAGTGTCAGGAAGTGACTGGAGGCTAATCCCTCTGCTGACACTCCCCAGCACCAGGGGGAAGTAACTGAGATCAGCCAAATTGGCATATCAAAAGCCTTCTAATTATGTCACTGGTGGTTTAAGCCAATTCCTAACATTCTTATTCATGGAGTTTCCAGCACAAGAAAACCTTTCTTAATCTGAGCTGCTGTTGAGCAGAACTTAATGTCATGGATGGGTTTCTCTTTGTTGGTGCTGACGATGCCAGGATGGCTCCCTGCTCACAGAGAACAGGCTTGTGTGATGGCAGGACATGGCAGGGCATCTCTCAGCTCCTCCTGTGCAGCAAAATTTTGTGAGAATAGATTTATCACCCGAAAAATAAAATCCAATCCCTTGTCCCCACACACTTGTACTCTGGCCATGGAGAGTTGCAGTAAGTGCAGACCAGTTTTTCCAAGAAATGATGCTGTGACAGGACAGATTCTGCTTCCCTGCATGTCCACCCAAGGTTGTACAACACCAACCTCCATATCACTGAATCCCACCATGAATCCACCTTCTGGTGTTAAACCCAGCAGGGTCAACACTGAGGCAGCTTGTTCAGCTCCATCTCAAAATCTGGGTCTTTAAAATGCTCTTGAGCAACTCCCTGCTCTGCAGGGTCTGCATTTCTTGCTGCCACCCCAGTGCTATCAACAGTGAGGGTCCGTGCTGGACTGCACGTGCAATGTGTCCACAGCCTTGGCAGCGAGGGCAAGCCAAGGACCCAGGGCATGCTGGCACCTGGTGTCTGTCCTACCTGTTTGGCCACACGGCTCCCTTTAAACAGGGACAGCCAGATGGTTTGAAGGGTGTGAGTTTAAAGCAGTAATAACACTCGGTCCGTAGGTAGCACTTTTCATCTGCAGCTTCAAATCTCTTGACAAATATTGCTCGCAGTAGCAGAGATCTGAAAAGAACAAAGGAATTGGGTCTGTGCCCATCTTGCTCCTTTGTAATATGCAAAGAGGGCCAGAAATCACTTTGTTCATGTTAGATTTTATTTATTTTCTTTTCTAATGTATTAGAAATGCAGATTTTCATTGCCCAAGAGAGAACTGCGCATCCATATCAAGAAGCAGATACTGAGCAGGTGACACTCAAGCAAATGGGAGTGATTTGCTCTCAAGCTACTTAAATCACCAGCTTTTGTACTTTTCTGTTGTTATTGTTGTCACAACTCAAGAGCCTGCAAAACACTTGGGAGCAAAGAGATTTCTGGTAAGAGCTTGACATGGCACTGTCACCACTCACTGGAGATGAGATGCTCCAGCCCTGGCTGAGATGTTGGATCTGTACTGTCCCCAGCAGTTCCTGAGCCACACGTGTGCTGTACAGGGTGTCCTGCCAGGACACAGGGACACCAGGGCTTTGAAAAGCTTCAGTGCCCCTTGCCTTTGCAAGGCTGGGCTTTGAAAGAAGCTCACAGGCACTTCAAGTTTATTTTTCTGGAAAGCATAATTTCTAATGGTGTAGTAAAGCATCAGCCTGTGCAGGACCAGCACCCAGCTCTTTGAATGGCGTCTGCCCTCACCCAGCAGGCACTCCTGCCTGCAAAGCCACCCTCCTCTAACCCTTCTGGGGCTTGTCTCTGGGAAACGCCTCTCCCTGTCTCCAGCATCCCTGACACCACGTAGGACCATCAGCGCAGCTGGGGAAGGGGGGATGAATTCATGCAACAGGAGCCTGTTGGGCCCACGCGTGGCCAGCCAGGGTGCCCAGCAGGCCCGGGGATGAGGGCACTCCCTGGGCCCCAAATGGGAAGGCAAAGCTCCCCCAGCCCACGCCAGGCAGGGCAGGAGCCTGGCAGCCGCTCACTGCCCCGCAGCGCCGCAGCAAAGGCGCTCGGCCCGGGAGACGTGCGGAGCCCAGCGTGCCCCGAGGTGGCTCCTGTGGCAGCGACACGGGGTGCTGGCCATCATCAGGGCGTTGGGGCTAGGAGGGGCCCTGCTCACGCCGGGCAGTGGGAGCACGGATGGAGAGGGGATTGATTGCAATGGTCCTGGGGAGAGCAGGGAGGACAGAGATCTGAAGCCACCACGGAGGTCACCAGCTTGTGGACCTTGGCGGAGGTTTTTAGCAGTTTTTAGCTGTGGATCACAGTTCAGCCACATTCAAAGTTTTTCTTTCCAATTAACAGTCTGTTTTTCTAACCTGAGAGCTTGAGATGGATATGGGGTAAATGAACAACATATTCCCTCTTACATTACACAATTGGCAAGAGAAGGGGATATAAGGTCCTGCCTGTCCCAAATCTCATCAGTGTTTCACTACAGAAATTTTATATCGAGGAGCAGGGCTGGTGACAGTGAGGACATGTGGAGCCCTTTCCCAAGCACCTTCTGGCTAATAAATCAAGACAGGGGTAGTAGAGAGAAACAGGCTTCAGAGGCAGGATGCAGACACCTGGATGCTGAGCATTGAGCTGCACTGTCAGACCCATCCCTCTGCCTGTCCTCCTGGGCCAGCTGGCAGAGAGAACACCCTGTTCCCACCCAGAGCCCCTCACAAGCCTTCCCTCCTCAGCCAGAGCCTTGCTCTAGGGCTCAGGCAGAAGATGCTGGGAGCAGGGGACTCATTTCCATCCCTTTGCCCTGGGTAAGCTGGAGCAGAAAGGAGCCACGCTGGCTCCGAGAGCCGGCTCCCTTGAGATGCTGATGGGCAGAGCCGGGAGCCCGGCCAGGGGCTGCGTGCGCCAGATGCACAATCCATCCCCTACCCTGGGCTCTGTGTCTGACTCTCCTCCCCCAGTTACAGCATCACCTGCCTGTTTATACGGGAGATTTGAAAGCTGTTACCTCCAACTCTTTTTATACCTTGGTCTAATCTAGATACTGTTAATGATATTTACTTTCAAGACGCTCACCTTAGATTGGCTTTTCAACATCTAAATTAAGCGTTCCATCCCAGTCTTTGATATCATGACGGCACTTCAGCTACCTTTGATCATATCTACTAAGTATTCTCATTAGTAATCAACATTACTTACTTAAAATAAACACATGTTTTCTTGAAGCTTTGTGGTTACGCTTAATCAGCCGCAAAAATTCCCCTTAAGACGGTTTGTATCATTCAAGGGCATTCGCGTCCATAACCCTAAACAACAACCGTAAATAGCTGTTGTTTTCCCTGCGCTCTCCAAAATGCTGTCTGCCCAGATCTGACTTTGCAGTGAAAGGATTTGATATCTGTAACATCCCCCCCACCAAACCGCTGTTCGATACTGCCGTGTAAACTGGACCACGGCGAGAATCGCTGTTGGCAAACTCCACCTCTCCCATCCCGGACCGCCTTGGCAGAGGGCAGCAAACGGCTCCGTGGTGCTGGGCCTGACCCCTGACTTCCCAGCAGTGGTGAAATCACCCGAGTCACGGCAGGAGATAACTGGTGGTGCTTTGGATGGGGTGGCTTTGTGCAGTGCCTGTGCCCTCAGACCGCGCCGTGGCGTTCAGACAATGCAGGCCCTTACAACAAAGGTCCCTCTGACACGCAGAAAATGGTGAGAGGCTTCAATGTTTTGGGTAGGGTGCGTGACTCAGCTGCTATTGCTGCACCCTGGGCACATAAACCCTGCCTGGCTCAGGGTCCTGCACCGGCACTTCACGTTGCTAATGAGCAGTTTGTGTATGAGCAGCCCTGACTCACCCCTGCCTGCTCTTGAGGAAGCTCCCAGGAGAAGCAAATAGCTGCCTCCTCCTCCTCCCAGCTCTGAAAGTGTCCCCGTGTCCCGTTCCACCTCCTTTCTCTTGCTCCCACCTTGCTCCTCACCTCCTCCCTTGGGAAACCCTATCCTGGTGTCCCACGTGTTGGAGCAGCCCCAGATCACCCAAATCCATCACAGCCCTCTTGGTGAGGGATGGCAGAGGAGGCCGCTGTGGTGATGATGGGCTCCCACCAGGATTTCTCCATCCTATCTGTCTCCAACGGGAGAGGACCACACCACCTCCCTGCCTGGTAGGCACAGAGGGATTAGGAACACAAAGGCCCTGCTGGGGGGTGATTTTGCAGGGTCTAAATCTTTCCTGCTGCTGATGACACTTCCTCCAGCTTCACCCAATCCCCTCCAGCCTTTGATGTCAACTGGAGGCACCAGGTCTAAAACAGCCACTGCTGTTCATTAGACCTAATTAGTCCCTAATGCCCTCTTAAATCCCATTTTAAAAGGGGACCATTCAGCACGTCCAGGGCTGAGACAGCCCTGGCTGAAGGCAAAGTTAAGGGGTCTGTGATCAAAAGGAGGGAGAGTGCTCACCAGGTAATTCAAGACGGAGGGATTTGCAGGCTGCTACCAGCTCTCACAGCACCAGCTCACACAGACTGGGCAGGAGGGCAGGCAGCATCCCTCACAGCTGGAAGCAGCCCAAACCCATGGATTCCTCATGGAGGAATTGTGTCTCCACTGAGATGCTGTTTTCTGATGGGGGCAGGCACCATCAGCAAGGTGAGGAAGGGGAAAGGGTCTGGGGGCTTGGGCAGTCCAGGAATAGCGCATCTGGTCTGACACAGTAGCAGTGTTTTTCCAACCAGAGGTATTTTTAGAAATGTGTTGAATCAACACCTCTTGGGGGCCATCCCTTGGCTGGGAAAAGGAGAGCATCTCCCCCTTCATCCAGCTCATCTCCCATGAATGCAAGAGGTATGAACACAAGCCAGAGCTGTGTGATTAGGGCTTTGATTTTGAAATACTCAATGGGGATGGAATACTATTTATCCCATGCTCCAGTACCACTCAACACCACTTCTCCTTGCCACTCCATCCCCATCCCACCTCCTTTGTCAGGCTCAAGAGCTGCAAACGGGATATTCCCCAGCCTGGGCCTTTGCCTGAGCCACACAACCAACCTCCCGCCTTTAGGTCCAACTTTCTCTAGAAACCAGGCCCACGTCCAAATTAATTTTCTGTATGTGTTGTTGGAGTGATTAGATCTGCAAATCAACATAGCCACAAACTGAATAATGCACCAGCGCCGAGCGCTGTCGGGGCAAAGCCCCAAGTTCCTCGTCAAGTTCAGTCCTGCAGAGCCTGTAACTAATGATTTTTCTCACTTGGCCCGGAGTCAGCGCCCTGTCTCACATGCACACACAAACATTGTACGTGTGCCTTGTTAGCATAGCACGATCTGCAGATAAAAAGAGGGAGGGAAGGAGGGAGGGCAGAGCACTGGCCCTGGGACACTCGTGGGGCACCTCGCCCTCAGCTGAGCTCTGAAACCAGGGGAACTGGCAGCATGTTGGGACAAGCATCCACTGCCCAGCTCCCGTCACATTGTGCCACTTGTCCTTTGTGACAGTGTTCACAGGGGAACAGGCGAGGGAAGAGACAAGGATCTGACTCTATGTTTTAGAAGGCTTGATTTATTATTTTATTATATATATTACATTCAAACTATACTAAAAGAATAGAAGAAAAGATTTCATCAGAAGGCTGGCTAAGATAGAATAGGAAGGAATGATTACAAAGGTTTGTGGCTTGGACTCTCTGTCCAAGCCAGCTGACTGTGATTGGCCATTAATTAGAAACAACCAACATGGGTCAATCAAAGATCCACTTGTTGCATTCTACAGCAGCAGATAATCAATTTTGTTCCTGAGGCCTCTCAGCTTCTCAGGAGGAAAAATCTTAAGGAAAGGATTTTTCATAAAACATGTCCGCAACACCCTTCTCCCTCACTGGGACAGTCTGCAGGTCTCTTTTTTGTCATGTTATTGAGAGCTGGCCCAAAGCCCTCGGCTGTCAATGAAAGCCAGGGATGAGGTCAATGTCCTGGCAGGTCCCATGTCTGGACACTGCACTCCTGGACACATGGTCATGGATATAGAGAGTGATGGTAGCTCCCAGAAACTCCCCAAGTGTGACCTGCTTGGATCCAGGAAGGAGAAAAACAAGGGAGAAACAGCTACAAGATGTCTTCTAGATGCATAGGCTGGTCCCCAGGGTTTATTTGTTGGAACCTGACTGTGTCCTCTTGTGACAAATTAGGGTTTCCATCCACATTCACATTCCACTCCAAGCCACAGGCTTCACCCCAGCCGGAGGGCTCTCCCAGGGCCCACAGCCTTTCAGGGCAGGGCTGTAGCCCCGCTTGGGACCCACTGGCCATGCTGGTGGGACTCGGGGCTGCCCTGCACTGGGACAGGCAGCACCCAGCCCTGGGCTCTCTGCCCTGCAGCCACCCTCTCACAGTGATGGATCTGCACCCATGAGCTCTCCTGCAGCCTGGTGAGAGGCAGTGATCTAAAACTAAAGGTAGGGAGGATGCTCATCTCCTAAGTTACCTTCTAGAACCCACCTCTAACCCCTTTTAGCCTAAAACATCCAGTGTCCACAGCAAGAGACAGGATGCCCCAGAGGCCCATCCTGCTCCAGCTCTGGAGACGTGTCTAGGGCAGGTAGGCTGAGCTGCCCTGCAGGCATTTTCTCCACTCTCTGCTGGAGGAGCCCAGAGCCAAGTGTGACCAGGGTGACATTTGCATCACTCACAGTCAGTCTGTGCAGCACTAACCTGGAGCACAGCAGGTTCCTCAGCTCCCTTTGCAGTCACCAAAGGCCCTCTGGAGGTAAAATTCACCCAGCCTGCTTCCAACTGCTATGAGACAAGATGAACTGCACCCTCAGTTTCTCTGGCTGTGCAGATTAAATCTCCATCCTATGAAAAGAACAGAGCAACACCTGGGGCTTTTACCTGTCTGCATTTGGTGATACAGTTCCCAGCCCTGGTGACTGAAGCTGGTCGAGATAAGGATTTGCATCAGTGGAGCATTAGCCAGGGTAGGTGAGGTCCCCATGGCTGGAGCACAGAGCAAAATCAGCAAAATGGGCTTCTGGGTAAAGAAATTTATATTGTTAAATTTATTTTGTGATATGCTTATCACATATCACATTTTATCTCTGCCCCACAGAGATGCCCCTGGGATCTTGGATGGGATCTGTGTGGTGGCAGCTCAGGGCAGAGCTGTCACCCCCCGTGGCAGATGCCAGCTCCCAGGACAGAGTGGGTGCTCAGTCCCACTTAAAGCCACCCTGCAGCGTGGGTGGCACCCCCTGGGCTCTCAGCACTGCCACGCAGTGGCACAGTGACACAGTGACACAGACCATCTCTGGCTTTAGCTTGCCCAAACTGACCTGACACTGCACCAACCCAAGCCACCTCACTGGTGCCAGCCCAAGGGAGATGTCATTTGTCAGGACTATGATGACATTTGCTGAGAAGCACCTTTGTGAGTGGCTTGGTCTCCCAGCCTGACATCCCTGTGTTTCAAATACATGGCATTTAATGCAAAGCAGAGCAGAAAACCTTCCCTTTCAGTGCTGAACAGGATGACTCTGTGCTCAGCTACAGCTTTAGCTGTGATCCCCAGTTGTATTACCCTCTCCACTACCCTGTTCATTCAATTTCCTTATGATGAAGAAATTATGATAAAATTATCATTCTTCCAAGTTATTTATCTTTGGTTGCCTGTCAGGTGTGATAACTGTAGAGGAGGTTATTCTTTATATTGCACATCCTAAACAGACTGGGACATCTTAATCTGACTCCAGCAGGAGCAGCCATATCTCCACCAATGTTCTTTCCCCATCCCATGATCTGGCTGCCACTGAAAAGGAGACCCTCAGTGCTGCTGTTTCTACTGTAGCACTTCTAGACACACTCAAGCAAGGTTCTTTCCAAGGATATTGCCTTAGCATTAGCCCTGAGAAGGAAGTTGTATGCTCAACCCAAACCCATCTGTCCCCTGCTGTATCCATATATCCCCTTCCTCTCCCTTGTGACCGTGCAGTGACTCATCCAGCTGAACACTAACCTGGCAAAGTTTGGCCCCAGCTGAGTCAAAAAACTGCAAGGCTGGGATCTTGGGGGGCTGCAAAGCTGACCCATGCACCCATTCGATGTGCCAAGGTGGCAGGTGATGGGAGAGGAGCAGCACCACCCTGAGGTGGATCTCCAGAGCTAGACCTTGCTCACACCAGCAGAAAGGGAGAGGAGTCCTGCAGGTGTAGCTTGTACCAGCTTGCCAGGCCAAGGCCAGTGTGAAGGAGTGCACCCATGAGTTCAGCTCCAGGGCTCACCCTGGGGCCTCTGCTGTTCATTGCCCCAGCCCCAGCCAGATGCTGCCACACACCAAAGGATTTGGTGAAGGAGAGGAGCAGCCTAGAGGCCTTCTGCTCCATCCTGGCTGTGCACTGTACACAGGGACACCTTGGGCCCCCAGGTGACCCCCAGAGGAGACAATCCACCCCTCTGTGAGCACCCATCAGCCACTGTTCTGCTGCAGGAACTTGCTGGGGACCTTCTCCTCCTTCCATGGTTTCCTCTGGGAAGCAAAGCTGTAGAGATGGCCAAACAAAAGCAGGGCATCCAGAAGCCTGGGCAGGGCATGGTTTGCACCCCCTGCTCAGTTTGGGTGCCTTCAGAAACCATAGGTCAAAGCCCATGTTCTTCAAGCAGAAGTCTTGTACAGATATCTCCTTTCTGCAGGAGGCAGGGAGGGACAGTCACCCTTAGTCATCCCCATCTCCTCTTGGGTGACCTAGCAGTGTCAGAGATGTGCCCACCAGGTTCCAGAGTCTAAGCCTCTTGTGCTAGGAGCCATGTGGGGACCATGGCAGGAGGGTGATGGTCCCCATACCTGTGTGGATCCAAACACAAGGGGCTCAGCGTGGGAGATGCTGCCCCGGGCCGGTCTCTGCCGCCCACTCAGAGCATCTCCCGGTACCGCACCGCGCAGCTCCTCCTCCCGATGCCTTTGCTCCGCAGAGAGATCAAAAGGCATCCAACCCACTGATCGCTGGGTTTTGTGTCGAAAGGCTCCCTGATTACCTCACCATTAGCTGCGCCCATTAAACAAAATCCTAAAGGTTTTACACAAAGCTGAGGTTTCAGATGAGAGGGCGAAGGAATGACTCA
This sequence comes from Ammospiza caudacuta, assembly GCF_027887145.1. Lineage (NCBI taxonomy): Eukaryota > Metazoa > Chordata > Aves > Passeriformes > Passerellidae > Ammospiza > Ammospiza caudacuta. Next base: position 76,410,082 of record NC_080596.1, read on the forward strand.
GTGCCTTTAAACGCCAAAGTCTTCTCCTCCGTCCTGTTTGTACAGCACCTAGCACGAGGGGTCCAGGTGCATGCCTAGGGCTCTGAAACACCGCCACAATTAACTAATAAGTGTAATAGCAGCTGTACTCCCACCAGCACGGTTTCGTTTTATTATTTAAATATTCAGTTGCGCTGGGTAGCACCTCTCGGAGACGAAGTTTAATTCAGTGAGGTGGGGAAATGTCCCCCCACTGCCACAGGAGCAGCCAGTGCTGCAGCACAGGTACAGCCACAGAGCAGCCCCGGTGCTGCTGAAATCAGAAATGGGGCAGAAGAGAGCAGCCCCAGGGTCGTGCAGCCCCCGGAGTGCGGGGCAGAGCTGGGTGAGGAGGTTTTCAGCTGATATAAGGAGCTGATCCGGGTGGTGAGATCCCCCTGGGACCCGTCCAACTGAGACCCCTGGCTGTAGGCATCTCCGCAGCCGGCAGCATCTGGGGACATTGGGCACAGCAGCATCACCTGGAGTGGGATGCAGGCGAAGGGGAGGCAGGGAGGGGCACCAAAACTCTCTTCTCCTCCCTTTCCACCCGGAGAGTCAGCAACAAACACCGATTTTCAACCCCCAAAAAAGAGCCGATACAAAACAAAGCAGCGCAGTGGTTTGGCAGCGCGGCCTGAGGTTTGTGCTGGTGCTCACTGAGTCACGCTCGGGCACCGAAGCCGATGGGAAGGGAGCATCCAACAGGACAGGTCTCCATGGGGACCCTGGGAACTCCCTACCCTGCTCCCAGCACCGGCTGGTGGGACTCTGGAAGAACTTTGGGGTTATGGAAGCACTTTGGGGCCCTGGAAGTGCTTTGGGGCTCTGGAAGAACTTTGGGGTTCTAGAAGCTCTTTGGGGCTCTGGAAGCACTTGGGGCTCTGGAAGCACTTTGGGGCTCTGGAAGCATTTTGCCCTGAGCCTGGAGCTTTCCCTGGTCCAGTGCCCATGGCTGGTGGGGCTCTGGAAGCACTTGGGGGCTCTGGAAGTGCTTTGGGGATGTGGAAGCACTTTGGGGCTCTTGGAAGACCTTTGGCGCTCTGGAAGCACTTGGGGGCTCTTGAAGCGCTTTGGGGTTCTGGAAGCGCTTTGGGGCTCTCGAAGCTCTTTGCCCTGATCCTGGAGCTTCCCCTGGTCCAGAGACCATGGCTGGTGGGGCTCTGGAAGAACTTTGGGGTTTTGGAAGCTCTTTGGCGCTCTGGAAGCGCTTTGGGACTCTCGGAAGCACTTTGGGGCTCTGGAAGCGCTTTGGGGCTCTCGAAGCCCTTTGGGGTTCTGGAAGCGCTTTGCCCTGATCCTGGAGCTTCCCCTGGTCGAGCCCATGGCTGGTGGGGCTCTGGAAGCGCTTTGGGGCTCTCAGAAGCACTTTGGGACTCTCGGAAGCACTTTGGGGCTCTGGAAGCACTTTGGGGCTCTCGAAGCCCTTTGGGGTTCTGGAAGCGCTTTGCCCTGATCCTGGAGCTTCCCCTGGTCCAGAGCCCATGGCTGGTGGGGCTCTGGAAGCACTTTGGGGCTCTCGAAGCCCTTTGGGGTTCTGGAAGCGCTTTGCCCTGATCCTGGAGCTTCCCCTGGTCCAGGCACGGCTCGGAGCCGGGGGATACCAGCAGCTCCTATGGCAGAAGAAACAGTGCCATCTGCTGACATTCCCGCTCCGTTCCTCGAAAGCCAGCCGTGCTTATCTCCCCCCGGGATCGGCCTTTGGGGTCGTGCCAGCCTGAGGAACACCCGCACGGGGCCGTGCTGCGGGGGCATCCCCGCAGGTGAGCCCTGGGCACCTGAGAGCCCCCCAGACAGCCGGGGTGGCCCTGTGGTCACTGGGAATGCAGACCCCAAGCACCCCTGGGAGAAGAGCTGGAGGGGAAGGGGCTGCTCACTGCCACCCAGCAGGGTTTAATTAACCCCTTCACAGCAATTAATGACCACAGTGAAACCCCTACAACAGGCTGCTCTTCAAGGGACATCCCCCATCCCATGCAATTCCTTAGTACAGCTTTTTTCACCCTAACCTGTGCTCCTACCACCTCTGGGGGGCTGGAGTTACTGGGACTCCCAGAGGAATTACTGGAAAACAGCCTTTGGCTGGTATGGTGAGCATTCAAATTTGTTTGTTTTTTTTTCCTAATGAACCCTCCCAAAATCACAAAAGCCTCAGGTCCCATGCAAGTCCCTGGGAGGTAACTGCATTTAGCATGATGGCCCCTGCTTGAGTTCCAGACCAGATACAAGGAACAGATCTTTACAAGGAGAGTGGTGAGGCACTGGCACGGGCTGCCAGGAAGGTGGTGGGTGTCCCATCTGTGTAAATATTCAGGTCAGGTTGGGCTGAGTCTGAGCACCCTGGTCTAGCTGAAGATGCAGGAGAGTTTGGGCCAGATGACCTTGAAAGGTCCTTTCCAACCTGGACTATTCTCTGGCTCTATAAAACATTTATATCCATTATATAGACTGGATCTATGTGACACCAGGACCTTGGCAGGAGATGTCACTTGTCCCAGGCACTGGCAAGGCAAAAGTCACTGCTCTTGTCCAAAACTGCTGGGAGAAACTCTTCCCTGGGAGCACCTTTTCCCACACAGGTGGGAAGAGCCCTGAGACAGGGAGAGGGTCCCACCCTGCCACCTCCCCAGGGACAGGGACCAGGCTGAAGTGAGAACCTGGTGGAGCTCAGCCTGGGAATGGCTCCTGGAAAGTAAAGCTGCTGATTTGCTGGTTTTCCAAGCTGACCTACCAATAGCAAAACCATCAAAGCAAGAGACACATTCCTGAGGTCTGACCCAGCATGGCAAAGTCAAGGAAAGATTCCCACTGAACTCCACAGCCACTGGAACTGTGGCCACAACGCTTACATAGAGCCAAGACTTATTTATTATTTTTCCCCCATGGTTTTAATCAAGACTTCATCCCACTAGGGCTCTGTCTCATCCTGCAACAAGGAAGTCAAATTTATCCTAAGAGTCATTTTATGACAATAGATAGCCAAATATATATAGTTAGACACATTACCATGCAGGTATAACTATAAGAAACACATATATATTTTATATACATACAAATAACCTCTTGAACTAGAGGCCAGCATAAAAAACAGAGTAAACACTGTAATAGTTTTAATTATGCAACATATTCTGCCTAACATATTTATTTTTAATGGCAGTCATTTTAATAGCTCTAAGGCCCTGAATTAGTCCAATATGTTCTTAACTATGTTCACTTTAAATACAAATGTTAATGACTTTTCCAGAGGGTCCAGTGCCCTGGATGAGCTTGCTACACAGCAGTATATTCTCCTCAGCATGTTTGCTTTTAATAACAGGTTTAATGATGCACTTGGGGCCTTAATAACCATGTTTAGTCACAAAGAGAAAAACCAGCTACAAAATACTTTCCCTAAAAACTAGGCTACAGGGGATTTTGATGTTTCAAAGCCACACCAGCCATCCTTTAATGTGCCTCTGTGTGTTTTGGCTCTGCCTGCATCCAGGCTGGGGAGCCTGGCCATGGAGGAGCAGCCCTGATCGATTTTTGAGGCTGGTTTTGGGGTGACTTGGGGATCCTGCACAGCAGCTGGGCTGTTCAGGGTTAAAGGAGCACAGCCAAAGGTGGCCTCACCTCCTCCCACCCCCAGTGCTCAGTGGTGGGTTTGGGCAGACACAGGGCAAGTTTCAAAGGGAGCTGTTCCCGGGCTCCAGCAGAGGCATCCTGGGGCTCTCACCGAGAGCTGGCACAGACGTGCCAGAGGGAACGCGTTTGAAAATCACACCCACCACCCATTAAAAAAAAAAAAAAAAACACAACAAAACACCAAAAAGCACCAGCAGCAACTACAAAACCCCACCTCCTACATTCAGCTTGATGAGAGCTAGAAATACACCCAATTGCGAGGCAGGCAGGTGACAGCTGCTCTCTCCTTTCATGCCCACACTGGGGCCCCGCAGCCCCACTCGTGTCAGCCCTCCCGGCTGGGGCTGGGGGCAGGTGGGACCCCCGGGCACATCCGTGCCAGCTGAGAGCCGATCCCAGCTCCCCAGAGAGATTCACCCGCTGGGGCGGCTGGCAGGGCTCCTCTCCCGGCTGTGTCCAGACCTGTCCGAGGCCAGAGCTGTGTCCATGAAATCTCTCATGTCCGGGGGATGCTCAGAGCTGCCCCCATGACCTGCGGGCACAGGACCAGCCCAACCCTTCCCTCTCCACTCAGATTGAAGGGTCACCCCCCCAGGGTGTCACAGGTGTCCCCAGAGTGCAGCAGGTCCCCCACAGCATGTGCTGGCAGGGCTGGAGGTACCCCAGGGGCAGCACACTTCTCCCTCCATGCAGAAGCATTCTGGGGCATGCAGCTTGCACCAAAAAAACCCTTATGGTTTGTCCTAAATATAACCATGGCAGACTCTGCCAGGCTTCAGCTCCACTTGCATGAAAAACACTTGCAAGGCTTGAACCAGCTCTGGTTTGTCTACCTTCTGCCCCAGGGCCTGAGCAAAAAGGGAGGGTGGAATCCAATAGCATGTTGTGCATAAAAAGATTATGCCAAAGATAACCTTATTGCTAATAATAACCCTGGAATCTATCCTGTGAATAGGCCCTATTGAATGCTTGAACACAGGCATTCCTCGGTTAGGTTTTTCTGCCTACAAATATTTCACTCGAGTCTTTAAATACTAATCACAGAATTCAGACGAGGGGGTTTTTATCTTCAAAGTGCTGCAGTGAAAAAAAAATTAAAATTAATTCATTAATCAAGTATAATTAAAGGGCATAAAAGATGCCTTTTTCCAGAGCAGGGAGCCAACCAACGCAGCGTGAAGCCACCGTGGGGACTCCAAGCATCTTTCCCACCGCGAACGTGATTTTCCCGGAGCGGTGCCCGGGCAGTAGCTGTGCTTGTTCCCAGCAGCTCTGCTCAAGCTGTCTTCCTGACATGTGTTAGGCTGTATGTCTGCCACGCAGGAAATAGGGTTTGAAGCTCACAGCCAGGAGCAAAAGCTGAGATTGAAGCTTTAATGAAGCTGGGATTGAGTGGCTAGGGTGGTTCAGTGAAGCAGTAAATGCAAACACATTATCACCTGAGAACTTGCTCCAATTTCACACCAATTAACTAGGAATGAGAAAGGAGGGCTGGGGCTGGCTGCAGAGATGGCTGATAATCCTGTGAATGGGCAGAAATGGCTCGAACGCAGGCGCGCTTGTGCCAAAACGAGTTTGTTAGATAACGCCAGTCCCGGTAATTTTGTCTTTGGGAGGGAGCATGTCATTACTGGAGCTGCTTTTATTAGCAAATATTAAAAACATTTGCCGAAATACAGTTGCCCGTGAGGGAAGCAGGGGTGGAAAAAGTAATAAAGCAATAGCTGATTATTTTATTCCTCTGCCAATGCGTCATATCGCAGGGGAAGGGAAGGGAAAAGGGGAGAGGGAGAAGTGGGATGGGATGTGAAGGATTATTGGGCCAAAGTCGGCAGCTCATGGAGGGGAATATCCCATCCTCGAGGAGCCCCTCAGGATGCTCAGTTCTGGATTTCAGGTGGGTTTGGCTTCTAATCCACTGCCAGCAGATGTAGGTCTGAACAGGTCCCCAGAGCTCACCTTGGCAGCAGCGACGGGGGCCCATCCCCGTCCCCTCCACCCAGGAGCCAGCTCACCTTCACTGCACTTTAATATTTGAGTTCTTCCAAATTTTTTCCCTGCCGTGATTATTTCCATTTTAGGAGTATGAGTGGCAGAAAGGCCACTCATAACAGCACTTTAGGGGAAGTGCTGTTAAATGGATTTCCATGGATTGAATGCTAAAACAAATCCCACCCTCGGGGCCCCACATCACCCCTCCAGTAACTGCAGGTTGCAGTGTCTGGGAGCGACCAGCCAGATCCTCCAGATCCACACCAGCCATGAGACATCCTGCAACCAGGAGGCTGCACTGGAGCAAAGCCTTGGATGTAAATAAAATCTTGGTTTTATTTTAAAAAGCATCAGTGATTAAAAAAGTTACTGCAAGTGCAAAGGCAAGAACGCCCTGCTGGGTTTTGTGTTGACACAAGGGGCTGGAGAAGATCTCAGGAGAAATCCTGTGCTGTGTGGTGAACCTTGGAGAAGGTCTGTGCCCCAAGAGGGGTCCTCAGTGCTCCCCCAGCTCTTCTGTGGCGAGGCAGCATCCAGGAAGCTGTGTTATTCTGAAAGCTGCCTGCCCTGCCCTCCAGCAGGGAGCTCGAACACAATAATTGCAAGAAAGGTGCAAACAGAGGAAAAGCAGTGACTGCAATCCTCTCACTCAATATTGAATTACTCGAGGCTACGGGAGGGACACAGATATCTCCCTTTAAGATCAGGAAAGTGTTTTCTCCGGTGATGAAGGCTGGATAGCCAGCAAGGGGCCAGGACAAACCATAATATAGTAAAAAACCCAAGTACTGTCCACTCCACTAAGAGCCAAGGAGAGTGCTGGGGCTGGCTGCTGCTCCTCATTTCTAAGCAAGGTGGGCACTGGATGCTCCTTACCCCGCTCTGAGCCTGATTTTGAGCACCCGGCTCACTTCAGGTCCTCATTCCCTTCAGAACAGATGTGGGACGGAGGAAAAAGCTGCAGCTTCAGTGAGCAAGGGTCAGTAAGTGCAGAGCCAGGTGCTGGAGGATTCTTTCCCCAGGGCAGGTGGGGTGGGGGGCAGGGGGACACCTTGTTCCAGTCGTTCCAGCCATGGGAAGCGGGGATCTGTGGCATTCCCTGCTTCTGGCATGCAAACCACTCTCCCAAGCAGGAAAAACACTTCCAAGTGGCAGATATCCCATTCCATACACAACGGTGCTCCCGAGCCCCGGTGCAAATCCACAGGGCTCTTCCTGTCCGTGCTCTGCAGCCTGTAATTATCTTAAAGGCAACAATTAAAACTATTGAAACACATGTGATGGGTTTAGGGAGCAGAGCTTGGCTAATCCCCACAAGCATCCCGGAGGAGCGGAAGCCAGGCGTTCCCAGGGCGCTGGGCTGGGCTGGGCAGGGCAGGTGGGCACCGAGGGAGCCGCAGGGCACCAAGGCCAGGGTGAGGAGGTGGCAGCAGCCTGGTGCCCAGGCACTGTGGGGAGTCCCCCGGGCGGCAGTGAGCAGGCTGGGGGAGCTGCAGGAGGGTCCTCCTGCTCCTCACCTCGACCATTCCCAGGGGGGCAGAGTCAGTGACAGAACCATCCTCAAACCCTGTTAAATTCTAATTGCAAAATTCAACACCAAAATACTTCACCTTCTTTTTCCCATGTCAGTCCAGGAATTAGCACAGTGAGTCCTGCTCCATTCCTTCTGTTAGATACCAAAATAAACCCATGTTCATACACAGCCCCTTCTCCCTTTCCCACTTCTTTTACTGCAGCATCGTGCTGCTGTTTCATTTCCTGAGCAAAAAATTCTGCAAATACCTGTCATGCTCTGCTTGAGGGGTCCCAAGGCAAGAGCAATGAGATGAATAGTGAGGAATTGCACAAAGTATCACTGACCTGTGCTCATCACTTATTAATTTATTTGTTTTTCAGGAATCATTAGTTTTGCTGTTTTTCTGAAAGCACCACCCTCCTGGAGCCACGTTATATGGGATTTTCTGCTCTGCTTTCTTTAAGAATTGGTTTCTAACCTGCCCTAAAAGTGCTGAACCAGCTTTGGGAGCCTGAAAATGCAGGGAACTACAGAGCAAAAAAGAGAACACAAACTCTTTGTTCTCAGTATCTCGTGATCTTAAAGTGCTCGGGTGATCCCAGGGGTGTCAGGGCAAGGACAGAGGCACACAGGGCAGCTGCTCACTCGTCTTTTCCAGCCCTCTTGTTCAGCATTTCATCTCCCCCATAACACCTTTTTTTTGATATGGTGTTGTAAATATTCCTAGAATTTGCAAAATTTCTACATTTCCTTCTTTTTCCCAAAACTGAAACATAATTTTAACCATTTGAGCTAAGAGTTATTTTCCCTTTAAAAAACCTTTTTTAAGGCTCTTTTTTTTTTCAGTTTCTGCTCAAAAGAAGCTCATGTTTGCTGAAAAGAAAAAAATCTTGATTCAATACAAACAAATTCAAACTCCTTTTTAATTAAGTATTTAATTTCTGAATGCTTACTTTTTTTCCTGCTTTTTTCATCCCATTTCTCCCCCTTTCTCATTTTTAAAATGCAAATAACTGAGAAAAAAATCCCTTCTGAGCCACTTCTGTTGCTGCTGCCACCAAAGCCCCAAAGATGCTCCCAGCCCCATGCTCCCCTCACCAGGGAAGGAGTCTCAGAGTGTCCCAGACCCCTTCTTGTGTTCCCAGTTCCCTGTGGATACCTGTCCAGCTGCAGCAAAATCACAAGACAGCCACGGGGCTGAGGGAGACAGAAAAACCCATAGCAAATCCAGCCTTGACAGGACCCCAAAAGGGCTGTGGCTGTTTTATGAACTGTGTCAGGAGCTATCAAGGCAGAGGAGCATCACCCTGGGTGACCAAAGTGCTGCACTACCCAAATCGAGGATCCCCTCACAGGCAATGTGTCCGTCTTATATCCTCTATTTGTTACACAAATTCTACACATCTCAGGTTATAAATTACTCAAATGCATAATTAAATGTTGCCATTCACAAACAAACAAAACAAAAAAAATATATGCAGATATGCAGCTGTTGAACACAGAAACTTTTCCCTCATGGGCCATCTCTGACCAAGGCATCCTCTGGGTGAGCTGCATCTTCCCCCACCACTCTCATAAGCTGCACAGCAGACAGCCATGTTTTTTCCATGTATTTATTGAGTTACAGCAGTATTTTAGATAAGTGAAGCCCAGCTGCCTTTAAGGGCAGAAAAAATTTGGGCTTAGGTGTCATTCAGTGTTGTGGTCAAATGGGAAATTTTATTTCGTGGTTGCTTTCAATCATGTGAGTCTCTGACATTTTATTTGCATTTCTAGAGGGCTTTAGTCTATTTTAAGATGGCAAAAAGAGAGGGCAGCAGGGCTGGGGGGAGCTCCAGTTTCCCTGAGCAGCACACCCTGATTTGGGAGATTAATAATGACCAGATGAGCAGCACAGGGATGGGGATTTACAGCACAGTCTGGTTTTTCACAGCAAGAGTGAAAAATACTGGGGAAAGCAAGAAACAAGTAGGCATGGAGAGAGAGGCATGGCATCCTATCTCCAGCTACTCAGATCAAAATGTTCGTAAGGCAATGAGTTTCTTCTGGGCATGATGAATGCATCAGGAGGATGTTCAGCAGCCTGTGCAGCCCAGAGATCAAACAAAGTGATCTCCTCTGCCTTTTAAATGTGTGAAGCTGAGAGATCTTAAGGGCAAATAAACTTTGATTGCAGGGCTGAGATCTTGGAAGTCACATTCCTTTAATTTCCTTGGGCTGGTTGCCTTCCCTGTGAAGGACATGCACAGGGTAGTGAGTTTTCAGTGGAAACTGGTTTTGCCTCATTTTCCACTTCTCTCTTGTTACAAGGAAAGAAGTGCAGAGCTCCAGAGGCCTACCTGCCTTTTCCTATGCAGACAGAAAGGGCTGGGTGTCTGTTTTTAATTACAGCCTGAAAGAACTGCATTTAAAAGACAACAGAAAGCTATTTAATTAATACTTATCATTAGCACACATAGGAATGCCTAGCAGCAAATTGCAACAACAAAGCAATTCCTTTTTACTTTTTTTTTTCCTTGCACTTTGGATAAATTCAAAAAAATAAGAGTAAACAAATGCTTTGCACCACGTTTGAGATGACATTTTACAGAGTGAGAGTAGTGGGAGCGTAGGTATCACCCTAGGAGAGCAGAGATGTCTGAGCAGCCTTCTCCATCTCCAGTTTTTCAGTCTCCAGCTCTCTTGGCCAAGAAGCTTATCTTCATCCATCCATCTATCTATCCTTCTATCTCAGCATTTACACCGGGCTCATCCCCATGTCTGAGCGCCTACTTGTCTTCATACCTGTCCATAAATTACATGGGGGCCCCAGGGCATTATAAATAATAATTCAGCTCCCAAACCTTCAGAACACTGTTTTAAAGCATTGGCTTGTAATTCACCACCACCTCCCAGCTCATAAATGGAGTAGAAGAACGTGACAGCCCAGTCAGTGGGGTAACTGCCCAAAGATCCATTCATCGGGTGGCCACGAGCTGGAAGATGGGGATGGACGTTGTGACAAAGCTCAGGGGAAGGCTGCACTGCTCTGCTCATGGGAAAAAGAATCCTCACCCACAGCTCCTTTGGGATTTTATATTCCTCTCAATTTTATCTCAGGCAGAGCAGCAGTCAGCCTGTCATCCCATGTCCCCCTTTAGAGAATAGATCTCTTAATGGAACTCTTAATGACTGGAGTGTTGAACCACAGCACGGCTCTGCTGGCAGATGAAGCCCCCATAGGGCACACAGGCAGATGGCTTAGAGGGCAGACCCCAACAGATCCCAAACCACACCAGGACAGGCGCCCCAACCCCTTGTTGGACACACCAACTACAGGTGAGTTTGGCTCAGGACAGCAAGTTGCTTGGGTACATGTGAGTTATTGAGGAGAAACCCCAGCTGAGCTATGACCCTATTCCTCTATCTCAACACATTGCATCTCCATCCCAAGACATTACTTTCTCCTTGAGGTAGGAGTTGGGAACATGTCCCAGCCATGTCCCTCAGTGGGGGAATGCAGCATCCCCATGGAGTGTGGTCACCAGTTTGTGGGCATCACTGTCTCCTGGACGACCTGTCAGACAGACCTGGGGTCAGGGACCCAAAACTGGAATTTTTGCTGAAGAAAAGCAACAGCAGTTGATGTATGAGATCAATTATTTGACAAGCCTGTCCTGGGTTTGTGATCAGCTCTGGAAGGTGCAGGACTGAAATACCATCAACCCCAGGAACATGTGAACTGCCAGAGCCTGCAGCCACCCATCAACGCTGGGTGAGGAGGTGCCACTTTTTGTGTGACTTTCCTCCCTCCATTTCCCATCTTTCCATCAAACCAGGCTTTCCTCCCTCCATTTTCCATCTTTCCATCAAACCTTCCCTCTCAGACAGAGACCCAAGGATGAGCAGGCAGAGCCCCAAGCACCCCCCAAGCACTGGGGACAGAGTGGGAACCCCCAGTGTGAGAGTGGCCATGGAAGCCCTGGTCCCTGAGCAGGTTGGGACAAAGCATACCCATGGGGCCAGGTTCACTCCCACATCCCAGGCACCAGGCTGGCACACATGGCTGTGCATTGCCCTCTCTGGGAGCACAGCCCCTCTGCAAGCCAAGCCTGTCTTGCTCCCTCTGCCTTGGCTCCAGGCATGGAACAGGCTTTTCCTGCTGTTCTTCTGCTCCAGAGATCTCAGAGAGGGTTTCATAGTGTCCTGCCCTAAAAAAAGGTCTGATTTGGGCTGGGGGAGATGCAGCATCCTCACCCCATAAAGTATCCTCAGGGATGGTTGAGAATTAAACTCCTTTTCACCCTGCAATGAGGCTGGACCCTTTACTCATCCTACTGCTTGAGGGCACTGGGATGGGAGCATGGAATGTATTTGTCACGCTTTCTGCTTGCAAAACACACCAGGATTTTGGCAGGCTGCAAGTCCAGCCCCACTCACCCCATCCTTCACAGTGCTCCCCAGTGAGGGATTGGGGTCTTGCCAGCCAGGTCTGCAACCAATTGCAGAACTGGGTGCAATTTTGGGTCTCTCCCCTCTCACAGGGTGTCCTGAGATATGATTAAGGGCTAAATTGCAACTGGGCCTGGCTGAGAACCCCAAGATTTGGGGAGGCAGCTGTTAAGGGCAGTGGAGTCCAATGAATATAACACCTGCATCAATGAAAGGGGAAACTGATCATGGGGGTCAAAATGGATTGGGAAGTTTCTTACTGCCGCCCCCAGAGATGTGCTGAGCACCCCCAGTGCAAAGCCATGGTTTGGGGAAGGGTTATTTGTGAGGATGAAGGTGCTGCTTAAAGAAGAGGTATTTTTTTGGCTCCTAAAGAAGAGTGAATGATGGCCTCATGAAATATCATTCCTGGACCCCACCTCCCAGCTGCTCAATCCCTGCAAGTAGAGCTGCTAGCATCAAAAACATCCAAGTGCTGTGGTTTTTACATCACTCTCAGCTAAGCTGTTTCCCTCATCCCCGTTAATTGGGATGGGGCAGCCTCAGCCCCCACCCTGGAGGAGGCAGGAGAGGTCCCTCCTCTCCTGCAGGGTTTCGGTGGGATGGAAGGAGGTGGCACAGAGCCAGCTGTGCCAGAGGGAGCCAAGGAAAAGGCTGCCTGGGTGCCAGCAAGGCAGCCTGCAGCCCAGGCCAAGCTTCCCACTCTTCCCGCACATTCTGCAACATCCCAAGCTGAATCACTTCACAGAATTTACTTTTACCCTGTTAAATGCCACTAAACCTTCAAATTAATCCTCCCATTACAGGACTTCCTTTGATGTCAAAGGGGGAATTTTTTTTTGATGGCAAAGGGGGATTTTTCCCCCCTGGTATAATTATTCCTATTTTTCTTCCCCCCTTTTTAGGCACAAGAGATTCCTGCCAGATGCATGACTTGTGGAGGCAGCTCCCACACAAGGTATTTATGTATTTATATGTATATGATGAGAACGTGGTATTGAAAGACCTGAAGTTTCAGGCAGAAGATAAAGGGAATTTCCCATTTCCTACTTGTTACAGTGGAAGTTGCCTGGAAAGAGTCTGAAGGAGGACTAGGACCAAAAGCTGTGAGATACAACACTGGAAAATAGCTCTTTAAGTAAAACTTGTCCAGGGAAAACATCTGCTATTTAACACTATCACAGAGCAAGTTTCAATGCCTCAACACAATCCCTGGCACTACTTAAACTATAGGAATGGGTAAAGTGGATCCACTCCACTCTTGTATGTGTTTCCTATTGAGCATCTTTGGTGCTACTGGGATTGCTGGGCTGAACATCCCAGCACAGAGCCAGGATCACTGGATAATGCTCAAGGAGCAGGCACTGTGGGTAGTGCTATGACAGCTTTCTGTAAGAGCCAGTAATGATGGAACAGCCAGGTTTACTCAGAGTTTTAATCAGGTTTTGTGATTTATTAGGAAAAAGGGGATACAATTGCAGTGTTCTTTACTGAAAATGTTATGAAATTGTCGATATAATTGAACTCTTCACTGAAAATGCTATGAGATAGTCCAATTAGACAGGGAAGTGAATTCTTGCTAATACATCATTGCATGGAGACTCCCAGAATAAGACAGGGCTTTTCTGGGAGTGGAGAATGAGCCCTGGGACACTGTCCAGCTGAGCCCAGTGGTCAGGTCTGTGTGACTACCTGCCCTGGGGTGCAGAGTGACCCGCCTGTGCCTCCCAGTGCTGTGTCACAGCTTCAATCCGGCCCCGGAGCACCTGTGCCCAGTCCTGTCCCCGCGCCAGGGGAGTGGACCTGGTCTCCATTGCTGTCAGGGCAGAGATTTCAGGGGGGATCTGGGGAGCCAGGCCAGCTCGGAGAATGGCATCCTGAAATTTGGCTGCAGAGGCTGGAGCCAAGCAACACCGGGGGATGCTGGAAAGGAAAGACAAGCAAAGCAAACTTATGGTGTAAGTGAGCTGGGGCTGGAGATGATGCAGGAGCAAGGGATAGTGATGGTCCAGTCCCTAATGCTCCTGCCCATGGCTGTCCCTACCTGTGTGGCTGTGAGTAGTGGTAGTGAGCAGCCACGGCAGAGTGGGGGCACAGCAGGTACTGGTTCTCCTCCCAGCAGCGCCGCATGGCTCCCACAATGTCCTGGTCAGAGGCTGAGCACGATCCCAGGGTCTCAGACAGCTGTGGGGAAACAGGGAGGGTCACACAGGGCACCACCACCCAGCTGGCTTTAGAGCAGGTGGAAATAGAGAGGCAGGAGGATGGGTTCCCCCAGAGACTGAAGGAAAAGGGGCTGCTGCTGCAGCCTGGGGATGAGGCACTGCTGGAATAAACCACAGGGATGGAGTGTGGGCAAGGGGTTTCCATCCACAGGTGCTGTGAGAGGGGGTGGGCAGGAGCCAGGCTCAGCTCCTCACCTCTGCACTGCTATTTCCAGCTCCTACTGCTAACTCCAGCTCTGAGGGAGTTTCTGAGCACTTGTAAAATCCACCTCAGTGCAACAGTTCTTTTTGCTTTTAATAATAAAATTGTTTTATATTTATCTTGCTGCAGCACAAGCAGGAGTGGGCACTGGGCAAAGGCTGCTCTGTGAGGGAGAACACATCAGAAATTGGACAGGAAAAGGCAGGATTTTGTATCTGGTCCTCTCACAACTCACATCTTTTGTTTTCTCTTGTATCTCTCTCTGCTTTGTGTTTGTGCTCCCCTTTACTGTAACAGCAAGGCTGAATTGCACCAAACTCAGCAGACCCACTCCCAAACACCCAATTTGTGCCAGCATCCACTGTACAATGCCTCAGTGCATGGCCAAGGATAGGCCAATTGCATATGCTACCTAAATAACTGCAGGTAATTTTAAATTACATCTGTGAAGAAGAGAGAGCATTCTTAAAAAAAAAAAAAAAAAGCGGGGGGGGTTTAGTATCTCCATGCACACACATTGATATCAAACTGTTCTGGAGCCACGCTTAAACTTTTGGTTGCATATTCTCCATTATGATTTTTTTTATTCTGAAAATGAATTGAAAATACCTGGTAGCAATAATCTTACACACACACACAGGCACAGTGTTGTATGGGTGAGGAACTGACCTTTCTGTGCAAATCCTCGGGCAGCTTCAGCCTTTTTGAGATGTTGAATTGCTCCATCAGAGTTTTTATCAGGCGGCCATCAGAGCCTGAGAGCAGCCAGAGGATCCTCTCCACATTGTAAGGCTCCTGGGACAACAAGGCAAGAGGTGAGGAAATTCAAATGGGGGGAGCATCCTTGTGGATTCTCTGATGTCTCATTAGGGCTGAGGTCCTACCACTGAGTTTTTCTTGGTGGAAGTCAGAGTGGGCTTTTTGTCTTCCCTTTGCTCACCTACATTCCAGAACAAGTCTTTGGGAACACAACGTCTTTTGAACCTCTGACCTGTCAGAGCAGTCTGACAGTGACCATCAGATTAAAACAGAAAATGAAGGGATGGCTGATGAATCAACAGCTTGACCACATCTGTACCATCACTGTGAGGAGCCCAGGCTAATAACACACTGTGTATTGGAGAACCAGACACATCCAGCTGTTTACTCAGTGTTGCAGATGCTGCTGTGAGTCATCCAGCTCCTGCAGGACTTAATGAGACACCCAGCTGGCTGCAGGGCTGGCTGATAATCTCCCTGAATTCACAGGGCACATATAGGGCCTGACTGGCCTGTATGGCTGTGGAGCAATCAGCATTGCAACACTGCAGCAGAACTCTGTGCAACACCATACAGGAGGGTCCCAAACCAATTTCTCTGCCCTGCCTCATTCCTGCACATTTACAAGCACCAAGAAATATTCATCAGGTGGTTTGGCTGAGATACCTTGTAGGGACAGACAGGACAAGGGCACCAATTTACAGAGTCCTCATCTCACCTCCTGGGCTCAAGTTTGGATAAACTCTTCATAACTTTTAGCAGCTCACAGAGCCTGTGACCTTTTGTCACTGCATCGTGTCCTACCTTGTCAAGTCATCAGGACTTACTCAGCCTTTTGTGTCCTTATCTGGGTGTCTTATGGGCTCAGTTCTGTTCTTCATCTTCCCACCATCATCTCCCAGAGCCTCCAGCCCCTAATCTTCAGTCTAGTCTGGGTGTAGCCTGCCCTTTGCTCTAGGCTGTCCCCTGTTTTAGGCTGTCCTGGTCAGTGTGCCTGGACTGCTCCTGGATGTGCCTCCAACGCTGTGCTCCTGACACCCTTCCTCCTGTCCTTCTTTCTGCTGTTCCCACATCCTTCCCACATCTTCCCATTCCCACCAGCCTTATGGTTTCCATTACAGAACACTATGGTGACACCAGTAAGTTGAACTGGGCCAGGGCACTGGTGCAAGTACAAGCCTCACCACCTAAGTAAGGCTTTTGCTTGTGTCCTACACCACCAGAGCTCTCCAGGAGAATGTGTTTTGTTTCTGTCCCACACCACCAGAGCTCTCCAGGAGAATGTGTTTTGCTTCTGTCCCACACCACCAGAGCTCTCCAGGAGAATGTGTTTTGCTTCTGTCCCACACCACCAGAGCTCTCCAGGAAAATGCTGGGGCCCCATTTGGAGGCCAGGTCATACTGGGGACAAAGTTTTGGAGTGCGGATATGAGCTCTGTGGCTCTTCCTGACCTCAGGGACAAAGAACAGCACCTACTTGGCTGCAAAAGCTCAGTGTCTGCTGGGATTGTCCTGGGATTGCTCCTTGCAAGGCTCATCCACACCAGACTTTCTGCTTCACCTTCAACTCTTCAGGCAGCATCTAACAGGAAAGTTTTCTCTGCCTTATCAAAGTCTGCAGAAGCAGCAACCTAAAGAGGCTGTGCACTCTCCATCTTTGAAGGTTTCCAACACCCAAATAGACAAAGCCCTGAGCAATCCCACTTGACCTCAAGGCTGAATCTGCTTTAAACAAGTCCCAACCAGAGACCTCCTGAATCCCCCTCCAGAACAAATGTTCTCTTTAGCTATGGGAATATTTGCATGGATGCTTCAGATGTGAGTGAACAGTGACATCCCATGCAGCCATGGAGAGGGATGTGCAGAAGGATTCACTCATCTAGCTCCTCAGGAATCTCAGAAAATCGTCTCACCTGACTCTGCCCCCAAGATCCCAAAGTCTGGCACTTGCTGGCCAGTGCTACTGAAGGGAGATGGGCTGAAGAGGAACCCAGTTACCCCTGGAGCTCTGAGAAGCCCCACAAGTTCCTGGCTCAGGAGGAAAGCCAAGCTGCAGAGCACAGCCTAGTGAAAGGAGCATAGGGACTTAGTGACTGCAAAGCATGGCAATCCCTCCAGACTGCCAGGTCCTCCCAGTGTGTTTGAAAAGCTTTTGGAAAATCCAGGTAGCTTAAGGCCACAGAGATACAACACCAAGGGTTTCCCACTTTGATCACTTGTTTGGAAGCAGATCCAATCCCTGGGGATCCCAGGGTGGGAATGAAAGGGGAGGTGTGTGCTTCCAGGTGTTTGGTTTCTGTACCTCCATGGCTTTTCTTTCTGAGGCCTTTCCCTGCCTGCTGGGACTTGTTTTGCTCTGAGCAAGCTGCAGGCAGCCATGAACAAGGCATTTCTTCTGGACTTCTCCACCTCCTTCCTAGTCTCTCTTCTTGCTCTTTGTGGACTTTTTCAGAAGCATCAACAAAACCCCAAGACATGATGGCATCTTTTTGTTCTCTAGTTGTCACATGTTGTGGAAATGTCCCTGTCTTTGCATAGAACAATCCCCAGAAACCCAGAACTCAAGAACAAAGATCAGAAAGTCAGACCCTGAGAAGTGAAGGAGAAGGAGTTTGATCTATGTCAGCCCAGCAGTCTGTAGCATAAATGGTCAATAGGAGTCACACCTCTGAATGCATCATTGGGTGGCAGAATTTTACAGGTAGAACAGAGTACAAGATTTAAAAAAACTCCAGCAATATTTTCTATTTTTGTATTTTGGCCAGTTCACTACATACCTGGATATCCATTGCTGAAGCTAAGGTAGCCTTCACACCCTGTGCCAGTGAGAAATCTCCATGTTGCACAGTCCTATGAATGATGTCATTGCTGTTCACCACAGTAACAAGTCGAATTGGGAGACCCATTTTCTGGGCAATACAGCCAGCTAGGGGAAAAGAGGGAAAAAAATGCATGAGTGCTCAATAAAGAAATATGTGAAGGAGATTTAGCAAAGAAGTCATCCTACAAATTGATTGAGCATCTAGTTCAGAAGCAGGCAGAAATTATACTCCCTAGTGGACTCTGAGATATCTGACTTCAGGGGCTTGGTAGAGCACAGATTATAAAATCCAGGGATGCAACGCTCCACCTGCCACTGAACACAGACCCTTGCTCATCTCCACTTTTGCTGGTGGACAGGCAGGGGGCAGAGAGTTCAGGCAGCTGACAGGCAAGCAGGAGAGATGAAGACTTTGGGCTTTTGCCTCTCTGATGGCAGCCTGGAAGAGCAGTGAATATATAAAATCCTTTATTGCTTTCATAAGAGAGTTCTACACCTATTTTGGGACTGAAGCAATCAAGGACTCTCATTTAGAAGCCAGATTATGCAATTAAGAGTGGTTGTCCTGACCATGCATTACGACGCAAACCAGAGAGGACCAGGCAGGACTCCACACCTCTGTTAATGTCTCACTTAAGAAATCAGAGCCACAGCATTTTCCCTCTTTTCTGCATCAAACACATTCTGTCCTCTCCCAATGTGCCCATCCTCAAGATAGTTACAGTCATCATCAAAGAGTGGTTTGGGTTTTTCTGCACCTTGCAAATCATCAGTGACACCTATATTGAGTAATAACCATACATGAGTAATAAAATATAAGTGGTTCTGAAGAAATCCTACCAGAGAGTGGGTGTTTTAATAAATAGCAATACCCAGTATCTGCAAAGTGCTTTTGGTTCATAGATCAGAGCATTCTCTCTCTCTTATCTAACCCATCTCTTTTTCCCCTTACCCGTGATATTTCCTCCTCCTCCCGTTGGCACAACAATTTCCACCATGGGCAGCTGGGTGGTATCCAGGGATGGGGCACACTGAAAGTAGGCATAGAAGTAGTGGGCAATCTGCACCATAATCCTGGACCAATTGACAGAATTCAAGCTCATCACGTTGTATTTTCCAGCAAAATCAACATCAGCAAACAGTTCCTTGATGGGCTCATCAATTTCATCGCTGTTCCCATGAGCTGTCAAAAGGAGAAAGGAAAGATTAGATCTGCCAGCAGCAGTGCATCAGGCACGAGGTGTTTCTGCTCAGAAATAGGGTTGGTCTCAAGCCCTGGGGTTTGCTGTGGCCAGGAGCTGCCCATCTGCCCTGAGGGCTGCGTGAACCAGGGCCTGAGTGGCACCCTGTGGATGTCAGGTGGTTTCTGCAGACACAGCACTCTGGGCTGCTGCTTCTAGCAAATATAAACCTGCCAGGGAGGCAAATGCTGCATCCCCTTGTGAGATGCCAAGGTGAGACCAGGCCGAGCAGAGAAGTCCATGGGAACTCAAGCAGCTCGAGCACCCAGTGGTGATGCCCATCCACGGGGATGACACGGTGGCAGGAGGTGGCTCACCCATGAAGGCGAAAGGACTGAGGGAAGGGGTGGCTCCAAATCCCTTTAGTGACAAAAAATGGTGCTGAACTTAGTTCAGCCAAACACCAACCACCCACATGGAGGCAGCTCTGATTTATGGCCAGGAGAAAAAGAAGCCTTAAACTGCTTGGTTGTCAAACTGGGGATGTTGTCTCCTGTCAGCCAGGTGTCTGGGCATGGTGATAGCAATGACCCAGCTGGCTGCAGCTGCAAACCCCACTGAGCAGCCCCCTCAGACTTCTAGGGTCAAGGTTTTGACACAGCAGAGCCATAAAGTGAACAGTAGTGCCAACCAGCAAAGACATGGACATTGTCTTCAATGACAGTGGTCATCTGAAGCTCCTGTATCTGGGTGCAGAGCCCCTTGGGCAGCAGAACAAAGATGTCCAAGTTCTTCTGCCCTCTCACACTCTCGATGGCCGAGCTCCCTGTGTCCCCTGAAGTCCCTGTTTCAAAGTGAGGAAGCACCAAGAAAAGCAAAATATTGCTGTGTCAATCAAACCTGCATCACTTCACTTTAAGAAAAAGATGTAGAGATGCTCCATGAGATGTTTTTGGCCAGAGCAGCCACTCTGGCATTGCCTGGAGATTATGAGGCAATACCATCCTGGGGCATCTTTGGGGAGGGCTGTAGGATGGTGGCTCTCAAGGTAAAGGCCTGCCCAAGAACCTTACCTCCAAGGAGTCATACTCACCCACCAGGATATTGACATGCTTCTGCCTTTTCTCCAAGAAATACTGTAAAAACTGTCCTGTGCAGGACAAGGACAGGTCCTTAAATGCATATGTAACACCATGCCAGAGCTCCAAAATGTTCAGCCCATCTTTCAGCCTGGACAGATGCACAACATTCTTGTGTCTGAATCTGCTGAAGGCCTTGTCAATCAACTCTAGAGGAAAAATTGTTAAATAGCCTGTTAAATGAGTGTTTTTCTGACCCATGGCTTCCTGCATTTGTGCTCTTTGTGCTCCTGGGTACCTTTCTGCACAACCAAAGGCTCTGTGCAGTGACAGATATCCCAAAAGTTATTTGTGGTTATTCAGAATGAACCAGCCCATCTTCATGCTGTTTGACAACTCTGTGCTAAGTAATCCCAGGGGACATGACGCACAATCAGAAAACTACATTAAAACATAAAATACAGGAAACCCGAGTTTTATACCAATGTGCTGTTGAGACAGAGGTTGCAGCTGCCCTCTGGTGGAAAAGATAGCTCATAACTGTTAAAAACATTTAAAAACACACGTCAAGGCAAGCGTGAAGCAGCAGGGAGCCCCAGCAGTGAGCAGAGCCACAACATCAGCTTGCTGCTGTCACCAGAACCCTTATTTTTAAACAGGGGACACCTTCTCCATTAGTGCCAGCAAGGTGACAGAGGAGAGCAGGCTACAGAAAGGAGCAGGCAATGTGCAGCAGGCTCCTTCTCTAGGGGCCTGTGAAGAGGATAGGGAAAGGCAGACAGATGCATCCAGACCCCCCCAAATCCTTGTCCACGTCCCCACGGGCAGCTCCCCACTCAGCTCACCACTGAGTGCGTTCCGTGGGACCAGCTCTGCCGGGACGAAGAGGGAGCACAGCTCCTTCACCAGCTCAGGGTAGGAGAGGCTGCTCCACCTTCGCAGGGTGTCCCTGTCCAGCGAGGGGATGCGCTGGGGCATGAAGAGGCCCCCATCGGGGGCATAGCCAGAGAAAAGGGCTCCCTCGAAGTCCACGGCCCCCGTGCCTCCCCGTGTGCTGATGTACTCCATGGCTGCTGGGGAGGCACCGCAATCGCTGCCAGAAACCCAAAGCTGGCACACAAACCTCACACCAGGAACAGGCCCTCACCCCAAAACAACTCCCTCCAAAACCTCTCCTGTGGGCAGACAGAACTCCCCAGGGGACAAACCACCTCCTCCCACAGGGAGCTGGAGCAGCTGGGTCAGTGCAGGGCACTCGGCATTTTGCAGAGGGTGGAAAGGCTGCCTGGGATTTATGCCAAGGTCGGAGCTTCCTTGTCCGGCTTTCCCTCTACCCTGCCCGGGGAGACATTCCCGCCTGAGGAAAAGCCCTGACGGCGCACAAGTCACTGCAGAAGCACGTCATGAACCTTTTGTGGGCTGTTTGCAAAAGCTGGAGCTTTAAATTAAAAAAGAGATCGCTACGTTTTCAGAGCAGGCCGATTTTGTTCAAAGGGGTTAAACTAAGGACAGGATTTGACGCAGTGTAGGAAGGGCTGAGCTAAATCCTCCGGACCGGCGCAAATCCCGCCGGCGCTGCTGGCCCCGGCCCGGTCTCCCGCTGCCCCTGTGCCCGCCCCGGCTGTGCCCGCCCGGCTGTGCCCCCTCAGGCAGCGCTGCCCCCTCAGCGCGGCTCAGCACGGCGGGGAAGTGCCCAAAGAAGCTGCGGCCACCGCTTCCAGCCCGGCCACCCTTTGCGCTTGTGCTCACGGAAAATTGTCCCCTCAGGGGTGTTCCCGGTGCCGCGGCAGAGACGGCCGGCAGCAAGCCTGGAATGGGGATAAGAGGGAGAGACGGAGCTCGGCTGCTTCTGCCGGTGCCAGGAGCCGGGACAAGGGGCAGCAGGTGCGAGCTGCAGCGAGGGGGAAATCTGGTTAAATATTCGGAGACAGCTTTTAACCTGAGGGTGATCAGGCACAGGGCGTGGAGACCTTGTGGTCTCTTGTGCAACCCGGGAGACATTCCGACTTCGAGTGGGGAACATGGAGAGACCTGATTAATTAAACCATGAGTTTGGAATTAAATTTGAGATTGAAGCTGCTTAAAGAAGGGTTTGAGTCGGGAAACCCCAGAAGTCCCTTGCAGCACAATCAGTCTGGAACTCAGCTCTGCTCAGCCTCCCAACACCTCTGTCACATCAGTGGGGAAACTGAGGCACGGGGGAGGGAGGAGACATGGGAGGCATTGTGCAAAAAAATCCAGTTATTCGTAGGGAAGGGCTGTGCTTCCCTTTGCTGGTTTTTATTTTAATATAATCAGCGTTTTTCGAAGGGCAAAGTCAGGACAGGACAGGTGGCTGCACAAACCCAGGGCACAGCTGAGTGCTGGAGGAAGCAAAAGAACTTCAGCCCAGGCAGGCAGGAGCTGAGGTACAAAGGATGGCTGATAACAGCCTGCTGTGAGCCACAGAGCCCACATCTGCAGCAAAGGACACACCACCTGCCAAAGCACAGGAGTCTGCCCCAAATACATTGCCTCTCTCTCTTTATTCTTATGGTTCTAACTGGAGCAATGAGAAAAATATATGGTGGAGGGTGGTCCAGTCACTGCCCTGGACAGTGGTGTGGAAGATGACTTTTCTACGCCCATTATCCCAAAAGACTTTCTGCAGGCTCTTTAGGTGAAGGCAGTAGGTAAATTTCAGGCTCTGGACAGAGCTGCTTCTGGTGGTGTTGCTGAAGGTTGAATAGGGCAGGTGTAGCAGAGCGGGAAGCAAACAGAAGTGTTTTAATAATATATCTGAGCTCAAACAGTGGGCCAGAGCAGAGCACACCTCTAGGAAATCAGCTAGGAAGGGAGCTATTTATCTATAACTATATAAATTATATCACCAACCAGCCTGCATCTCCCCACCATCTCTGTGCTCAGTATTCCTCATGACATTGCAAAGATGAAGCTTGAGCCACCCAAACCTGCTGTGGCCCCATAGTTCTCCCTGTACCTGTAGTCACCAGATCCTCTTGGCACACTGGTATGCAGTGGGATGCTCACCCTGTAATGGAGGTCTGTCCCCATTCCAGATGTGGATCCAGGTCTTTTCAGAAGGTTCTGGATAAAACAGCAAGGCTGGACCTTGTTCTTCAGGGATTGGTCAGGCTTAAATTGATGGTGAAACCTCCCCATCACCATCCCTGAAATCACTGGAAGCTCCCAGTGATGCTTTACTTAGATGCTGAGGGGAGTAGCTGATGTCTCCACAACAGTCTCAGCTCCTCAACATACTCCAGTGGTAGCTGGCACAAAAAACTGCAAGTAGTATCTCTGGACAAAACATCTGAAATATTAGAAATAAAGGAAATAGCAAAAACTGTAGGATATGTGATTTGCCTCCTCTGTTCTAACCTCTCCCCTTTTCCATGATGGTGTGCCAAGGTGAGCTCAGGATTTTCTTTCCTTGCCCATGCAGAGGCAGAGCACACTTTGAGCTAGAACAAGGCGAGGATCAGATCCATAGGAAGAACTGCACAGGCTGATAGTTTTTATTACCAATTTAATATTTAATATCACCAATGTACATCTTTGCAAGAATCACCCAGCACACTTCAATGAGACCTCACCTTTTCCCACCAGCATGGGACCTTGTGTCTCTGGGCATTCACTTACCATGTGTCCAATTCTTTTAATGTATGTTTTAGCTATGAAATGAATTCATTAATACATCTGATTTTTTTTCCAAGTGAAGAGCTTACAATGAGATTGATGATACCTTCAGCATTACATCTCTCTGGGATGCAGGAGCCCTGTAAAAAAAACAAACTAATTATTACAGCAGGATACCTGCTGCTCTGCATCTGCAAAGAGGCTGCTGCCACAGGTCTGTCCATGCCCTGGTTATCAGCAGTGATAACCATCATTATCAAGGTCAGTGGTTACTGCTGGGGTGCAGGGACTGCTGATGTGGCAGTCACATGTGAGCACAGAACACAGCC
Organism: Ammospiza caudacuta; assembly: GCF_027887145.1. Lineage (NCBI taxonomy): Eukaryota > Metazoa > Chordata > Aves > Passeriformes > Passerellidae > Ammospiza > Ammospiza caudacuta. The sequence goes on from NC_080596.1 coordinate 76,433,898, forward strand.
TGGGACACAAACCAGGGTGACACTGCCATTTACTTGGAGAGGTTTTCCCATGCTCAGCCCTACAATTTCCATGAACTCAAGTTTAGAGTGGCATTTTATTTTGGGTGGAACTCTGAGCAGCCTGGTCTAGTGAAAGGTGTCCCTGCCCATGGCAGGGGAGTTGTAACCAGATGATCTTTAAGGTCCCTTCCAACCCAAACCATCATGATTCCATGATTCATTCTATGATTCTTTAATATTATTTTGAATTTTTAAGAAAAGGAGGGGAGGAGTGTGCCCATGCTGCCTGTCAGGACTCATCCACTGCAGCAACAGATGAAGAGCTAGAAAATGTAATAGCCTCTAATTAACCTGGCCTTACTTACTCACTGCCTCCCTATTTCTGCTGGGATTTGCAATTCTGCTTTGGACCTTGCCCATTCCTGAGCACTTCATGGTCTCTGGACTCATATGTCAGGAATCACCTGTAGCTGCAAACTCCAGCTCAAGCTGCTATCAGACTTTCCCTTTTATTTTCTCTCTCTTTTTTTTTTCTTTTCTTTTTTTGGAACACATAATTTTTCATCCCTCCAGGGGGATTTCCTCAACCTCTCCACCTTCCAAAGGCACCCCAAAGCATGATGAGGATGAGGGAGCAGGAATACATGTATAACAGCAAAAATTCAATTTTTTTTCAATTTTTGCACCAATTCTCCTAAAATAACATGTCTCAGCCCCGAATGTTGCAGCACTCATAGACAAGCCCAGCCAAACTCTCAACTTCTTGTTTGCTGAGCAGCTTTTCCATCGTCTCCAGCAAAGTGTGCCCCTGTACATGTCTGGCTGGGGGTCCCCGGGACATTTTCCATGCAGAGCATCCCCGGGAGCGCCGTGGACCAGCGGCTCTGCCGGCGAGTCCCAAATCACTAGATGGCGGCAGTGCCTCGTGTCCAGGCGTCCTGGAGGCGCCGCACGTCCTTTCTCTGATCCCCTCCAGCCTTTCCCACCCTCCCACAGGTCCCTCCGCCCTTCGGGTTACGGATATGTCCCAACAAACGCCGGGGAACACCTCTCCAGAGTTTTGGAGCTGAGGAAGAGGAAGCACGGGCGGTGTCCTGCGGCAGGAATGTTGGATACAAAGCTGGTGCAAGAGCTCATCGGGGTGGGAAGGAGGTTCTTCATGTTCACCCATCTTCCCCCCCAGAGGATTCCATCCTGGGATTTTATTACCTTCTTTTCAGCGAGATCTCTCCTGTCCCCAGTGAGACACTCGGAAAAGGGCACACAGAAAGGACCTCAACTCTCATGCAGGTCCAAAAGGCACCACATTTAATAAAATAGTAACATATAACCCTGAGCAGAACAAAAATGTCCCCATTACTCCCAGTCCTGTCTCTGCCCACAAATTGTCTGGGGTCTGAAAACTGCATTCAAACAAAAGCTTTCAGACATATAAGTGACCCAGACAACACCAGGCAGGTCAGAAAGGCAGTGATCAGGATGTTTGGGATTTTGCAATGCCATTTACTGCCCTGTACAGAGTACCTCCCAGTGGGAAGTGTGTTATATTGGCTGAGAAAAATTACAGGAGCTTATTGCTGGGGGTTGTGGAAGTTATGTGTCCCCTGCCCTCTCATGTTCAGAAGCCTGAACATTCACAGAGAGAACAGGGAGATTCTAGGTACAAACTGCAAGGTTATGACCACAAATGAAAGTATTTCAGTTGTGCCTTCTCAGAGGCAGGCACAACTTAGTCAGGCTCAGAATCTACATCAGAAAGGGGGCTAAGGAAGTTTGCAGAATGTCTGCAGCTGCACAGGCAAACATGCACTCAGAATTATTTATTTGAGCCTCATGTCAAGGAGATACAAGACAGAAATGTATGACTGTAAATAAATTAAACTGTACAAAGCTTCATCTGTGCTACAGCAAAGGTGGCTCTTTCCCCCACTTTCTAAATGTGATCTAAATTGCCAGTATCTCAGCTGATGTGAGGCAGAACTTCCACATGGATCATTGGATCACGTCCTCTCATCTGCAAATGTGCACATGGAGACTTTTCCACCTCTGCTGATTTTGCAGGGCAAGGAGCTGCCAGCATGTCAGCCCTTTCCCCACATTTGGGTGCAACACTCTTGCCTCAGAGCAAGGTGTTTCACAACCAGGTCAGGGACATCTGTGTTGTGGTTTGGGTCTTATAGGCCAAGGAAGGGAGCTCAAGGAATTGTGCAGTGCTGGCACCCTGGTGAGATATTGGAGGAGCTGTTGTATTCTGGAGAAGGTTGTGCAATCTGGTTCTACCATGCTGAAGTTCACATTTTTTTATCAATATCTGCAATCCCATAGCGTGTGGGCTCTATGACCCCCAGTTAGGGACTGGACAAGGAAGATGCTTTATCAGCTTCTCCAGGTGACTTTGGAAAAATCAGGCTCCATAATGTGCAAAATGGGGATACCTGTGCTCAGGGAGGCACTTTGCCTATAACAACACAATATAACCAAATGGGACACGGACAGTGCAATCCAGGTCCACAGCTCTGGTGGTGCTGGCACCATGGTTGCTCCCCATGGAGCATCTCTGTGGCCCTGAACCCTCAGGGTGAAAGCTCAGTTGCTGTCAGACTCCATGCAATTCTCTGCCCTCCTCACAGCTGTGTCTGCCTCAGCACTGACCCTCTGGCTGGTGCATCACTCTTGGCTTGTTGCTTTCCCCGGCCAAGAGGCACCCACCATCTCACTTTCCTTCATTTTATATATAGATTGTGGTTATATATTTACCTCAGGGAGAGACAGGAACAGGCTCCTCCCCACACTTGTCTGGCCCCAGGATTCTCTCCTTGACTCATCACCTGCAGCCCTCTGTGAGGAGCACCGAGTGAGCCACTGTGCTTGATAAATCAGCATGAAGGGGAGCACAGCTGGACAGCCAGGTGTCCCTCCAGGACTGGAGTTCATCTGACACCTGTGGGCACTTGGAGGCTGCCCAACACACCAGTCTCCTGCACTTGCTCAGATAAAAGTTTCCTTGTCCCCGCTGTGTCTCAGGGCCTCTTCATGTGCCTGGGTCAGAGGGAAATGTTTGCACTGCAGATGTGTGGTGGGGTCAGATGCAGCATTGGTTAAATCTTCACTGGCTCTGCTCTGGGGGTCTCTTCCAGACCTTTCTCACTCAAGAACATTGACTGCTAATGCCTCCATTTCTTTCCCAACATTTTCTTTGCTTGTCCTGGCACAAACTAGTTCCATAAGCAATGAGCACCATTTCCAGTCCTTTACCCTGACTGCACAAGGGCTGTGGGATGGAGAGCAGCCTCACCCCACCAAAGGCCAACCTGCTGGGACAATGCACATCCTCTGAGGGCATAAACAGAGGGTCCCTGTGCCTGGAGAGAGACCACAGCTCTACACCACAAATGTTGGAGGCAAGAGAATGGGAAGTGGGTGGTAGAGTCAGCAGCTTTATTCCTATTGTAAAGCAAGATCCCAGCAGCCGAGTCCAACTCTTCTGTAAGCTCTGGTCCCCAGGAGATCATTGATAAGCAGAGCTAAGGCTCTTTTGCTATCAGTGCTAGAGCCACCTTGACCTTGAAGAAGCAATACAAACCCTTTGCTCCCTTTGGCACCTTTGCAATAAGATGACAAGGGCTGAGGGCTGCTCTTTTCTGAATAACAGCATCGATGGAAAGCTTTATCAAGCAGCAGCTCTCTGCACAAGCTCCTGCTTTTGCATTCTTATCAGGGCTCTGATAATGACATATCTAATCTAAACCTATAGGAAATGGCATTTGCATATCTGCAGCTTGGAAGATACAGCTTGGAGGCAGGAATCTCAGCAGACTGCCAAGGGCATTTTAAAAAGAGAAGAATTTGGGAAAGATGCTGTATTTAATCTCAGTGCTGTCTTGGTAACACACCACAAGGAAAACCAAGGGGGATGGAGAGCTCTCAGCAGCAGCAGCATCTTCTCCATCCCATCCAACCTTTCGAAGCAATGCAGTCATGTGGCCTGATGAAGAAACCTTTGTACCACAAGGTTCAAACGAATGATACCAGAAATGTGAAAACTTGGCAGCAGACCAAGTTTCCAGGTTCAAGGGCAGCAGAAATAGAATTACCCAACAATACTATAAGTTGAGACAGAGGGGAGCCCACCTGGGGATCCATGACTGTCAAGCTTGTGACCAAGCTTTTTTAAAAAATGTCTAGGGGTTTTGGGGTGTTCAACTGGACCTGCACTAGAAAAATCCAGGACTGAATCATCAAAGGTCCTGCCTTGTAGCCTTTCACATTTGGGCCAAGAAAATCCTGGTGTAGAGCCCAACCCTGGCTTCCCAAAGCACTGATGTGCTGGGCTCACTGGAGTCTGGGGAGTCACTGGTGGGACAGATAAGAGAAGCAAATGAGCTGATAGAGGGGAGGTGCATGAAGACATTCCCAGACCTCCACAAGGCTGCCAGGGACCCTCCCCTGGGCCACAGGAAGTGCCTCTCCCCATACTTTGCCTGTAAAGTCATTTTTGTAGTTCAGAACTTAATTAAGAATTTCAGTTTGAACTGGAGGAGGCAGAAACTTTTTTTTTTTTTCCCCTGTAGGAGTTGTAAACCTGAAAATCTAGTTATAATGTTCAACTTACCAAGGAGTGCAGGTAGGAGGGTGGCTTCCCAGAGGCTGAGTGAAAGTGAGAGCTGAGAGCTGAGCTCAGGAATCCAGCGAAGGATTGAGGGGATGTCATAAAAGGATGCAACTGCTCCACAGGCAGCTACAGAGGTGACCGAGCCAAACTCTTCTTGATTGTGGAAGATGTTGTAACGTGAGGCACCAGCCACAAATTGCAGTTTGGGAGGTTTGGGTTGAGCACCTCTCCTTCAAGAGGTGGGTCTTGGAGACCCAGGATGAGTGCCCAGGGAGACAGAGGAGGTGGGGTTTAAAATTTGGCCAAAACCATGGCTGATCCACTGGTGATATTCTTGCCTAAGATGTTCTGGCTGTCCCTATATCTGATTCAGGTGCAAAAAGCAGAAATAAGATACTTCAGTCTTTTTTTTTCTGACAAGCTTCTAAGACCCTCAGCTTTATTTTCAAGGCAGCTTAAAGACAGAAGTACCTGCTGGCTTCCCTCAAGATGTAGCTTCCTCAATAATTTTTGAAAATGATCCATGCATTTTCTCTTTATACAAACCAGATTCAAATTTTAGGATGTGGATTTACTTTAATCAAATTATCAATTGACATGGCCTCATGTTAATGCAAATCAAGTGCATTTTCTTGAAAAGTAAAATGATATCATACTTTAAAAGATGCTGTATTCTGTTGGGGAGATGTATAAGTATTCTGAACTTTGCTATTGAGATTAAGTTTATCTCACCTGCCATTTGCTCAGCAGGCCTGGCTGGATAATAATTACCTTGGCCAAATTTCATTCAATAAGCATTTCTCCTTTCTTTAGTACGACCTGCATATCTTTGCTAAAGAAAATAAAATAATATTGAGCCCAACAGAACACAAAGTTCCAAATTTCTAACAGCAATCCATAGTCCCCACTTATAGCAACAGCAAATCAGGAGCAAGGATGTGTTATAGCTATTTACAGTTAGCAGAGGAAGAGAGGATACCTACAGAGACCAACTTGAGTTCCAAATGGGGTGAATTCTCTCATGAGTTGCCCATTTATGTGAATGGAAAAATTTCTACCCTGTTACCAAGAGAGTCCTGGATAATTATATTCCCCTTTTAACATTTGATGAGGACATGCAGCCCTTAGGAGCTTCATCTCCATGGACACTGTGGGCCTGGGAACTCTGCAGTTTTTTCAAGCCTAATCTCTCTCCCCATCATGCAAAGAGAGGGAACCTGAATTGCCTGGAGGAGCAGCTGGAGGTCCAGGGCATGAAAATGTGGGAGGCACACATGTTCTTCCAGGTGTCCCCTGGCCAGAGAATGTTGGCTGACAGGAGGCAGGGATCTGGCCAGGACACAGCAAAAGAGGTCAGTCACCGCTGTCCCCATGAGGAGGACACTGAAAAGGGACATGTCAGCACAGCCCCACGTGACACCAGGCTATTCACCTGAGGCAGGCATAAAAATGAAATGCAATTCCTAACGTGGCATCATTCCTGAGGGAATAAAATGGAAAAGAACCCAAAAGCTGTTTGGAGAAACCCAAAAGCTGTTTGGAGAAATTGCTGAGTCAATCCACCCCTCCATGAATGCTCTCTGAACCGGCCTGGCTCCCTCCATGGCGCACAGGGATGATGTCCCTGCGGATTTTCCCCCCTCCCAGCCAACTTCATCCACTGTCCGTCCCACCAGCCAAGGTTTTCCCTCTCTTGCCTCATCTGCCAGGCACTGCCTGTACTAATTAACCAGAAACTGAGGCTCACTGCTGCAGCACAGAGAGCAGGCTGAGGTGGCAGCAGCAGGACAGACAGCGGCAGAAGGCTCTGACAGCATCTCCAAATTGGATGGAGATAGGTCTTTGTCATTCTTATACATTATTTCACTTCAAAAAAGGACAAAGATGTGAGCTGACTTTGGGAGGGAGGAGGAATACATTGAGGCAAGAAGCCCAGCCTGGGAGTTCACACCCAAGAGGATGGATGCTCAGAAGCCATGAAGCAATCCTGGGGTGCTCAGCCAAAGGGACTGGAGGAGGAGCCCAGCTCTGAGTCCTGCTTTGGAGGGAGGAATTGGGCTCAACTTGGAGGCTGCTGCTGGCCCTTCTGATGTGGCACCTGGGAGCATTGAATTCCAAGGTTTGGAAAGCTTCTTCAGTACACAAGTGACTGTGGCCCCTACAGGAAAAGGAGATGAAAGTGATTTGGTAGATCACTAATGGCACCAGCTCTCTATCCACACAGGACCATAGAGGTGGAGCCTGATTCAAACTGCAGTCTTCAGGTGGGCCAGTGCAAGGCCAGGAATTGATTTGGAGCATTTTTCTTAGAGGACAGCGATGGGTTTGTGCTGCTGCTACATCTGGGTTACACCAAACCCCACCAGCACAGGTGTGTGAGTGAGTCAGTCCCTGCCGGTGTGCAGCCACTGCTCTGCCAGTGCTAAAGACCCACCATGCACACACCAGTGAGCAGAAGCCCCCAGGGCCAGCCCCAGGGCACACACAGTCACCACATTCTCCTCCTCCACATACGTGCTCCCAGACTGCAAACTCATTAGATGATTTGGTTCCTCTGATAATGAGACTCTTTGCACAATTATTATAATATTTTTATCATTTGTTTATGGATGCTACATTGCAACCTCCATAAAATGTATTTTATGGGGTTTTCCCTGCCCCCACGTTGTAAATTGTGATCTGTAAAATGCAGAGAAATTTATCACTGACCATTGCCCAGTTTTACGTTAATGTTTGAACATGCCCATAAACCAATTACATCATCTTACCTCTGGCCAACTTTTAAGGCAGAAGGATGATATAAAACCAAGCTCTGCTTACCAGCAAGGCACCTTCTCTTGTGTTAGGAGCACAGAGAGCTTTTCCACAATGAGCTTCACTGGAAAATACGAGCTCCAGCACCAGGAAAACTTTGAGCCCTTCATGAGAGCCCTCGGTATGTGCCTTCATGTGCTGTGTACTGCTTTGTCTCTGCAGATCCCACTGATTTTTGGGAGCCAGCTGTGCTGATGTGCTGATGATGTAGATTGAGACATCTCTGAGATTTGCTATTTCTGTCCGTCACCTTGTAATTATTGGGATTTTAAATGTATTTGTGTGGAGATGTGATCTCAAAATAGAAGAGAAAGCATCTCTCTGTCTGGAGTGGGAGGTCAGGAGATGATGGGTGAAGTTTATGGCTTGCAGGAAGTCAGTCCTAGCGGGTTCTGCAGCCTCTGGCCAGCATGGCTGAGTGCTGCACACACGTGGTAAGCCTGCAGGACCTTGGTGGCTTAGGGGCACTGCAGACCTGCTCCATCAGGCTGTGAAATTTGGGGACAAGCAGGACATTGCTCAGCCACTGTGCTCTGATGCTGCACAGCCTCACATCCCACCATTCATCAGAACAATAGTTGGTGTTGTTTAAATGCTGAATGATGAATGTGTCTGATAGATTTCCAGTTGTGTCTGTGACAGGGAATGTGGTCCTGCAGGGATCCAGGGGGCTTTGCAATATTTCTGCATGGTTATGTGCCAGAAGGGCTCTACCTGTCAGATCACCTTCAGGCTTTGGGAAAAGATTTTATAAACTGGTTCTGAGGAACCCTGAATCTCATTAAAAACCCACTTTGTTCCTTTATTCTTTCTTATTTAATCCATTTTTCCTTGCCTGTCAGTGAAGGAAGGAAAGCAGGATTTATTCTTAGACAGGGAGGTGGTGTTTGTGCTCCCAGTCAGGTCAGCAAGACACGGGACATGTCTAGCTCCCACACAAAATTCAGGATGACAGAATTAATCTTCCTCCCCAGCAGACTCAGGGACATATGGCTCTTGGGGAAGCACCATCACTGAAAGGTTTTTGCACACTGGAATAGAATTTTTCCCAACTGTAGGTCCCCGAATCCTGCCGCATTGATTTGTTCAGCAGCAGCATTCTGCCCACAGATGGCTCCACTGTTCACTCCGTGTCTTTTGTTCCTGGGCAGGGCTCCCTGAGGACCAGATCCAGAAGGGCAAGGACCTCAAGAGCGTCTCAGAAATTGTGCAGGATGGGAAAAAGTTCACGGTTACCGTGACCACTGGCTCCAAAGTGATGAAAAACCAGTTCACCATTGGGGAGGAGAGTGAGATTGAGCTGCTGAATGGAGAGAAAGTGAAGGTGAGTGAGCAGCCCCTCCTCTGCCAGGGCCGTGGGGGTTCAGGGACATTAAATCTCCTTTCCAGCCATTCCCTCTGCATATGAGCAAAGGGATTGACCATATCACAGGTATTAATTAATACACTGCACTTCCTGCAGAAGAAGTCTTGTATTTCTGAATCTATTTCAATAGTAATTTTGGAAAACACTAGAAGCCAGTGTTTTAATATCCCATTTGGAAAAGGGGGATAGAGATGCTTTGGTAAAAATCTTTGACAGGAAGACTTCTGAAAGATTTGAGGTGGAAAAGGATTGACTTTGTGTCATGTTGCAACACAAAATATACCTCTGCCTTAATTTGTTGATTCAAAGGTAGTGCAGGAAAATCAGAGAATCAGTTATAAACCAAAAAATTTCCTTTTGTAGTCCCAGTAGCTGTTAGCTGCTCTGTTAGCCTTTCCCACTGCTTCAGATTACCCTGGGGGAGATGATTTGGCAATGTGAGGAGTTGCCACCCTTGAACTTGGGTGCTCCCTTTCCTGGCCATAAGTTTCCAATGGTTCATAGAATGGCAACACCACTGGCAAAATCTATCTCTCATCTCTGCCTCAAGAGAAGATGGAATTGCAGGGACTTTTGAAAGCAGGAGGGATGATCCCCAAAGAAATGCCCTGTGAATGGGGCTCTGAGAGCTCTACCAGCTGTGTCACAATTTCCAGCACCCCTGCACTCCCTTTGGCATAAACTCTTTTGGAAAGAATTACTAGAAGACTTTTAGCCTCTGTACATCAGCAGCTCAAGGGCGAATGAACACAGAGCTGGGCAAGACAGATAAACAGAAATGGGCTTTGCTGTCATATTTATTTGGTTAATTTCATTGATCAGTGACAGCTGCCCCGGGGATGCTGCTGCTGTCTGTGGCCTTTTCAGATGTGCAGCTCAGGTGGCTCTGCAGTCCCCTCCTGCTATGGCAGGGGAAGGACAGCATGCAGGGGTCGAGGTGGTCTCCAGCAATAACATGAATGCTTCTGTCTTCCACCAGGCTGTTGTGCAGATGGAGGGAAACAACAAACTGGTCACAGAGGTGAAAGGGATGAAATCCGTCACGGAGCTCAACGGAGACACCATCACCTACGTGAGTGTAGAGGGGCAATGGCTGCAACAGCAGGGCTGCCTTCCCTTCAGGAGCCTGCCCTGGGAGGCTACAGAGGCACTGGGAGGTGCTGGAGCAGAGCACGTGCTTGCACACAGGCTCTGCAGCCAGGAGCTGAAGGCAGTTTCTCATTAGAGTATGATCCAGAAAGTACTTTTTAAGACCCCAGTTTAGGCATGGCTGATCAAAGTTTTGGGTAATGAGGGTGTGTTCTTACCCACCAGAGCAACAGGTATGTGCCAGGGCTTGGCACTCTTAGAGCAGAAAGCATCCCAGCTGAGGGATGCCTGCTTATCCCTACGTGCTTTTGGATAGTCATGAAGAAATTCAAAGCTTTAAAAATCCAGTTTATGAGAGATAGACTGGGGAGCAGTCCTGTTTTGATTTGCAAGACCATATCCTAAGTACAGTATGGAGCTAAATACCATGATGATCCTTCCAACTTGAGATATTCAGTGATTCTACAAATTCATAAAAAGCTAACACTTTCCATTTCTTTTTCAGACAATGACCATGGGTGACCTCACCTTGAAGAGAGTCAGCAAGAGAATCTAGAAATATTACACATGCCAGTAGTTTACCATGTAAAATGTGCCCATTAAAATAAAAATTTTTTTGAATCCTCTTCATTGTCATCAACCTCTTCATTGCTACTATAAATAGACACAAGCCTCTAAAGCTCATGGAAGCAATGGCAGAAATTGGGCAACAAACTGATCTAAGGGTGTGCTGGTTTGGAGAATGGAGCTGAGGCAAGGCACAGACCCACTGAGTGACACATGCTGATGAGTTTCTTTCAGCCCTTTCCTGGGGACAGGTGCCAGCAGCCTGCTGGGGGTGCCCTGGTGGGTCCTGCACCTATGATTGATCTGGGCTGGGGAGCACTGGGCAGGAGAAGGGCTCTGGTCCCTTTCCTTGCAGACATGGCCAAAGTGATCAGAGTGACCAGCAGGGCCAAAGGATTTGGGGTGGTTTTGGTGGAGTCAAGGAAGCACCAGTGATCCTGTTTGGAAAGCTGCCTTGGGAAAGAAACCAGCATGGAATACCAGCCCTAAAGGCTCTGGCCACCCCATCCCCATCTCCTCCCCACCCCTTCCCACCAGCAGGAGGGTCAGAGCTCCCTTCAGGTATACAGTGTGTGTTTCAGCCCGAGCTGCACCTGATAAATTGAGTTGAACTGGAACTAAACACTTCTTCCATGGTGAAATACAGGTTTTCTCTCCTGGCAGGAGACAGGCTGGTTGTAGACAGAGGGAGCACCAAAGTCATCTCCTGCACTCTTGCTTGGCACTTCAGGACAAATGGAGATGTGGTTTTCTGCTGCACACAGGAAAGGAAACTCTTTCCTCTTACCTGCCTTTTCCAAGGCTGCTGCCAGGACTCCTCTGTGCCCAGGAAGGGTTTTCATATTACAGATCAACATTGATCCTCATGCCAAGAAATGAACCAATATGGATTGTCACACAGGGCAAAGGCACCTCACAGACAAATGGAAGGGCTTAGCTAAACAGTGCCTAAAAATCAGATCTTTAGTGAACTCACATCTGGAGAAACATCAGAAAAATCACTGAGAAATGTCAAAGAGAAAAAGCCCTGGTTTTGTTTTCTTGCTATTGTGCTGAGGAGCAGGTAGGGATTCTTGAATAAACCTTTTACTCTCCTGGCTACCACTGAAAGTGTGCAGGAAATCAGTTGGATTTTGAGACATATGGGCAGACAACAAATACATTTTTTAATATCTAGAAGTCCAACTTTAGCCATTAGACTTCTCCTTAATTCTGTTAGCAGTCCACTGGCAGCTGATCTATGGACTATCCTTTATTCCTCAGTGCAAAACTGATTAAACAGCTAAGTTAAAAGACAGGTGTTTTAAGTCATTGGAGCCCCCAGCTCACCCTGAAGGTGAGCAAGGGTGGATTCCCCTCCCTGGAAACTCCTTGTCCAGTTAGAACAATCCACACAGCCAGCGCACCAAACTAGAGCAACTGGCTTCTGGCATGGCCCCGTGTCCATCACTGTGGACATTTTCTGATTTGTAACTAAGGAGAATAATTAATCTCAATTAACTTATCTTGATGTAAGGATTCCAGTTAGTCTCACTTGCAAATGGCCCACAGGTCAATGTTGCACCTGTGCCAGGTGCAAAATCATTTTCCAGCAGTTTTTCATCAGAAAAAATATCATTTAACACAAAACACCATTTGTGGGGTCTTGTTCAGTTTGCATTCATTGCCCACAGGTGAACATGACACTTCTTGGGACTGGCTTCCCACTTCTATCGTCCCTTGGACACCACTGGAAAGATATTATGTCATCCCAAGGAAGTGGTAGAACCCCTTAGGAAAGATCAATCAAAATTTAACAAAGAAATTCAGAACCAGGATGGGTGTAGAGAGAAACACGCTTCCAATAAAAAATGTAAATAAGTTTATAACAGGTTTTCTCTTTGATTATTTAATGCCTTAGTGATAGAAAAAGGGATGTTTTTTCTGCCAGGACCTCTTCTGCTTTAAGCCCTCAGAAGAGTTTTCAGGGTGCTCCCCAGCAGGTCCATTCTGTCAGACTTGTGCCACTGGAAACAATCCTTGGATATATCCCATTGCTGTATGACATTCCCAGTGTGTGGAAGTGCCACAGGTGATGGTACCCTGCAGGCATGAATTGGTGCCAAGCTCTGGGTTTATTCCTTTTTGTGGAAGAGGCTTGGTGCATTCTCATTGCTGGGCTCAGGCATGACTTGGATCTTCTGGTTCTTGAGGGCAGCTTCCCTCATCTTGTAATACATGAACTCGTTCTGCTGGAACATGCGCAGCTCCATCTCCGTCTGCACGCGCATGACCTGGGGACACAGCAGGTTACTGTGGCACAGGACCTCAAAGCACGTCAGTCAAACACTGCCAGTTTCAGGCACTGTCCCCAAGGGGTGTCCCAGGCCATGCAGGGGCTGAGGCACCTTGCCCTCAGTGTCCCACCAGCAGGACCAAAGCTGGCTGGGCACAGATATTCTGCTCCTTTCCCACTCCCATTTGCCTGCGTGCTGAAGAAGGCATCAGCCTTTCCCACATCCAGCTCCTCCACAGGCTACTGGGAAGCCTCACACTCCAAAAAGTGATGCAGGACCTGGAGGTGATGCTGTGCAGAGCCAGGAAATGAGTGCACTTCCCATCCACACCCTGGGCCTGGCCCCTGGGGTGGCCCATCACCAGGGTGGGGTCACATCAAGTGAGAGACAAGAGTTGCTTAATCCCATATTTGCACCCTTTAGACCCCAGAATTCATCAGCAGCAGTCATTCCTAGTGCTGCATTATAGCAGAGGAGCAGAAGGGATTCCAGGATATATATTTACACCTGTCTGTGTGTTTATTCAACCCTTGGTTTAGGAGCACAGGGATAAGCCTGTGCCATATATCTGCTATTTTCTCCCTAAAATGTGAAGGGAAGCACAGAAATGGAGGTGCTGTGTCTCATCCTTTGCTACATATATGGAAACAGTCAACAGATTTGCTTTAGGTAGTAGATACTAATTTTTCTGAAGATATAAAATTGCACCAATAAAGGTTATAGCTCTGCTATATGGGGACTAAGACATCAATAAAGGATTTCATCTGGTATCCTCTAATTTTTTAAAGGTAATAAAGGAGAATGCTATGAAGCAAACAGGTCACATGAAGTGGATTAGGGGCTACAGAAATGATAGATCCCCAGCTGCAATTGTAAATAATTCCTCTTATCTGAGCAGATGCAATTCCCTGGGATCTCCACTCTTGACTCTAGGCTAGGAAATGCACCTATCAGTCATCTGAGGAAAAACACACTGCTGCTGAGAAGGAGTGGGGAGTGGTAAATAAAGAAGAATGGACACCAATAAAGAAAATCAGGTGGGAAACTGGGCACATCCACCACATGTAATTTGATATACTCAAATTGCAATGTCATCCATCTGAGAGCAGTGAAATCAGCCTGCTGGAAGTATGAGCGGGGCTCTGTCTTTTGGCACAGCAATTTCAAAGAAGATTCAGGAGCTCAGCTGCCATTTCTTGTGTATGTTCTGGTGCAGAATAAAAGCTGTTTTTCAGGGATGAATATTTCCAATAAGAAAGGACATGCATTTCCCAGCAGAATGTAACAGAATCTAGATAAAACTACATCGCTGATAAGAAGCAGTCAGCACTTAATACATCTCTCAACTCTTACAGGTGGTTGTTTCTACAGCTTGGCTGTAATCTTGCCCAGGTAGAGAGCAGAGACAAGGCAGGAGATGGCACCTACCTCCAGGTCTTTGGTAATTGGGTGGGAAGGTCCATGGGTTATCAGGAGGATGGCATAGGCTTTGCAGATCAAGCCATGGCCAGCTTCAATGAGGCCAGCGTGCCAGTGAGTCACTCCCGCCCGCATCACGGCCATCCCCAGCTGAGCGTTGTTGGGATGGTAAATTTTCCTGGGAAAACATTGGGTAATTTTAGTTCAGGAGAAATCTGGGTTCCTAAAAGTGTCACTGACATGATATGTTTGCCAAAGAGCAGATTGTTTGCTCAGGTGAAGAGCCTGTTGCAGCTAATGCCCTTGAAATGTGCCCTTCTTAGAAAGGGGAGGGGACACATTACTCAAGGACAGGGCTGTACAGGGTGATGAGTTATGAAAGATGGGATGTGAACTGGGAAAGTTCAGCTCCTGGCTTGGAGAAAGCCAACCTCTGTCATCTCCTGCCAAGAGAAAACCACACTCTGTCAATATTTTGGCACAAGCAGAACATAGATCTGACCCTACAGCTCAGAGGGCTTAACCTGACACACTTAGTGGGGTAAAAATGCAACAATCACCAGTTCCTCATTCAAAGCAGGAAGAGAAACAGATGGTTCCAGAAGCTCCAGAAATGTTCATCTCACCCTCTGCAGATGCATCCCTTCATCTGGGAATTTTCAGTGCCTAAGGTGGGAAAAATGAAACCTCTCCTCTACATCCAACTTTGAAAGGTGAAGCAGAATTAGAAGCTGCTTGGACCTGCCCTCAAGGGCTTCCTTGGAATTTTGAATTGGCACTTAAAGCAAGAAAGGAAACTACCAAGGTCCTAACCATGGTCTGAAAAACTGAGGAACAAAGAGGGGAAGGAATTTTCTCTCAGTCAATCAGCTCAGCACCAGGGCTGGGACATGAAGTTGCTTGTCAGGCCTACAAGCCAGGGAGGTGACTCTGTCACCCCTCTGCAAAAGAACAAAACATAACAGGCCTTTGGGGTAGAACTGACCAAAAGTCAAGAAATGAGTGTGAGATGTCCTCAGCAGGAGGGTGAATGAGATGATAAATCAGGCTTTTCTCTCTTCTCAACAGTTTCCATTATTTTTCTGTCTTTCCTTTTTTTTCCCCTTCTGTTAAATACTCATCAGTCCTGCTATAAAACCTCAGTAATAATAAAGCACGTAATTTTTAATGTGAGGTTTACCCTGGATCTAAACCTGAATTTCTTTATTCTCTAATTTCTTTATTTCTTTATTCAGTCACAGCCCCTTTGTCCTGCACCCAGGCTCTGTGTCTTGCTGTCAGGGCAGCCCTGAGATGCCTCTGAGACAAAGCAAAAAGGCCAGTGAAAGATGTCCCTAAATCATTTGCCAGCTCCAGTTTAGTAAATCAAGGTGTTTGGAAGCCCTTGTGCATTTAAGAAGTGACCTCTCTCTATCTGGTGGTACAAAGAAGGTTCCCATATTAATTTCACCACCACTGCCCTCATGAGAACAGACTAAGAAAATGATTCCTGTGGCACACTGCTGAACAGGGCAGGAGCACAGAGCTGCCATAAGAAGGGCACACACGCACAGGTAGCCATCCACCATCCTCTTGGCATAGTCAGCTGCTTCCTCGAACATCTGCAGGTAGGAGAGCACCTCGGAGGCAATGCTGAGGATCCTCAGCAGGTAAATGTTGGTGTCCCCCAGCACAGGCTCCTGTTTCTTCAGGCAGTCACGGCACAGCTTCACAACCTGGGTGTGGAGGAAGCAGGACAGGAAGGGTCAGTCCAAGCACCTAGCTGAAATAGGAGCCTCCTCAAGCCAGCTCTCATCAGCTCTTGGAGGTCTATTTCACAACCAAGATAGCTCAGCTACCTTAGAAGGCATAAAATCAGCAGGATGGCTTCTGTTGTAGTGTTGGAAGCAAAAAGGTTTTAATAAAAGGCAAAATAACAAACTCTGTATTTACAGAGAAAAACTGATCCAGGTGCAAGAAGTCCTTGTCCCTGGTAAAACATCTCACAAAAGATATTGGTTTCTTTGTTCTCTTCTTTTTCTAGTAAATTGCCCAGGCAGGACTTTTTGACTCCTGTCCAATTAGCTGTCCTTAAGTTGAGGTGAAGTCCTCCAGGCATATAAGATGCTTTTTTCACCTAATCGAAGAAAAAACTTCTGGGCTTATTTCCTTTTTAAGGGGACAAAGGGTAGTTTTGTGACTCCATCTACAGAAGGCACATTCCTACACCTTTGGGCCTGAAGCTGCCACCCCAAGACCCTGTGGTTTGCACAGTCCAGACCAGTCCCAGAGCTGAGCCAGCCCCCTTGAAGGTTGGGGAAGAGAGGATGTGCTTTGATTTATTGAGAAAATTTAGCCTAGGAAAATTATTGGAACTCGCAGCTTTCTCTCCCAGGGTTACACTCCTAAAACTGATGAGGAAAAAGTGATTTCTACTGCTCAGGAGACACCAAGTGCCTAAAGGACTCATACCCCAGTGCCATCCACCAGCCTCCTGAAAATATTCAGTGCAAGGAATACTCTTAATGACCCCTTGGAGCTGGAGACACAGAGC